>NC_091192.1:36493361-36603361 GCF_040958095.1 Procambarus clarkii
TTTTCAAAATATGAAATGACAACTTGGTGTCAGGAGTGGTAAGAGCACGACAAGAGCCCCTCTGGCCAATTATTCAAAAGTAGTTACGGGACGAGGCTCCATGAAACTGAAGGAATGGAAATCATTTCATTAATTGTCCAGGAGATAGAAAGACGGGGTCAGGGAGCTGTTGATCAACCTCCAGACACAACTAGGTGACCACACACACACATCTGCGACGTATGCAAGGCTGGCTAACATCAGAACTGCCTTCAGGAACCTGTGTAAGGAATCATTCAGAATCTTGTACACCACACATGTAAGACCAATCCTGGAGTATGCGGCCCCAGCATGGAGCCCGTACCTTGTCAAGCACAAGACGAAGCTGGAAAAAGTTCAGAGATATGCCACTAGGCTAGTCCCAGAACTAAGAGGCATGAGTTAAGAGGAAAGGCTGGGCGAAATGCACCTCACGACATTAGAAGACAGAAGAGTAAGGGGAGACATGATCACTACCTACAAAATTCTCAGAGGAATTGACAGGGTAGATAAAGATAAAGATAAACTGTTAAATAACACGGGTGGTACGCGAACAAGAGGAGACAGGTGGAAACTGAGTACCCAAATGAGCCACAGGGACGCTAGAAAGAACTTTTTCAGTATTAGAGTAGTTAACGGATGGAATGCATTAGGCAGTGATGTGGTGGAGGCTGACTCCATACACAGTTTCAAATGTAAATATGATAGAGCCCAGTAGGCTCAGGAATCTGTACATCAGTTGATTGACAGTTGAGTACCAAAGAGACCGAAGAGCCAGAGCTCAACCCCCACAAGCATAATTATGTGAGTACAATTAGGTGAGTACACACACAGGTTCGAGCGGGCATCGCTCGTGGGGTCGTAGTCCTAATGGCTCGGGATAGATTCCAGGGCCGTTACATATGTGCAGATTATCTTTCACCTGATGCCTCTGTTTACCTAGGGGTAAATAAGCATCAAGGATTTAGACAGCTGCTTCGGGCTCCATCCTTGGATGTATGCGTTTAGCAGTAGTTAAGATAAAACTAGGTCGGGAGCCAGTACATTAGACAGCAAACGGTTAGAAAGGCGGAGTCCAAGAGCTAAGAGCTTGATCCTGTAGAGAGAATTAGTAAAAACACCGCCGACACGTGACCTTGAGACGAACGTCTTAAGAACCTCAACATTTTGCCACAAAGTGAGACATAAACTGGAACAAGCGATGACAGTGCGGCCACAGACAGGAACTGTGGACGACCGCAGGGTGAAGGTCAGAGCCGGACTTACGACATCCGGAGGCCGCGGAACAACACATTTTGGTTTCTTAATTTTGCCCCGAGGGGCGAGTTTATTGGGCAGCGTCAGTCATCCTGTGAGTGGACACACCGCCACTGTGACAGTATTGGGCAGCGCCACTCATCCTGTGAGTGGACACACCGCCATAGTGACAGTATTGGGCAGCGCCACTCATCCTGTGAGTGGACACACCGCCATAGTGACAGTATTGGGCAGCACCACTCATCTTGTGAGTGGACACACCGCCATAGTGACAGTATTGGGCAGCGCCACTCATCCTGTGAGTGGACACACCGCCATAGTGACAGTATTGAGCAGCGCCACTCATCCTGTGAGTGGACACACCGCCATAGTGACAGTATTGGGCAGCGCCACTCATCCTGTGAGTGGACACACCGCCATAGTGACAGTATTGGGCAGCGCCACTCATCCTGTGAGTGGACACACCGCCATAGTGACAGTATTGAGCAGCGCCACTCATCCTGTGAGTGGACACACCGCCATAGTGACAGTATTGGGCAGCGTCACTCATCCTGTGAGTGGACACACCGCCATAGCAGCATGTACAACACTCCCCAATAGGAACAAACCCCGCTGGGTTGTTCATCTTGTCACTTGTACCCAGACACAGCTGGGACATGCTTAACTGTCTCAAGTGAACAGCTCCTCAAACTAGAAGATTAACATCTGTCAACCCTTAATATCTTACGTTATCTTCTGGGTGCAAAATGGGGGAATCTTTTAAAAACAGTATCAATGTTTAACAAATTGTATTTTATTAACTCAAACAATGTGGGGTTTATTATTCTACACATATTTCTAATGTCCCTCACGTGTTCACACTCACGTGGATAGTGGTCAAGGCGTCACCACTATCTACGTGAATGTGTAGATAGTGTCCGTCACTCTCATCACAGATCCTGCAACACCGCTGATCAACTGTTGTTTCTATTCCGAATCTCCATGGATATTTGTATCCAAGACAGATTCTCGCTAATACTTATTCTTTCCCTCGTCCTCCTCTTCGTCCATAATGATTGGGCTTGCCAGCTGCAACCATGTTGTACCATCGTACAGATTCACTGGTTTGTGCTTCTATGCTCCTTTCCTCAGTTACCTTGTCACGGCGATATTGCCTGACAATACCTCTAATTTATAGAGGAGTCTTAGGTATGAAGTATTCATTATGGTTTCCTTCAGCAGCCAGCACATCTGCTCGTTCATTTCCACAGATTCCAACATGGGAGGAGATCCACAGAACTTGATGACTCTTCCCTGGTTGGTTAGTACGCTCACAGTACCTTAAGGGTACCTTAGTACCCTTAATTTTAGCGACTATCGTAAGATTTTCTGCCCGATTTTTACTTATGCTTTGCAGTGCTACTTTTGAATCAGTGCAGATCACTGCGCCACTAGTGTTTCGTTCAAGGAATCTTAACGCCATAAGAATGGAAGTTAGCTCTGCTTGCGTTAAATTAAAGAGGCATAGTTCTCAATACGCGCTTTTTCTTCATTTCCGCGTTGAAAAGTATTATCCTTAATTACAGCGTACGCTGCACCAGCCCTGCCATTGACAGGAATAGATGACCCATCAGTGTAGAGTTGATCTAGTTCATTTCCGGCTTCTTTGTAAATTTCCTCGAGATACTTGTGCCTCATTTCTTGTGGAATCATGTTGGATTTTTTCGTTGCCATTTCATTGATGATGATCTTGCATGAGTCATCCTCCCAGGGAGGTAACCTCTCTGCAGGCAGGAGCTCACGGGCTTGCTCAAGCAGGTGAAGTTCTTCGAGGAAGCAGACTGACCTGTGATGCAATTTTTTGCTTCACCTGTTTCCTCTTGTTAGCAGCACAAAATTCAGATTTTCTTGGCGATATTATTGCACTAGGCATCTCTGGCTATCCTAATTGTAAACTTAGCATTCAGTTGTAGTTCTTCATTTTCTCCCTGCTTGTGATGAGAATATGCTTTAGTCTTGTTTGTGGAGAGAGTGAAACCGAGTTCAACACATTTCCTTCCAAGGAGTTCAGTGGACTGTTTAATTTTCCCAAGGTTGGTGCTTGTATTAGAACATCATCTGCATACCCCACTTGTTGCGTCCCTTCCGGAAAATCAATATTTGCAAAGGGGTTCATAAGTACATTGGATCGTGTGGGGTTTAAGACTCCGCCTTGTGGGCTACCAAGTTCCATACTCATTGTTCTGGAGACTGCTCCATTGAAGCAGACCTTGACTTTCCTCCCTGTGAGGTAGTCTTCAATCCATTTCAAGTCTCCCCTTGACACCCATGTATGCAAGCTCGTCCAGGATCGCAATCCCTTGTACTTTGTCGAAGGCTCCTTTAATGTCAACAAATACAGAGTACCTAGCTGTGTCATTAGCCAAGTAATTAACTATATAATTTGCTGTGCTCCCACCTGTAACAAATCTATTGACCCCTTTCCCCTAGCCTGCCTATTTTGTGCAACAGTCGGTTTAGAATGATCCTTTCATGCATCTTGCAAGTACATGACATGAGACTGATAGGTCTGTAATTGCCAGGGTCATTAGGCTTCGGTATTGGAACGATTATTGCGGGTTTCCATTATGTGGGCAACACACCACTTAGGAATGACTTGTTAAACAGGTGGATTAGTGGATTCCCAGACACTTCACACAGTGCATTGAGTATGTCGTAGGTGACGCCATCCTCACCAGGTGCAGTACTTTTACCCTTTTTCATAGCTCCCCCTTACTTCCTGAGCTGTGATTGGTTCTCCATACTCATCATCACTGGTCTGTGCTCCTGTTATCCTGATTCTCTTGTCATTATGACGCAGGAGCTGTTCATTGCTTATTTCTGCAGGGAGGGAGGAGGAGGATGCTGCATCACTCCACTTGTGAATTAGTTCCTCAGCCTTACCCTTGGGGTCTTTGTGAGCCGCAGGCCGGGTTCTACCACCCTTAGCTATTTGAATTTTCGCCCACACTTGTCTTGCAGACGTTTCTCTTCCAATAGAGCTAGTGAATTCAAGCCATTGTCTTCCCCGCTCTTTAATCTTCTCTTCCCTGGCTACTTGACACACAGTTTTAAACAGTTCTTGGCTACTTTCAGTGGGATGTCTCCGATACTCTCTACTCATGGCCCTTACATTTGCATTGAGCACCGTTATGTAATCGTTCTCATACCATTTTATTTTCTTCTGAGGGTTATTTCGCTCAGTCGCACCGCGTAAAGCTCTAATACAGCTCTCAATTTGGTTAAGATCATCAACAAATTTATCAGTGACTTCTGCAATTTGGAATTCCGTGAACGAGTCACTTATCCTGTTTATAAAGTTCGGGCTCATATCTGGTCCGAGTGATAACCTTTTTCTTTTACTTGTCTCTGTGTCCTCACTAGCAAGGTGGGTGGCGAGCGACCTACACACTCACCTGTGTACCCGGGTGACACTTGGTACTTGTATACACACAGCCGTGTACCTCCAGAGTACTGTAGTGGTGTGAGGTAGTAGACCCGGGTTGTGTTGCAGGGATAATCACGGGAGCGGGTATACAGTTATGGAAGAGAGTAGACATTTACTGGAGCGGGTAGATAGTTATGTGAGCGAGTACACAGTTACGGGAGCGGGTAGACAGTTACGTGAGCGGGTAGACAGTTATGTGAGCGAGTAGACAGTTACGTGATCAAGTACACAGTTACGGGAGCGAGTAGACAGTTACGGGAGTGAGTAGACAGTTACGTGATCAATAACACAGTTACGGGATCGAGTAGACAGTTACGTGAGCAAGTAGACAGTTATGGGAGTGAGTAGACAGTTACGTGAGCAAGTAGACAGTTACGGGAGTGAGTAGACAGTTACGTGAGCGAGTAGACAGTTATGGGAGTGAGTAGACAGTTACGTGAGCGAGTAGACAGTTATGGGAGTGAGTAGACAGTTACGTGATCAAGTACACAGTTACGGGAGTGAGTAGACAGTTACGTGATCAAGTACACAGTTACGGGAGTGAGTAAACAGTTACGTGATCAAGTACACAGTTACGGGAGTGAGTAGACAGTTACGTGATCAAGTACACAGTTACGGGAGTGAGTAGACAGTTACGTGATCAAGTACACAGTTACGGGAGTGAGTAGACAGTTACGTGATCAAGTACACAGTTACGGGAGTGAGTAGACAGTTACGTGATCAAGTACACAGTTACGGGAGCGAGTAGACAGTTACGTGATCAAGTACACAGTTACGGGAGCGAGTAGACAGTTACGTGAGCAAGTAGATAGTTTCCTGACCGAGTAAACAGTTACGTGAGCGAGTAGACTAAAACACTCACTATCAAGCTGCGACAGAGACGTCCACTAGTCGTCCTGGTCACTGCGTCACTCTGCCGTGTGAGTGACCGGTACCTCGCCACCTCCCACAACACCAGACACAAGAAGGGAAACAGTGGGAGAGTGAACTGCCTTAATTCTCAACCTGTTACAGCGCCGGAACCCGCAGGTGGAGTGTTCGCTCATGTTACATCACGCAACACACTGAGTCACTTTACCCTGATGTATCACGGTAAGGTTAATGATGTATACCGTGATGTATCACAATAAGGTTAATGATACATAACGTGATGTATCACGGTAAGGTTAATGATACATAACGTGATGTATCATGTTAAGGTTAATGATACATAACGTGATGTATCATGTTAAGGTTAATGATACATAACGTGATGTATCCCGGTAAGGTTAATGATGTATAACATGATGTATCACGGTAAGGTTAATGATGTATAACATGATGTATCCCGGTAAGGTTAATGATGTATAACATGATGTATCCCGGTAAGGTTAATGATGTATAACATGATGTATCACGGTAAGGTTAATGATGTATAACATGATGTATCACGGTAAGGTTAATGATGTATAACATGATGTATCCCGGTAAGGTTAATGATGTATAACATGATGTATCACGGTAAGGTTAATGATGTATAACATGATGTATCACGGTAAGAAGATTAATGATGTATACCGTGATGTATCACGGTAAGGTTAATGATGTATAACATGATGTATCCCGGTAAGGTTAATGATGTATAACATGATGTATCACGGTAAGGTTAATGATGTATAACATGATGTATCACGGTAAGGTTAATGATGTATAACATGATGTATCACGGTAAGGTTAATGATGTATAACATGATGTATCATGTTAAGGTTAATGGTGCTTAACATGATGTATCACGTTAAGGTTAATGGTGCTTAACATGATGTATCACGGTAAGGTTAATGATGTATAACATGATGTATCATAACGTGATGTATCATGTTAAGGTTAATGATGTATAACATGATGTATCACGTAATGTGAGTTCTTTGTACAATAAAGAGAAGCGTCGAGGGTGGTGACTGGTACTTTGTACTCCTGGAGTACACAGCCAGAGTGCATGGGGGGGGGGGAGGGAACTGTGTGAAACCCTTGTTAGACTTGAGTGGAAGCCTCAGAAATCCTAGAGGATTCACTTGAATCCCAGGTTGCAATTTTTTTGACCATGTCGTTTGCTTGGGTATGCCAGAGCATAGGTTCGAGTCCTCCTTACGGCTCCTACTCATTTTCTCACTGATTTGGTCCGAGTTAGAGTTATTACAGGGGGGAAGGATTGACTGGGCGCCAATCCTTAGCTATTCACCACTGTTTCCTCAGCAGTAATTGGGGACTTGGTTGTTAACCGATTGGCGAGTGATGTTCCAGGGAAAGTGGTGAGTAAGTCTCACAATGTGTTACGGGGAGGAACAGCTGTCAGCGTGCTAACAGGAGTCAGAAGTCCTGTTCTCGAGTGTGTGAGAAATAAGGGATGAATCTGGCCAGCCGTGACGGAACTTAACTGCAGCAGCAGGTGGGTGCGGTCCCAGGCAACTCCACAGCTACACACACCACCAACACCACACACACCACCAACACCACACACACCACCAACACCACACACACCACCAACACCACACTCACCACCAACACCACACACACCACCAACACCACACACACCACCAACACCACACTCACCACCAACACACCACACACCACCAACACCACACACCAGCCAAGTCTGAAGGAGAGAAAGATCCAGGTGTCAGGATCAGCAGGAATTTTGCTCTGACTCCTGATGTTGTGCAACAGAACATCAGAGCACAAATGTATGGAAACAGGCCAATGGGACACCAGAGGTTTATTTCTAAATTGTTAACAAGACCTCTCTTGACATGTATAGGTGAAGGCTGTAGTAGTGCCAGGATTTATGAAGCATTTATACAACCACTGACGATACCTGTACATCTTTCCTAAACCATGCCTCATTTGTTTACATTTATTAAATAGTTAACAAGCTTTAAACGTCATAACCCAAGACTAGTGGTTCGGAGCTTATTTACAGTTTAATAAATGTAAACAAATACGCCATGATTGAGGAAAGATGTAGAGGTTTCGTGAGTAGTTGTGTTAATGCTTAATGAATCCTGCGTGTGGCACCAGCGGTCACGTGTCCCCCGCATGATACAGAAGGTGTTAATGACATCCTCTGTCACGGCAGGAGATGACTAAGGGAGCGTGAGCGTCCTCTGCGTGCGTGACGGCTGCTCCTCACTCTCCAAGGTCACCCTCACCCGCCCGCTCTCATAATACATCCCATTTTGACGTAAAAATCCCCAGCGTCAAAATATAATGAACTATAAACCTCAGAAGTTCTCTCACTCTGGCCCTGACCTTGTAACGGGTACAGGGTAATGTCTCTCTCTTGTCCACTACTCTGCCCTTAATTGACTTACTCAAAGACCCTAGAGCTCTAGCTCCCAGCCCACGCCACGTGATCTTAGACGATTGACCGCCTGTAGATACTACAAAACACGAGACGTCGTACTAGGCGCCTAGCAATACTCAAGGACCTTCACCTGCTGCCACCACAAAGCCAAAAACGATCTTGAAGATTAATTAATTGGGGTTTCGGCCAATTAATTAACCATTAACCCTTGGGGTGGGTTATCCCCAATTAAGTGAAAAAGGGAGGTATGAATTTTACGTTAAGTGTGGAATTCCATAGAAAACAAGAGGGATATCTCTTATAATAAAGAGACTAGGCTTGCCAGCAATACTCATACTGACTCATTCAATAAAACCAGACTCGTGGAGACAAATAGCAAAGACAATCATATGTATAATTATTGGGAAACTAAAAAATACCAACATAAATACTAAAACAAAGTTTATTGAACAAAACTGTCAAAAATGTAAATAAAAAGAAGCACTTCCTATCTTTAACACTTCCTAACTGACCTAGTTCCTGAGAGGCAATAAATGACTTATCAACTATACCAAACTCTACACTACTTTACCAAATATCCTAAGTTCAGTTGCTGCTGCTCTGGTCTCCAGAGGTGAGATGGTGACCTCTCAGCGACCCGATCCATACTAACTGACCTTTAGCTGTCCTCAGACTGAGGAGAGGTAATACCACTCCGCCAGGCTATTAAATTACCAAGCAGGGTTTAAATTGAACAAACTAATCTCATATCCTGGCCATCCCAGATGGTTGAATTCTTATTGAGTCTGATGGTAAGTTTGTTAAGCATCTTGGGGAAAGGCTATTTCCAATTCCAACATTGACCAGTGACCTGAATTTATACTTCATGAATTAAATAATATGGAAGGCTGTGGTTACGCCAACCGTGTGACCGTGACCTAGGGTAGGTCAAGAGGCTACGCTTCCGAAACTAGTCCCTTCCCTACTGACGTCACTTTGTTTGTAGCAGACTACGAACCTTGGTCTTTACTCTACAATCATGGTAGCCTAGCATACATTCTTAAACCAGATTGGTTATTACTGTATTATTGAAATATCCATTACTTGTTGAATTAATACAAGAGAGACTGTCATTTGTATTCTAAACGTGTTAATCCGTTTAATCTCTGGGGAGGTGACCTTTCCAGGTTTCTCAGGTAAAAAGTATCCTGTGACTCTCTCACTAAATCTTGTGTGAGACCTCGTGGTCTCATATAATGTCTCTGATCTGAGAATTTATGATTTCTAAGAAAATAAGCTTAATTTGTCACAACCTTGTGGCCCTCTCTCACTCTGGCCCTGACCTTGTGACCCTCTCTCACTCTGGCCCTGACCTTGTGGCCCTCTCTCACTCTGGCCCTGACCTTGTGACCCTCTCTCACTCTGGCCCTGACCTTGTGGCCCTCTCTCACTCTGGCCCTGACCTTGTGACCCTCTCTCACTCTGGCCCTGACCTTGTGGCCCTCTCTCACTCTGGCCCTGACCTTGTGACCCTCTCTCACTCTGGCCCTGACCTTGTGACCCTCTCTCACTCTGGCCCTGACCTTGTGACCCTCTCTCACTCTGGCCCTGACCTTGTGGCCCTCTCTCACTCTGGCCCTGACCTTGTGACCCTCTCTCACTCTGGCCCTGACCTTGTGACCCTCTCTCACTCTGGCCCTGACCTTGTGACCCTCTCTCACTCTGGCCCTGACCTTGTGGCCCTCTCTCACTCTGGCCCTGACCTTGTGACCCTCTCTCACTCTGGCCCTGACCTTGTGACCCTCTCTCACTCTGGCCCTGACCTTGTGACCCTCTCTCACTCTGGCCCTGACCTTGTGACCCTCTCTCACTCTGGCCCTGACCTTGTGACCCTCTCTCACTCTGGCCCTGACCTTGTGACCCTCTCTCACTCTGGCCCTGACCTTGTGACCCTCTCTCACTCTGGCCCTGACCTTGTGACCCTCTCTCACTCTGGCCCTGACCTTGTGACACTCTCTCACTCACTTTGGCCTGACCTTGTGGCCCTCTCTCACTATGGACAAAAGCACACTCTCATCACAAGAGGGGAGAAAATGAAGAACTACAAATTAATGGTGTAACACTTGAATGGGTTGACCACTATTGCTACCTTGGCGTCACTGTCGGCTCTCACAAGGGGAAGAAAGAGGAGCTCAACCAACTCATAGGAACATGCAAAAGTCGACTCAGGGCGCTGAAAGCTATGACCTGGAATGGGCATGGAGCCTCTATTGCCGTGCTACGAAAAAGTTCAACATAATACCACAAGAAATGAGGCACAATTATCTCGAGGAAAAGTATAAATGAGCAGGAAATGAGTTAGAACAAATCTACACTGACGGGTCATCTAATCCTGTCAATTGCAGGGCTGGTGCAGCATACACCGTAATTAGGAATAATGCCTTTCAATGCAGAAATGAAGAAAAAGCCCGTATTGAGAACTACGCCTCTTCAAACGCAAGTAGAGCTAACTGTCATTGTTATGGCGTTAAGATTCCTTGAACATTACACTTATGGTGCAGTGATCTGCACTGATTCAAAAGCAGCACTGCAAAGCCCTACTAAAAATCTGGCAGAAAATCCTGCAATAGGTGGTGAAATTAAGAGAGCTGTGAGAGTACTTACCAATCAGGGAAGAGTCGTCAAGTTTCTGTGGATCCCCTCCCATGTTGGAATATGTGGGAATGAACGAGCAGATGTGCTGGCTGCTGAAGGTGCTGAAGGAGACCATATTGAATACTTCATTCCCAAGACTCTTCTACAAATTAGAGGTATTGTCAGGCAACATCGCCGTGACAAGGTAACTGAAGAAAGGAGGATAGAAGCACAAACCAGTGAATCTGTACGATGGTACAACATGGTTGCAGCTGGCAATCCCAATCATTATGGACGAAGAGGAGGAGGACGCGGGAGAGAATCAGTAATAGCGAGAATCCGTCTTGGATACAAATATCCAGGGAGATGTGGAATGGAAACAACAGTTGATCATCGGAGTTGCAGAATCTGTGGTGAGAGTGACGGACACCGCCTTGACCACTATCTACGTGAATGTGAACACCTGAGAGACATTAGAAATATGTGTAGAATAGTAAACCCCCACATTGTTTAAGTTAGAAGAAACACCTTGTCAAATATTGATGCTGTTCTTAAAAGATTTTCCAAAGATTTTAAGGGTTGACAGATCTTAATCTTCTTGTTTGAGGAGCTGTTCACTTGAGACAGTTAAGCAAGTCCCAGCTGTGTCTGGGTACAAGTGACAGGATGAACAACCCACCGGGTTTTCTTCCTATTGGGGAGTGTTGTACATGCTGCTATGGCGGTGTGTCCACTCACAGGATGAGTGGCGCTGCCCAATACTGTCACTATGGCGATGTGTCCACTCACAGGATGAGTGGCGCTGCCCAATACTGTCACTATGGCGATGTGTCCACTCACAGGATGAGTGGCGCTGCCCAATACTGTCACTATGGCGGTGTGCCCACTCACAGGATGAGTGACGCTGCTCAATACTGTCACTATGGCGGTGTGTCCACTCACAGGATGAGTGCCGCTGCCCAATACTGCCACTATGGCGGTGCGTCCACTCACAGGATGAGTGCCGCTGCCCAATACTGTCACTATGGCGGTATGCCCACTCACAGGATGAATGGCGCTGCCCAATACTGTCACTATGGCGGTGTGTCCACTCACAGGATGAGTGGCGTTACCCAATACTCTCACTATGGCGGTGTGTCCACTCACAGGATGAGTGGCGCTGCCCAATACTGTCACTATGGCGGTGTGTCCATTCACAGGATGAGTGGCGCTGCCCAATACTGTCTCTATGGCGGTGTGTCCACTCACAGGATGAGTGGCGCTGCCCAATACTGTCACTATGGCGGTGTGTCCACTCACAGGATGAGTGGCGCTGCCCAATACTATCACTATGGCGGTGTGTCCACTCACAGGATGATTGGCGCTGCCCAATACTGTCACTATGGCGGTGTGTCCACTCACAGGATGAGTGGCGTTACCCAATACTCTCACTATGGCGGTGTGTCCACTCACAGGATGAGTGACGCTGCCCAATACTCTCACTATGGCGGTGTGTGTCCACTCACAGGATGAGTGGCGCTGCCCAATACTGTCACTATGGCGGTGTGTCCACTCACAGGATGGGTGACGCTGCTCAATACTGTCACTATTGCGGTGTGTTCACTCACAGGATGAGTGGCGCTGCCCAATACTGTCACTATGGCGGTGTGTCCACTCACAGGATGAGTGGTGCTGCCCAATACTGTCACTATGGCGGTGTGTCCACTCACAGGATGGGTGGCGCTGCCCAATACTGTCACTATGGCGGTGTGTCCACTTACAGGATGAGTGGCGCTGCCCAATACTGTCACTATGGCGGTGTGTCCACTCACAGGATGGGTGGCGCTGCCCAATACTGTCACTATGGCGGTGTGTCCACTCACAGGATGGGTGACGCTGCCCAATACTGTCACTATGGCGGTGTGTCCACTCACAGGATGAGTGGCGCTGCCCAATACTGTCACTATGGCGGTGTGTCCACTCACAGGATGGGTGACGCTGCCCAATACTGTCACTATGGCGGTGTGTCCACTCACAGGATGGGTGGCGCTGCCCAATACTGTCACTATGGCGGTGTGTCCACTCACAGGATGAGTGACGCTGCCCAATACTGTCACTATGGCGGTGTGTCCACTCACAGGATGGGTGGCGCTGCCCAATACTGTCACTATGGTGGTGTGTCCACTCACAGGATGAGTGGCGCTGCCCAATACTGTCACTATGGTGGTGTGTCCACTCACAGGATGAGTGGCGCTGCCCAATACACTCGCCCCTCGGGGCAAAATTATGAAACAATTATAGTCATTGACGGGATGTTACTTCATGATATTCTTAGGGCCTTGGGTAAGTTGGGTTCGGGAAACTTAGTACATCATTTTTTGTGACGCTGTGACACGTCTAGGTCACGGTGAGCCGTCATGTCACCCGTCCAGGTCACGGTGAGCCGTCACCCGTCCAGGTCACGGTGAGCCGTCACCCATCCAGGTAGTGAGGTATTGACCTCAGCCTGGGTACAGTGTGGTGTTGACCTTAGCCTGTTTACAGTGAGGTGTTGACTTCAGCCTGGGTACAGTGAGGTGTTGACCTGAGCCTCGGGGTACACAGGGACCTCCTCCTCCCACCATCATCCACACAAACATTGACCTCTCTCTCCTATCTTTTAATGTCTCTCACGGCCAAACCAGTATGTCAGTTTCTTTCTGTGATTTTTTTTCCACGCGTAAATACCACTGTTGTTTATCTCGGCTTTGCTGTTTTATTGTGCTTTTATGTGGTGCTTTTAAGGTTCAACAACAGCCACTCCAGCAACGTAATCTTAGACGACTTGATCCAGAAATGTTCATAACTGGATTTTTCCCTTTTTTGTGCCTCTTTGAGTCCTGCAGTGAACGGTCATCTGTACTCACATAGTTGCACTCAACCTAGTTGTGCTTGTTGGGGTTGAGCTCTGGCTCTTTGGTCCCGCCTTGCAAACGTCAATCAACTGGTTTACAGATTCCTGAGCCTATTGGGCTCTATCATATCAACACTTTAAACTGTGGAGTCAGCCTCCACCACATCACTGCCTAATGCATTTCACCTGTTAACTACTCTGACATTGAAAAAATTCGTCTGACGTCCCTGTGGTTTATTTGGGTACTCAGTTTCCACCTGTGTCCCCTTGTTTGCGAACCACCAGTGTTGAATAGTTTATCCTTGTCAATTCTCCTGAGGATGTTGTAGGTAGTGATCATGTCTCCCCTTACTCTTCTGTCTTCCAGTGTCGTCAGGTGCATTTCCCGCAGCCTTTCCTCGTCAGTCATGCCTCTTAGTTCTGGGACTAGTCTAGTGGCATACCTTTGGACTTTTTGCAGCTTCGTCTTGTGCTTGACAAGATACGGGCTCCATGCTGGGGCCGCATACTCCAGGATTGGTCTTACATATGTGGTATACAAGATTTTGAATGATTCCTTACACAGGTTCCTGAAGGCTGTTCTGATGTTAGCCAGCCTCGCATATGCCGCAGACGTTATTCTTTTTATGTGGGCTTCAGGAGACAGGTTTGGTGTGATATCAACTCCTCGATCTTTCTCTCTGTCCGTTTCATAAAGTACTTCATCTCCTATTCTGTATTCTGTGTCTGGCCTCCTGTTTCCACCGCCTAGTTTCATTATGGAATGGATCATTCATTCAGTCTGTCTAGGACATCTTGTTGCCTCCTACTATCATCCTCTGTTTCAATCCTCCTCATAATTTTCGCATCATCAACAAACATTTGAGAGAAACGGGTCTATACTCTCTGGGAGATCATTTACATATATCAGAAACAGTATAGGTCCAAGGACTGACCCCTGTGGGACTCCACTTGTGACGTTTCGCCAATATGAGACCTCACCCCTCACACTGACTCGTTGTCTCCTGTTGCTTAGGTACTCCTTTATCCAATAGAGAACCTTCCCTTTCACTCCAGCCTGCACCTCCAACTTTTTCACTAGCCTCTCGTGTGGCCCTGTATCAAAGGCTTTCCGGCAATGCAAAAATATACAGTCTGCCCACCCTTCTCTTTCTTGCCTGATTTTTGTTGCCTGGTCATAGAATTCAATTAACCCTGTGAGGCAGGACTTGCCATCCCTGAACCCATGTTGATGCTGTGTTGCAAAGTTCTTTCGCTCCAGATGTTCCACTAGCTTTCTTTGCACAATCTTCTCCATCAGCTTGCATGGTATGCAGGTTAGGGATACTGGCCTTGTAGTTCAGTGCCTCCTGTCTATCCCCTTTCTTGTATATCGGGACTATATTAGCTGCTTTCCAAATTTCTGGTGGTTCCCCTGTTGCCAGTGATTTGTTATACACTATGGAGAGTGGTAGGCACAGTTCTTCTGCTCCGTCCTTTAGTATCCAAGGGGGGATTCCATCTGGGCCTATAGCCTTTGTCACATCCAACTCTAGTAAACACTTCCTTACTTACCCGCTGGTAATCTCAAACTCTTCCAGTGGTTCCTGGTTAACTATTCCTGGTTCTCTATTTTGTTTGTGTGATTGTGTGATTCTGGGTTTTCTAGTGTGTGTGTGTGTGTGTGTGTGTGTGTGTGTGTGTGTGTGTGTGTGTGTGTGTGTGTGTGTGTGTGTGAGTGTGTGTGTGTGTGTACTCACCTAGTTGTACTCACCTAGTTGTGTTTGCGGGGGTTGAGCTCTGGCTCTTTGGTCCCGCCTCTCAACTGTCAATCAACAGGTGTACAGATTCCTGAGCCTATTGGGCTCTATCATATCTACACGTGAAACTGTGTATGGAGTCAGCCTCCACCACATCACTTCCTAATGCATTCCATTTGTCAACCACTCTGACACTAAAAAAGTTCTTTCTAATATCTCTGTGGCTCATTTGGGCGCTCAGTTTCCACCTGTGTCCCCTTGTGCGTGTGCCCCTTGTGTTAAATAGCCTGTCTTTATCTACCCTATCAATTCCCTTCAGAATCTTGAATGTAGTGATCATGTCCCCCCTAACTCTTCTGTCTTCCAGCGAATTGAGGTTCAATTCCCGCAGTCTCTCCTCGTAGCTCATACCTCTCAGCTCGGGTACTAGTCTGGTGGCAAATCTTTGAACCTTTTCCAGTTTAGTCTTATCCTTGACTAGATATGGACACCATGCAGGGGCTGCATACTCCAGAATTGGCCTGACATATGTGGTATACAAAGTTCTGAATGAATCTTTACACAAGTTTCTGAATGCCGTTCGTATGTTGGCCAGCCTGGCATATGCCGCTGATGTTATCCTCTTGATAAGTGCTGCAGGAGACACGTCTGGCGTGATATCAACTCCCAAGTCTTTTTCTTTCTCTGACTCCTGAAGGATTTCCTCTCCCAGATGATACCTTGTATCTGGCCTCCTGCTCCCTACACCTATCTTCATTACATTACATTTGGTTGGGTTGAACTCTAACAACCATTTGTTCGACCATTCCTTCAGCTTGTCTAGGTCTTCTTGAAGCCTCAAACAGTCCTCTTCTGTTTTAATCCTTCTCATAATTTTAGCATCGTCCGCAAACATTGAGAGAAATGAATCGATACCCTCCGGGAGATCATTTACATATATCAGAAACAGAGCCCTGTGGGACTCCACTGGTGACTTCACGCCAATCGGAGGTCTCACCCCTCACCGTAACTCTCTGCTTCCTATTGCTTAGATACTCCCTTATCCACTGGAGCACCTTACCAGCTACACCTGCCTGTCTCTCCAGCTTATGTACCAGCCTCTTATGCGGTACTGTGTCAAAGGCTTTCCGACAATCCAAGAAAATGCAGTCCGCCCAGCCCTCTCTTTCTTGCTTAATCTGTGTCACTTGATCGTAGAATTCTATCAAGCCTGTAAGGCAAGATTTACCCTCCCTGAACCCATGTTGGCGATTTGTCACGAAGTCCCTTCTCTGCAGATGTGTTACTAGGTTTTTTCTCACAATCTTCTCCATCACCTTGCATGGTATACAAGTCAAGGACACTGGCCTGTAGTTCAGTGCCTCTTGTCTGTCGCCCTTTTTGTATATTGGGACCACATTCGCCATGTGGTCCCACACATGTGTGTGTGTATGTGAGTGTGTGTGTGTGTGTGTGTGTGTGTGTGTGTGTGTGTGTGTGTGTGTGGGTGTGTGTGTGTGTGTGTGTGTGTGTGTGTGTGTGTGTGTGTGTGTGTGTGTACTCACCTATATACTCACCTATATGTGCTTGCAGGATCGAGCATTGACTCTTGGATCCCGCCTTTCTAGCTATCGGTTGTTTACAGCAATGACTCCTGTCCCATTTCCCTATCATACCTAGTTTTAAAAGTATGAATAGTATTTGCTTCCACAACCTGTTCCCCAAGTGCATTCCATTTTTCTACTACTCTCACGCTAAAAGAAAACTTCCTAACATCTCTGTGACTCATCTGAGTTTCAAGTTTCCACCCATGTCCCCTCGTTCTGTTATTATTACGTGTGAACATTTCATCTATTTCCACTTTGTCAATTCCCCTGAGTATTTTATATGTCCCTATCATATCTCCTCTCTCCCTTCTTTTCTCTAGTGTCGTAAGGTTCAGTTCCTTCAGCCGCTCTTCATATCCCATCCCTCGTAGCTCTGGGACAAGCCTCGTCGCAAACCTCTGAACCTTCTCCAGTTTCTTTATGTGTTTCTTCAGGTGGGGGCTCCATGATGGCGCAGCATACTCTAAGACGGGTCTCACGTAGGCAGTGTAAAGCGCCCTAAAAGCTTCCTCATTTAGGTTTCTGAATGAAGTTCTAATTTTCGCCAGTGTAGAGTACGCTGCTGTCGTTATCCTATTTATATGTGCCTCAGGAGTTAGATTAGGTGTCACATCCACTCCCAGGTCTCTTTCTCGAATCGTTACAGGTAGGCTGTTCCCCTTCATTGTGTACTGTCCCTTTGGTCTCCTGTCACCTGATCCCATTTCCATAACTTTACATTTACTGGTGTTAAACTCCAGTAGCCATTTCCCTGACCATCTCTGCAGCCTGTTTAAGTCCTCTTGGAGGATCCTACAATCCTCGTCTGTCACAACTCTTCTCATTAATTTTGCGTCATCTGCAAACATTGACATGTATGATTCCACTCCTGTAAACATATCATTTACGTAAATTAGAAAGAGGATTGGTCCCAGCACCGATCCTTGAGGTACTCCACTTGTTACTGTTCGCCAGTCCGACTTTTCGCCCCTTACCATTACCCTCTGGCTCCTTCCTGTTAGGTAGTTCTTCACCCATACTAGGGCCTTTCCGCTTACTCCTGCCTGCCTCTCAAGTTTGTATAGCAGTCTCATGTGCGGTACCGTATCAAAGGCCTTTTGGCAGTCAAGAAATATGCAGTCTGCCCAGCCTTCTCTGTCCTGCCTTATCCTTGTTACTTTATCATAGAATTCTAAAAGGTTTGTTAGGCATGATTTCCCTGTCCAGAACCCATGTTGGTGCTTGTTTACAAACCCAATGCTCTCCAGGTGCTCAACAAGTCTTAGCCTAATTATTCTTTCAAGTATTTTGCAGGGGATGCTTGTCAGTGATACGGGTCTGTAGTTAAGTGCCTCCTCCCTATCACCCTTTTTGAAAATCGGTACGACATTTGCCTCCTTCCAGCAACTGGGCAATTCTCCCGACATAAGTGACTCATTAAAGATCATTGCCAGAGGCACGCTGAGAGCCTGCGCTGCCTCTTTGAGTATCCACGGTGATACTTTGTCTGGTCCAACAGCTTTATTTGCATCCAGTGTTGTCAACTGTTTCATTACATCCTCTGCTGTCACCTCTATATCCGATAGACTTTCATCTTGGGTAATCTCTTCTAACAATGGGAGCTGCTCAGGCTCGGTTGTGAACACTCCATGGAATTTTGCATTCAGTACCTCACAGATTTCCTTGTCGCTTTCTGTATATGCCCCCTCTGTTTTCCTCAGTCTTGTCACTTGGTCATTTACCGACATCTTCCTTCTTATATGGCTATGTAGTAATTTTGGTTGCTTTTTCGCTTTGACTGCAATATCGTTCTCATAATTTCTTTCCGACGCTCGTCTTATGTTAATGTAATCATTCCTAGCTCTGTTACATCTAATCCTGTTGTCCTCTGTCCTTTGTCTTCTGTACTTCCTCCACTCCCTCCTGCTTCTCACCTTTGCTTCCTGACACTGTCTATTAAACCATGGGTTATTATATTCCCTATTATATATGTGTGTGTGTGTGTGTGTGTGTGTGTGTGTGTGTGTGTGTGTGTGTGTGTGTGTGTGTGTGTGTGTGTGTGTGTGTGTGTGTGTGTGTTTGTGTGTGTGTGTGTGTGTGTGTGTACTCACGTATTTGTACTCACCTATTTGTGCTTGCAAGATCGAGCATTGACTCTTGGATCCCAACTTTCCAGCCATCGGTTGTTTACAGCAATGACTCCTGTCCCATTTCCCTATCATACCTAATTTTAAAATTATGAATAGAGTTTGCTTCCACAATCTGTTCTTGTGTGTGTGTGAGTGTGTGCACTCAAAAGATATCGTAAAAATTTGAATTATGTTAGTGGGATTACCCCGTCGACCTGAGTGTGGCGGAGAGTGTCGGGGCTTCGACGCCCGGGACGACGGTTGGCTGTTGTTTGTGAAGATCTTTTTTCTTGCCAGAGAACAGGAGACAGACTAAGGGTTATTCAACACTGTGAACTCATTAACATTCCTTTTAGGAATGAGTGTTGTGGTCAAAGAGCTTTGTCTCCTCCTATTGACCACTCATGCTAGGCGGTGTGGTTGAGACCAGCTTAAATATACTTAACTGTATTCATCACTTTAATAAATTTTTTTACCGAGTCTATTGGGCTCTGATATATTTACATTTGAAACAGTAGGCAGTCTTCCTCCACCACTTCTCACTAAATATTAGACCATTACTTTATATTATAGTATATAAATATTAGATCATTATATCACAAGAAGCTCAGCTCTATTTAGAATGTTTGAGGTTCATCATCGCTACCCACACACAACAACTCCCAGCACCGTGGGAGTTCACCCCTTAACAGCCGGCATACCTGTCACTTTAACAGAGTGACAGGTATCTCAGAGTACCTCCACCTGTCTCTGTCTTCCCGCCCAAAAAGATAATTAAGAAACAACTTCATGCTTCGACGTGAAGTAAAGTACAATGACTTAAACCAAATTGATGTTGTGCTTTATAGAGCGATCTCGCTCTCTCTAACTGTTTACACTGATGGGTCACTCCACGCCTCCACTGGTGGGTCACTCCACGCCTCCACTGGTGGGTCACTCCACGCCTCCACTGGTGGGTCACTCCACGCCTCCACTGGTGGGTCACTCCACACCTCCACTGGTGGGTCACTCCACGCCTCCACTGGTGGGTCACTCCACGCCTCCACTGGTGGGTCACTCCACGCCTCCACTGGTGGGTCACTCCACGCCTCCACTGGTGGGTCACTCCACGCCTCCACTGGTGGGTCACTCCACGCCTCCACTGGTGGGTCACTCCACGCCTCCACTGGTGGGTCACTCCACGCCTCCACTGGTGGGTCACTCCACACCTCCACTGGTGGGTCACTCCACGCCTCCACTGGTGGGTCACTCCACGCCTCCACTGGTGGGTCACTCCACGCCTCCACTGGTGGGTCACTCCACACCTCCACTGGTGGGTCACTCCACGCCTCCACTGGTGGGTCACTCCACGCCTCCACTGGTGGGTCACTCCACGCCTCCACTGGTGGGTCACTCCACACCTCCACTGGTGGGTCACTCCACGCCTCCACTGGTGGGTCACTCCACACCTCCACTGGTGGGTCACTCCACGCCTCCACTGGTGGGTCACTCCACGCCTCCACTGGTGGGTCACTCCACACCTCCACTGGTGGGTCACTCCACGCCTCCACTGGTGGGTCACTCCACACCTCCACTGGTGGGTCACTCCACGCCTCCACTGGTGGGTCACTCCACACCTCCACTGGTGGGTCACTCCACGCCTCCACTGGTGGGTCACTCCACGCCTCCACTGCCGGTTGGGCCAGTTTTACAACTGTCAGAGCTGGCTTCTATCTTGAGTGGTAGCTCGTATAAATGACTGGGCCTCCACTCTTGAATACAGAATTGTTTGCCATACTCCTCATACTCAGGCGAGTATGTGTATCTCAAGGTAACACTTCAATTGTAAGTGGCTCTCCCTCATCCCTGATTGTACTCAACTCCTCAAGGCATAACTGTGATGTGCTTGTGTGTGGAGCTAGGCACAGATATAATAATGCAATCAATGATGGAGTCAGAGTGCGTCTCCTATATATCCTATCCCATAGTGTCCTCCGAATGTATGATAGAACCGATGAAGTAACTAAAGCATGTGTTTTAAAGAGGGAGATGATTACCATCTTGGATTGTACTACCTAAGAACAGTAATACACCGAGAACTGCAGCAAAATTAAATAGACCTGAGACAAAGTGAAATTGGTTATTCCATCGATCATCATACTGTCATGCAGGAAGAGCCACATACCTCTTCGTTATTCAATAAGGTTTCAAACTGCTGGATGTTAGCACTGCTAGGCATAGGCTCGGTTACATGCACCTCTGGCAGTCTGCACCATCTGCTGATGTAGATCTGACCAAATATAAACTCTGTCGGCAGAACTATTCACATACCTTACGTCACTATGTAATTGGAAAACAATTCTGAATTTAGAGATTATTCGACTACAAGTGTTCGGGAAATGTGTTAATGCAAACACTCAAAAGTCAAGGTCGTCGAATATTTGTCAACTGAGAGCCAAGTCATGTAGGAACACTAGGGAATAACATTGCAGAGGAAGCTGCAAAACTTGCAACTAAGAGGAGGAATGTAGTCTGCTACATACCACAGAGTCTATCGCAGATTAAGATTAGAGATAGAGCTATGCAGAAGATGTACAGTGACCACAACACAGCAGCTGCAACATCAGGATCGGTGGGTTGGTACAAGAATTCAGCCAACTACAATAAACTTATTTTGATTAAATGAATCAATAGAAAAATAGAAGTGAACTTACATAGCATCAGACTTGGATTTCCATGTGCATGGGAATCTTTCAGGTCCATGAGTGTTACAGGAATAGGTTTACAGGTCTCAGAAATGAGAGGAAATATGAGCACAGTGGAAAAATGCCCGATGGGTCACTGGAACATTATCTAACACAGTGCAGAGTTACAACCAGGTAAGTTTACAACTGATATTCAACAACGCTAAAGTTATTAAACACGCTGGACATGATCTCCTATAAGTAGTCTCCTTCAACTGTATTGTCCTCGCTCTTGTACATAGGCCAACATAAAGTCATAAATACTCATCCACCACACGAGTGACATAGTGGGCCAGCCAGAGGCTTAAGGCCCATACAAGAGTGTCCCAGCACAAAGCGCCATCAGCATCAAGTTAGTAACGATGCATTTATCAGAATTTAGATGAACTATAATCTATCCACAGGACAGTTTTGTAACGTTAGACTGTATAAGTTGTTTACACTACTTTAGGCTAGATTTGGTTTGCAAAATATATGAATATATTTAGCCTGAGAGAGAGATGAGGCTTTGTTTGGTTTGGTTAAAAGACATAAGGAGTAGATAGGCGAAGATAGATAACCATTAGTCTGATTAGATTTAGAAGAAAACAATTATATTCTGTATAATTTGGTTTGGTTTGGATGTCTTCAACTATGATGCAGTTCAAGAGACATCGTTAACATGATTTCGGAGCCCTTGAAAACTAAATATCTTAGCATAAACAGGGTGAAGGAAAGATTATATCCGTAAGTTGCTATCTTTATTACATATATTAGTTGATCCAGGTACAGTTGTAAACATTAGTAACCCACCTAACCTAACTTGGTAAGCCCTAATGGTATGTGTCAGTGGAACCAGGAGAGCCAGGCTTCTTGACCTCTCTCTCTTCAGAAGATCATTCATCACTGTCTCCTGGTTCACTGCCGGCCACCAGTGGGGTCCTAGTTGACTCCCTCACCGCCAGAGGGCCTGTGGTTCAGAATTCTACCACTGGAGAGTATACTCTAGGGTCCTAGTTGACTCCCTCGCCGCCAGAGGGCCTGTGGTTCACACCAGACCTCGTACCCATGAGTGGAATAGTCAACCGATCACTTAACAAATACAATAACAATAATGCCCAGAAAAGCTGCATCATCACACGTTGATGAGCGTTAGGAAAGGACTAGCGAAGACAGTCATTGTACAGAGCTATACCTATGCCCACAATGCCCCCTTATTCCCCAAGAGTGACGTGTGAGACCTCTTATCATGCATGCCCTGGGAGGAGAGTCCCATGTCCCCCTTCTCTTGCGTATCTCAGGGCGAAAAACTGTTGGGGGTCTTCAGGGACTAGGGGATGTTGAATGTGGCGCCCGAGCCAGCGGACGACGGGAAGAAGTTTTCGCCAAGCTGAGCGTAGCGTTCCTTGCCGTCGCTGTCCCTGATCTTCTTGAAGAAGCTGTCGTTGATGCCGTAGAGAGTAGCAGCGGCCTCACACGGCAGAGCTTCCGACTCCCAGGCGCAGGTCAGCGAGTCCTGTGTAATATGCGGCCTCATTATTGTCCTGGCTCTTGTACTCTACTGTCCTGGCTCTTGTACTCTACTGTCCTGGCTCTTGTACTCTACTGTCCTGGCTCTTGTACTCTACTGTCCTGGCTCTTGTACTCTACTGTCCTGGCTCTTGTATTCTACTGTCCTGGCTCTTGTATTCTACTGTCCTGGCTCTTGTACTCTACTGTCCTGGCTCTTGTACTGTACTGTCCTGGCTCTTGTATTCTACTGTCCTGGCTCTTGTATTCTACTGTCCTGGCTCTTGTATTCTACTGTCCTGGCTCTTGTATTCTACTGTCCTGGCTCTTGTATTCTACTGTCCTGGCTCTTGTACTCTACTGTTCTGGCTCTTGTACTGTACTGTCCTGGCTCTTGTACTCTACTGTCCTGGCTCTTGTACTCTACTGTCCTGGCTCTTGTACTCTACTATTTTGGCTCTTCTACTGTACTGTCCTGGCTCTTGTACTCTACTGTCCTGGCTCTTGTACTCTACTGTCCTGGCTCTTGTACTCTACTATTTTGGCTCTTCTACTGTACTGTCCTGGCTCTTGAACTCTACTGTCCTGGCTCTTGTACTCTACTGTTCTGGCTCTTGTACTCTACTGTTCTGGCTCTTGTACTCTACTGTCCTGGCTCTTGTACTCTACTGTTCTGGCTCTTGTACTCTACTGTCCTGGCTCTTGTACTCTACTGTCCTGGCTCTTGTACTCTACTGTTCTGGCTCTTGTCTTGTACTCTACTGTTCTGGCTCTTGTACTCTACTGTCCTGGCTCTTGTACCCTACTGTCCTGGCTCTTGTACTCTACTGTTCTGGCTCTTGTACTCTACTGTCCTGGCTCTTGTACTCTACTGTTCTGGCTCTTGTACTGTACTGTCCTGGCTCTTGTACTCTACTGTCCTGGCTCTTGTACTCTACTGTTCTGGCTCTTGTACTCTACTGTCCTGGCTCTTGTACTCTACTGTTCTGGCTCTTGTACTCTACTGTCCTGGCTCTTGTACTCTACTGTCCTGGCTCTTGTACTCTACTGTTCTGGCTCTTGTACTCTACTGTCATGGCTCTTGTACTCTACTGTTCTGGCTCTTGTACTCTACTGTCCTGGCTCTTGTACTCTACTGTACTATCTCTTGTACTCTACTGAACTATACTCTTTTACACTTGTATGTGTACTTGCTACATGGTCTATTCAGCTTGGCGTCTTTTTCTGATAATTACACTCGTGAGTGTACATGTCACCTGGGTGTACATATCACCTGGGTGTACATGTCACCTGGGTGTACATATCACCTGGGTGTACATATCACCTGGGTGTACATATCACCTGGGTGTACATATCACCTGGGTGTACATATCACCTGGGTGTACATCACCTTGGTGTACATGTCACCTGTGTGTACATGTCACCTGGGTGTACATGTCACCTGGGTGTACATATAACCTGGGTGTACATATCACCTGGGTGTACATATCACCTGGGTGTACATATCACCTGGGTGTACATATCACCTGGGTGTACATATCACCTGGGTGTACATCACCTTGGTGTACATGTCACCTGTGTGTACATGTCACCTGGGTGTACATGTCACCTGGGTGTACATGTCACCTGGGTGTGCATATCACCTGGGTGTACATGTCACCTAGGTGTACATGTCACCTGGGTGTACATGTCACCTGGGTGTACATATCACCTGGGTGTACATCACCTTGGTGTACATGTCACCTGTGTGTACATGTCACCTGGGTGCACATGTCACCTTGGTGTACATATCACGTGGGTATACATGTCACCTGGGTGTACATCACCTTGGTGTACATGTCACCTGTGTGTACATGTCACCTGGGTGTACATCACCTGGGTGTACATCACCTGGGTGTACATGTCACCTAGGTGTACATCACCTAGGTGTACATCACCTAGGTGTACATCACCTAGGTGTACATCACCTAGGTGTACATCACCTAGGTGTACATATCCCCAGGGTGTACATATTACATGGGTGTACATTACCTGGGTGTACATCACCTGGGTGTACATCACCTAGGTGTACATCACCTGGGTGGACATATCACCTGGGTGTACATCACCTGGGTGTACATCACCTAGGTATACACATCACATGGGTTTACATCACCTGGGTGTACATCATTTTGGTGTACACCACCTAGGTGTACACATCACCTGGGTGTACACCACCTATGTGTACACATCACCTGGGTCTACATCACCTGGGTGTACATCACCTGCGTGCACATCACCTGGGTGTTCATCACCTGGGTGTACATCACCTGGGTGTACATCACCTGGGTGTACATCACCTGGGTGTACATCACCTGGGTGTACATCACCTGGGTGTACAACACCTGGGTGTACATCACCTGGATGTACATCACCTGGGTGTACATCACCTGGGTGTACATCACCTGGGTGTACATCACCTGGGTGTACATCACCTGGGTGTACATATCATCTACTCACCTGACTAAAGATGGTATATTGAGGGCAGATAAAGCTGAAAGTGAAGGTAGTCTCTTTGGTGAAGTTGGCAGGGTAAAGCTGTTGTAGTGGCAGACACACGTGGAAGATCTGGCAGTCGTTGTCCTGGTCAGCGTAGTATCCGTACACCTGAGAGGAAGGTACTCTTAGTCTGGCAGACACCTCAGTTACCTCTACATATATTTGCTATTGTTGAGGCAGACATCTCAATTAACTCTATAAATAAGGCAGGGTCGAAGATCCTGCAGGAACAAATAGATGATTCACACACACACACACACACACACACATACACACACACACATTATCATTATCAGAAATTATTAAAAATTATTAAAAAAGAAAAAGTTGCATTATCAGAAACGAAACTTGAAGGAAATATAATAAATGAAGTCATATTCCCAAGAGGCTACTCAGTTTGGAGACGTGACAGGAAAACTAGGAAGGGAGGAGGAGTGGCTGTACTGGTGAAAAAACACCTGAAGGTAAAAGAGTTAATATTTGAAAACCCTCGAGATATTGACATAATGGCATTGCAGATCTGGAATCAGGATGATAACCTGATAATTGTAAATGCCTACAGCCCACCAGCAAGCAACACGTGGACAAAGGAAGAACTGGATGACAAACGAGAGGGCCTCATAATGGTCATGAGAGATATTATTGTACAAGCAGATAAAGATAAATCACGACTGTTGATACTGGGGGACTTCAACTTTAGAGCAATAGACTGGGAGGCCTATGAAGCAAGAACGGAGGACTTTTGGACATGCAGATTTGTGAACCTCATTCTGGAGACATTCTTGTATCAACACATAAAGCAAGCCACAAGAATGAGGGAAGGAGATATGCCGTCAGTTTTGGATCTAGTATTCACCAGGAAAGAAGAAGAGATTTTTGACATCCAGTACCTTCCTCCCTTGGGAAAGAGTGATCACGTCCTGTTAGACATTAAATATGCTTTAAGATATCATCTAGAAGAAAATGGGGACATTGAAACAGTTGATAAACTCGATTTAAAGAGAGGCAACTATGGGGAACTTCGAAATTTTTTTAATGAGTGTAATTGGACAGAATTGTTGCTAGGCAGGGAAGTAAATGAAATGTATGCCAAATTTTTAAAACTATACGAGGAAGGCACACAAACATTCATACCAAAACAGAGATGCAGGACCAGAAAACAGGATTGGTTCGACAGAAATTGTGAGAGGGCAAGAGACCAAAAGACACAAAAATGGAATCAGTATAGGAAGAGGCCAAACCCCCAAACATACCAGCGATACAAAGATGCGAGAAACAACTATACAGCAGTAAGGAGAGAGGCAGAAAGAAATTTTGAAAAAGGGATAGCAGATAAATGTAAAACAGAACCGGGCCTATTCTACAAATTCATAAACAACAAATTGCAGGTAAAGGATAATATCCAGAGGTTGAAAATGGGAAACAGATTCACGGAAAATGAAAAAGAAATGTGTGAAACATTAAATGAAAAGTTCCAAAGTGTGTTTGTACAAAATGAAATCTTCAGAGAACCAGACACAATAAGAATTCCAGAGAACAACATAGAGCGGATAGAGGTGTCTAGAGATGAAGTGGAAAATATGCTAAAGGAGCTCGGGAGGAACAAAGCAGCTGGCCCAGATGGCGTTTCACCATGGGTTCTGAGAGAATGTGCATCTGAGCTCAGCATTCCACTTCACCTGATCTTTCAGGCATCCCTGTGTACAGGAATCGTAGCAGACGTTTGGAAACAGGCTAACATAGTTCCAATCTACAAAAGTGGCAGCAGGGAAGACCCCCTCAATTATAGACCTGTATCATTGACAAGTGTAATAGTGAAAGTATTGGAAAAGCTAATCAAAACTAAATGGGTAGAACACCTGGAGAGAAATGATATAATATCAGACAGACAGTATGGTTTTTGATCAGGAAGATCCTGTGTATCGAATTTACTCAGTTTCTATGATCGGGCCACAGAGATATTACAGGAAAGAGATGGCTGGGTTGACTGCATCTATCTGGACCTAAAAAAGGCTTTCGACAGAGTTCCACATAAGAGGTTGTTCTGGAAACTGGAAAATATTGGAGGGGTGACAGGTAAGCTTCTATCATGGATGAAAAATCTTCTGACTGATAGAAAAATGAGGGCAGTAATCAGAGGCAATGTATCGGAATGGAGAAATGTCACAAGTGGAGTACCACAGGGTTCAGTTCTTGCACCAGTGATGTTTATTGTGTACATAAATGATCTACCAGTTGGTATACAGAATTATATGAACATGTTTGCTGATGATGCCAAGATAATAGGAAGGATAAGAAATTTAGATGATTGTCATGCCCTTCAAGAAGACCTGGACAAAATAAGTATATGGAGCACCACCTGGCAAATGGAATTTAATGTTAATAAATGTCATGTTATGGAATGTGGAATAGGAGAACATAGACCCCACACAACCTATATATTATGTGAGAAATCTTTAAAGAATTCTGATAAAGAAAGAGATCTAGGGGTGGTTCTAGATAGAAAACTATCACCTGAGGACCACATAAAGAATATTGTGCAAGGAGCATATGCTATGCTTTCTAACTTCAGAATTGCATTTAAATACATGGATGGCGATATACTAAAGAAATTGTTCATGACTTTTGTTAGGCCAAAGCTAGAATATGCAGTTGTTGTGTGGTGCCCATATCTTAAGAAGCACATCAACAAACTGGAAAAGGTGCAAAGACATGCTACGAAGTGGCTCCCAGAACTGAAGGGCAAGAGCTACGAGGAGAGGTTGGAAGCATTAAACATGCCAAAACTAGAAGACAGAAGAAAAAGAGGTGATATGATCACTACGTACAAAATAGTAACAGGAATTGATAAAATCGACAGGGAAGGATTCCTGAGACCTGGCACTTCAAGAACAAGAGGTCATAGATTTAAACTAGCTAAACACAGATGCCGAAGAAATATAAGAAAATTCACCGTCGCAAATAGAGTGGTAGACGGTTGGAACAAGTTAAGTGAGAAGGTGGTGGAGGCCAAGACCGTCAGTAGTTTCAAAGCGTTATATGACAAAGAGTGCTGGGAAGACGGGACACCACGAGCGTAGCTCTCATCCTGTAACTACACTTAGGTAATTACACTTAGGTAATTACACACACACACACACACACACACACACACACACACACACACACACACACACACACACACACACACACACACACACACACACACACACACACACACACACACACACACACACACACACACACACACACACCTACCCGTCCACTACAGCTGAAGGTGTCGACAATATTCGTCCTGATAAGGGTAGCATTATCTGGAAGACGAGACAGGAGGCTACCCACAGGCGCAGTCGTTCTCAGCAGCTGGGATCCCGCGGGCGCTGTTCTCAGCAGGTGGCCGATCTGGGCATCTTCCAGGAGGGCATTACCACCGGGGAACACCTGGGGTAGCGTCTGGGGTCGAACCCCAAGCTGGATGGGGCTGGCTTGGGCACCAGCGAACACTATCACAGAAAACGTCAATACAAGTCAGTGGATAACTTTGACTTCTGAACACTTTTATATCACCGGCCAGTTATACCCGACTGCCCTTCTCCTATTTCCCCTCGTTAAGCCCCAGGGACTCTGATATTCCCCTTCGTTAAGCCCCAGGGACTCTCATATTTCCCTTCATTAAACCCCAGAGACTCCGATATTTCCCTTCATTAAGCCCCAGAGACTCTGATATTCCCTTTCGTTAAGCCCCAGGGACTCTGATATTCCCCCTTCGTTAAACCCCAAGGACTCTGATATTTCCCTTCATTAAGCCCCAGAGACTCTGATATTCCCTTTCGTTAAAATCATGGCGCTTTGATAAATTGGGCCCCTAATATTATATTGACACTACTCACCGTGGAGGATGGTGACAATACTCACCATGGAGGATGGTGACAATGCTCACCATAGAGGATGGTGACAATACTCACCATAGAGGATGGTGACAATACTCACCATAGAGGATGGTGACAATACTCACCATGGAGGATGGTGACAATACTCACCATGGAGGATGGTGACAATACTCACCATGGAGGATGGTGACAATGCTCACCATAGAGGATGGTGACAATACTCACCATAGAGGATGGTGACAATACTCACCATAGAGGATGGTGACAATACTCACCATAGAGGATGGTGACAATACTCACCAAGGAGGATGGTGATAGCAAGCATCATGGTGAAGATCTGGTCACTAGGTTACCCCTCAACAAACCTGTAAACATGACAACGTTGAATAATTAAGTGTTTCAAGATAATTGTTGACTCATGTTATCTTATTAATGTTGCAATATAACCTTCAGTTGACTTCAGTTATCATGCACACTATTAGTCACAATAACCGGGTTGAGGAAGCAATAAATCGACCTACACATGAAATGAAAATGACGAATTTGGTTCTGTTCTGGACCCTTATGATGAGAACATTTTACTCTGTTCTGGACCTTTATTATGAGATCATTTTGGTCTGTTCTGGACCCTTATAAGAACATTTTGGTCTGTTCTGGACCTTTATCATGAGATCATATTGGTCTGTCCTGGACCCTTATAATAATAACATAAGAAGAAATCAAACCTGAAACCAACCACCCTGTTTCCAAATCAGTATTTATCAATTTCTTTCCTGAAGCTAAATTTCTCAAATTTATATCTCTTCCTTCTTATTCTTGTGTGGTGATATATTTAATACCCGATTATTATGAGAAAATCTTTGCAGCAGGACGGGGATGGGAGCAGCGTCCTGGGTGACCCCAGACGCGCGCCGTGACCCCCTGCACCACGATATGTTAATAAGACCACTACGGGTTCACCATAGCCCGTGCTACTTGGAACTTTTTGTTCCAGGTAGCGAATCTTAAACAACAACAACAACACGATATGTTAATTGTTACACAACCTGGTGTCCGCCAGGATCCACTAGCAGGCGCCGAGCTGGTAGATGAACCAAGTTTTACATATAACATGCATACACTTTAGTTTAGGTAATGGAGTGGCCCAAACGCTTCCGTCAGATACACAGTTAAATCACAATACCGTGATATTCTATTTACCTTATTTCAAATATTTGTTCATTGATTTTTTGGCATTACGTTCCTACTAATCATGATCCCTTCTCCGGATCATTTTCCTTCTCAGACTTAACAATTTCATCACTATCCACTTAATTTCTAGTGACTGTCATCATTACCTGGCCTCAGAGCTCTACATTTGTCGGCATTAAACTACATCTGTCAATCTTACGACTATATAAAATGCCCACTAAATAGTCTTGAAGTAATTTTCAGTCTTCTCCTAAATAGATTTCCCGCCCAATTTTTGTATCGTCTGGAAGTTTGCAAATAACGCTGCTCGAGCCTAAATCTCAATCGATTATGTATATATATACGGTCAACAAGAGCGGTCCCATGACGGAGGTCTGTGACTGTCATGGGACCTCCACTTATTGTGTTCTCCCAAACTGACTTAACTCATTTATAAGTAGACTCCCTCACTCATACTCTTGTCTGCAGTCAATCTGTGCTCCTCATAACACTGACCATTTTCCCTCATCCTCGTTGCCCGCTCTTCCTTCCTCTCTTCTCTCCCTTTCCCTTGGTGACGGGTTGAGAAAGCGGACTGGAATCTTTTCACCCCCCATGCTTCTCTTCCCTGATGCCTCTTTCCCTCGCCCCCTCCTTATATTCGTGGCCTTAGCTCCTTGGTGGAGCTCGGGCTGTGCTCGGAGTGTGCTGGGACTGTGCTCGGGCTCAGCTGGGATTGTGCTCGGACTGTGCTCGGTCTGTGCACTTTAGGCGTGCTCCCTGGAAAAGACACTACGCCAGAACACACCTAAATCCTTCACTGTGTTTCAGGTGAATGTGGTGGCTCGTAGAGTTGGCAATCTTTCATTACTGTTGATGCTATTTTCCCTCATGTCTGGAAGGAAACCCGTAAGATTCCAGGTAAATGTGTGACAGACAAGTGCGCCTGTCAATCATCTCTGTGCTTCCACTATAGCAGATCCGGTTTTGTTCGGAAATGTACAGAATTGCACTCCTTAGCTGTGAGCTCCGGTACTCATCTTCCTCCTACTCACCTTACTGGTAAGCCCCTTCTTCAATCTCGCTCCTTAGACTATCGCACTCACCTATAATGATCTTTTCACTTTTCCTGCAGTCCAGTCCGCCTTGTTTCTCTGCAACTCTAATGTGGCGGGCTGAGACGGTATTCACTATGAGATGCTCTGTCATTTCCCTCCGTGCACCTCGGGCAGTATTTCCTGCACAACAATAACCGTATTCGGGAGACGACATTGGTCCCCGAAGAATGGCTCGTGACGGGTTTTCTTAACCCTTAGAAACCTCGATACTCAAGGGACTTTCCCTGAGGATTTTCGTCATAATTGCCCAGAGATGTTGTGTCTACAAACTCTTTGAACGTAGGGTTGATGAACATCGCACGTGGCCCCTGGACCGTAATCGCTTCATTTCCCTCTCCAAAGTTGACTTTGACAAGTGTGGCAGCACGGCGGATATCTATACGGGCTTGTGTATTAGCTCTTGGGTCCCGCCTGTCAACCAAGAGTCACGTGGTGAAGGAAGCTCCTCACCCCCTGGGTTCTGGCATCTATGGGATCCGTGTTTATGGTCATGTTTCTCTACTGGAGAAGTTCCCGCCAATACAACAACGACAGAGTTGGGTTGATGGTTCTCTTCTGTGTTCCTTGTCCTCAGAGTTCTTGGTGTTCTGTGTCTGGGTGTACTCACCTAACAGTGCTCGTCTCTCTCTGCTTGTTGGGGTTGAACTGCAGCTCTTGGGTCAGCGGGAAGTATGATGATGTTCCATGTGTAAGAACTCAATACCTCATATAAGGAAGAGTTCGTTAGTGAGCCTCAAGGTGTTGTTGACCACATGGGTCAACAACACCTCGAGCAAGTGTACTTATTGTAGGGTGTGGCTGTCTACCTTATGAGCGAGGGTGTACGTCTTGAAGGGTGTGGCGGTAGAGTTAACACCCTGAGTGTAGCAGAGACTGGAGGGTGAACTACTTACGGTAGAGTTAACACCCTGGGTGTAGCAGAGACTGGAGGGTAAACCCTGGGTGTAGCAGCAACAGCAGGTGAAGGAGCGACTTCTGGAGAGCTGATGGTTGACTGTGAGAGACCCAGAGCTTCCCAGGTTATATATACCAGGGGCGAGAGGGGCTCCAGTGCCTTGACCCATCACCACCACCCCTCCCCATCACCACCACCCCTCCTCATCACCACCACCCCTCCTCATCACTACCACCCCTCCCCACCACCATCACCCCTCCTCATCACTACCACCCCTCCCCATCACCACCACCCCTCCTCATCACTACCACCCCTCCCCATCACCATCACCCCTCCTCATCACTACCACCCCTCCCCATCACCACCACCCCTCCCCATCACCATCACCCCTCCCATCACAACCACCCCTCCCCATCACCACCACCCCTACCCATAACCACCACCACCCCCCTCCCCATCACCACCACCCCTCCCCATCACTACCACCCCTTCCCATCACCACCATCCCTCCCCACCACCACCACTTCCCTCCCCATCACCACCATCCCTCCCCACCACCACCACCCCCCTCCCCATCACCAGCACCCCTCCCCATCACCACCATCCCTCTCCTTCACCCCCACTCCCTCCCCATCACCACCACCACCCCCCTCCCCATCACCAGCACCGCTTCCCATCACCACAACCACTCCCCATCACCATCACCACTCCCCACCACCACCACCCCTCCCCATCACCACCATCCCTCTCCATCACCACCACCCCCCTTCCCATCACCACCACGCCTCCCCATCACCAACACCCTTCCCCATCACCACCACCCCTTCCCATCACCACCACCCCTAGCCATCACCACCACCCCTCCCTATCACCACCAACCCTCCCCATCACCTCCACCCCCCTTCCCATCACCAGCACCCCTCTTCATCACCAGCACCCCTCCTCCATCACCACCACCCCTCCCCATCACCACCACCCCTCCACATCACCACCATCCCTCTCCATCACCACCCCCCCCATCACCACCATCCCTCCCCATCACCACCACCCCTCCCCACCACCACCAACCCTCCCCATCACCACCACCCCTCTTCCCATCACCAGCACCCCTCCCCATCACCACCACCACTCCCCATCACCACCGTCCCTCCCCATCACCACCATTCCTCCCCATCACCACCACCCCTCCCCATCACCACCACCCACCTCTCCATCACCACTACCCCTCCCCATCACCACCATTCCTCCCCATCACCACCACCCCTCCCCATCACCACCACCCACCTCTCCATCACCACTACCCCTCCCCATCACCACCCCCCTCTCTATCACCACCACCCTTCCCCACCACCACCACCCTTCCCAATCATCACCACCCCTCCCCATCACCACCACACCCCTCCCCATAAACAACACTACCCTTCCCCATCACCACCACCCCTCCCCATCACCCGTCCCCATCACCACCACCCCTCCCCTTTCACCACAAGCCCTCCTCATCACCACCATCCCTCCCTATCACCACCTTCCCTCCCCATCACCACTACCCTCTCCCCATCACCACCACCACCCCCTCCCCATCACCTACCAACCCTCAAATATTATTTACCAATCCTAATATTTACCATTGGTCATTAGTAAATGACCAATACAATTTTTCTAATTCAAACAAGGTGGTTTTTGTTATACTGCATATTTTAACTGTCTTAGCTAGCCACAGTCTCTCAAGTAGTGGTCAAGGCGCTGTCCCTCTCTGTCATCACCACAGCAGGACGGTCTGCTGTGATGAGGACGGTCTGCTGTATTAACGAGGACGGTCTGCTGTGTTGATGAGGATGGTCTGCTGTGTTGATGAGGATGGTCTGCTGTGTTGATGAGGATGGTCTGCTGTGTTGATGAGGATGGTCTGCTGTGTTGATGAGGACGGTCTGTTGTGTTGATGAGGACGGTCTGCTGTGTTGATGAGGACGGTCTGTTGTGTTGATGAGGACGGTCTGCTGTGTTGATGAGGACGGTCTGCTGTGTTGATGAGGACGGTCTGTTGTGTTGATGAGGACGGTCTGTTGTGTTGATGAGGACGGTCTGCTGTGTTGATGAGGACGGTCTGTTGTGTTGATGAGGACGGTCTGCTGTGTTGATGAGGACGGTCTGCTGTGTTGATGAGGACGGTCTGTTGTGTTGATGAGGACGGTCTGTTGTGTTGATGAGGATGGTCTGCTGTGTTGATGAGGACGGTCTGTTGTGTTGATTAGGATGGTCTGCTGTGTTGATGAGGATGGTCTGCTGCGTTGATGAGGACGATCTGCTGTGTTGATGAGGACGGTCTGCTGTGTTGATGAGGATGGTCTGTTGTGTTGATGAGGATGGTCTGTTGTGTTGATGAGGACGGTCTGCTGTGTTGATGAGGACGGTCTGCTTTTTCAGCCCAGGACAACCTCGACCCAGGACAACCTCGGCCCAGGACAACCTCGGCCCAGGACAACCTCGACCCAGGACAACCTCGGCCCAGGACAACCTCGGCCCATTACAACCTCGGCCCAGGACAACCTCGGCCCAGGACAACCTCGGCCCAGGACAACCTCGACCCAGGACAACCTCAGCCCAGGACAACCTCGGCCCAGGACAACCTCGGCCCATTACAACCTCGGCCCAGGACAACCTCGGCCCAGGACAACCTCGGCCCAGGACAACCTCGGCCCAGGACAACCTCGGCCCGGGACAACCTCGGCCCAGGTCAACCTCGGCCCAGGACAACCTCGGCCCAGGACAACCTCGGCCCATTACAACCTCGGCCTAGGACAACTTCGGCCCAGGACAACCTCGGCCCAGGACAACCTCGGCCCAGGACAACCTCGGCCCGGGACAACCTCGGCCCAGGACAACTTCGGCCCAGGACAACCTCGGCCCAGGACAACCTTGGCCCATTACAACCTCGGCCCAGGACAACCTCGGCCCAGGACAACCTCGGCCCAGGACAACCTCGGCCCAGGACAACCTCGACCCAGGACAACCTCGGCCAAGGACAACCTCGGCCCAGGACAACCTCGGCCCAGGACAACCTCGGCCCAGGACAACCTCGGCCCAGGACAACCTCGGTGTGAAACAATGTTCTCCATGTTGCCTCACCCCACCCCCACACCCAACCATCCAGGCCTGCCCGTCTGCTTGACCTTTCATGCAATGTCCAGGTGGTCCTAAACACGGGCCCGGCGCCCCCTCCTGTCTGAGCAGTTCCTTCCTCCTATATAAGCTCCTGTCCCGCCCTGACCGGTCCCTTCTCACATAACCAGTTCCCCTCCCCAGAGGTCGCTTCCCTTCCCACTGGCCCGCCCCCCCCCCCCGCCCCCACAGGCCCGTGGATGGTTCCACTCCCTATTGGTCGCTTCTCCTTCCTCTTGGCTCCCATTTTCCCAGGGAGATGACCACAGGAGGATATTACCTCCCCTATGTTGTCTCATGGTGACCTGTAGGATATTACCCTCTCACATGTTGTCTCATGGTGACCTGTAGGATATTACCCTCTCACATGTTGTCTCATGGTGACCTGTAGGATATTACCCTCTCACATGTTGTCTCATGGTGACCTGTAGGATATTACCCTCTCACATGTTGTCTCATGGTGACCTGTAGGATATTACCCTCTCACATGTTGTCTCATGGTGACCTGTAGGATATTACCCTCTCACATGTTGTCTCATGGTGACCTGTAGGATATTACCCTCTCACATGTTGTCTCATGGTGACCTGTAGGATATTACCCTCTCACATGTTGTCTCATGGTGACCTGTAGGATATTACCCTCTCACATGTTGTCTCATGGTGACCTGTAGGATATTACCCTCTCACATGTTGTCTCATGGTGACCTGTAGGATATTACCCTCTCACATGTTGTCTCATGGTGACCTGTAGGATATTACCCTCTCACATGTTGTCTCATGGTGACCTGTAGGATATTACCCTCTCACATGTTGTCTCATGGTGACCTGTAGGATATTACCCTCTCACATGTTGTCTCATGGTGACCTGTAGGATATTACCCTCTCACATGTTGTCTCATGGTGACCTGTAGGATATTACCCTCTCACATGTTGTCTCATGGTGACCTGTAGGATATTACCCTCTCACATGTTGTCTCATGGTGACCTGTAGGATATTACCCTCTCACATGTTGTCTCATGGTGACCTGTAGGATATTACCCTCTCACATGTTGTCTCATGGTGACCTGTAGGATATTACCCTCTCACATGTTGTCTCATGGTGACCTGTAGGATATTACCCTCTCACATGTTGTCTCATGGTGACCTGTAGGATATTACCCTCTCCCATGTTGTCTCATGGTGACCTGTAGGATATTACCCTCTCACATGTTGTCTCATGGTGACCTGTAGGATATTACCCTCTCCCATGTTGTCTCATGGTGACCTGTAGGATATTACCCTCTCACATGTTGTCTCATGGTGACCTGTAGGATATTACCCTCTCCCATGTTGTCTCATGGTGACCTGTAGGATATTACCCTGTCCCATGTTGTCTCATGGTGACCTGTAGGATATTACCCTCTCCCATGTTGTCTCATGGTGACCTGTAGGATATTACCCTGTCCCATGTTGTCTCATGGTGACCTGTAGGATATTACCCTGTCCCATGTTGTCTCATGGTGACCTGTAGGATATTACCCTGTCCCATGTTGTCTCATGGTGACCTGTAGGATATTACCCTCTCACATGTTGTCTCATGGTGACCTGTAGGATATTACCCTGTCCCATGTTGTCTCATGGTGACCTGTAGGATATTACCCTGTCCCATGTTGTCTCATGGTGACCTGTAGGATATTACCCTGTCCCATGTTGTCTCATGGTGACCTGTAGGATATTACCCTCTCACATGTTGTCTCATGGTGACCTGTAGGATATTACCCTCTCACATGTTGTCTCATGGTGACCTGTAGGATATTACCCTCTCACATGTTGTCTCATGGTGACCTGTAGGATATTACCCTCTCACATGTTGTCTCATGGTGACCTGTAGGATATTACCCTCTCACATGTTGTCTCATGGTGACCTGTAGGATATTACCCTCTCACATGTTGTCTCATGGTGACCTGTAGGATATTACCCTGTCCCATGTTGTCTCATGGTGACCTGTAGGATATTACCCTCTCACATGTTGTCTCATGGTGACCTGTAGGATATTACCCTGTCCCATGTTGTCTCATGGTGACCTGTAGGATATTACCCTCTCACATGTTGTCTCATGGTGACCTGTAGGATATTACCCTGTCCCATGTTGTCTCATGGTGACCTGTAGGATATTACCCTCTCACATGTTGTCTCATGGTGACCTGTAGGATATTACCCTGTCCCATGTTGTCTCATGGTGACCTGTAGGATATTACCCTCTCCCATGTTGTCTCATGGTGACCTGTAGGATATTACCCTGTCCCATGTTGTCTCATGGTGACCTGTAGGATATTACCCTCTCACATGTTGTCTCATGGTGACCTGTAGGATATTACCCTGTCCCATGTTGTCTCATGGTGACCTGTAGGATATTACCCTCTCACATGTTGTCTCATGGTGACCTGTAGGATATTACCCTCTCACATGTTGTCTCATGGTGACCTGTAGGATATTACCCTCTCACATGTTGTCTCATGGTGACCTGTAGGATATTACCCTCTCACATGTTGTCTCATGGTGACCTGTAGGATATTACCCTCTCACATGTTGTCTCATGGTGACCTGTAGGATATTACCCTCTCACATGTTGTCTCATGGTGACCTGTAGGATATTACCCTCTCACATGTTGTCTCATGGTGACCTGTAGGATATTACCCTCTCACATGTTGTCTCATGGTGACCTGTAGGATATTACCCTCTCACATGTTGTCTCATGGTGACCTGTAGGATATTACCCTCTCCCATGTTGTCTCATGGTGACCTGTAGGATATTACCCTCTCCCATGTTGTCTCATGGTGACCTGTAGGATATTACCCTGTCCCATGTTGTCTCATGGTGACCTGTAGGATATTACCCTGTCCATGTTGTCTCATGGTGACCTGTAGGATATTACCCTGTCCATGTTGTCTCATGGTGACCTGTAGGATATTACCCTCTCACATGTTGTCTCATGGTGACCTGTAGGATATTACCCTCTCACATGTTGTCTCATGGTGACCTGTAGGATATTACCCTCTCACATGTTGTCTCATGGTGACCTGTAGGATATTACCCTCTCACATGTTGTCTCATGGTGACCTGTAGGATATTACCCTTCTCACATGTTGTCTCATGGTGACCTGTAGGATATTACCCTCTCACATGTTGTCTCATGGTGACCTGTAGGATATTACCCTCTCACATGTTGTCTCATGGTGACCTGTAGGATATTACCCTCTCACATGTTGTCTCATGGTGACCTGTAGGATATTACCCTCTCACATGTTGTCTCATGGTGACCTGTAGGATATTACCTCTCACATGTTGTCTCATGGTGACCTGTAGGATATTACCCTCTCACATGTTGTCTCATGGTGACCTGTAGGATATTACCCTCTCACATGTTGTCTCATGGTGACCTGTAGGATATTACCCTCTCACATGTTGTCTCATGGTGACCTGTAGGATATTACCCTCTCACATGTTGTCTCATGGTGACCTGTAGGATATTACCCTCTCACATGTTGTCTCATGGTGACCTGTAGGATATTACCCTCTCACATGTTGTCTCATGGTGACCTGTAGGATATTACCCTCTCACATGTTGTCTCATGGTGACCTGTAGGATATTACCCTCTCACATGTTGTCTCATGGTGACCTGTAGGATATTACCCTCTCACATGTTGTCTCATGGTGACCTGTAGGATATTACCCTCTCACATGTTGTCTCATGGTGACCTGTAGGATATTACCCTCTCACATGTTGTCTCATGGTGACCTGTAGGATATTACCCTCTCACATGTTGTCTCATGGTGACCTGTAGGATATTACCCTCTCACATGTTGTCTCATGGTGACCTGTAGGATATTACCCTCTCACATGTTGTCTCATGGTGACCTGTAGGATATTACCCTCTCACATGTTTGTCTCATGGTGACCTGTAGGATATTACCCTCTCACATGTTTGTCTCATGGTGACCTGTAGGATATTACCCTCTCACATGTTGTCTCATGGTGACCTGTAGGATATTACCCTCTCACATGTTGTCTCATGGTGACCTGTAGGATATTACCCTCTCACATGTTGTCTCATGGTGACCTGTAGGATATTACCCTCTCACATGTTGTCTCATGGTGACCTGTAGGATATTACCCTCTCACATGTTGTCTCAGGTGACCTGTAGGATATTACCCTCTCACATGTTGTCTCATGGTGACCTGTAGGATATTACCCTCTCACATGTTGTCCTCATGGTGACCTGTAGGATATTACCCTCTCACATGTTGTCTCATGGTGACCTGTAGGATATTACCCTCTACATGTTGTTCTCATGGTGACCTGTAGGATATTACCCTCTCACATGTTGTCTCATGGTGACCTGTAGGATATTACCCTCTCACATGTTGTCTCATGGTGACCTGTAGGATATTACCCTCTCACATGTTGTCTCATGGTGACCTGTAGGATATTACCCTCTCACATGTTGTCTCATGGTGACCTGTAGGATATTACCCTCTCACATGTTGTCTCATGGTGACCTGTAGGATATTACCCTCTCACATGTTGTCTCATGGTGACCTGTAGGATATTACCCTCTCACATGTTGTCTCATGGTGACCTGTAGGATATTACCCTCTCACATGTTGTCTCATGGTGACCTGTAGGATATTACCCTCTCACATGTTGTCTCATGGTGACCTGTAGGATATTACCCTCTCACATGTTGTCTCATGGTGACCTGTAGGATATTACCCTCTCACATGTTGTCTCATGGTGACCTGTAGGATATTACCCTCTCACATGTTGTCTCATGGTGACCTGTAGGATATTACCCTCTCACATGTTGTCTCATGGTGACCTGTAGGATATTACCCTCTCACATGTTGTCTCATGGTGACCTGTAGGATATTACCCTCTCACATGTTGTCTCATGGTGACCTGTAGGATATTACCCTCTCACATGTTGTCTCATGGTGACCTGTAGGATATTACCCTCTCACATGTTGTCTCATGGTGACCTGTAGGATATTACCCTCTCACATGTTGTCTCATGGTGACCTGTAGGATATTACCCTCTCACATGTTGTCTCATGGTGACCTGTAGGATATTACCCTCTCCCATGTTGTCTCATGGTGACCTGTAGGATATTACCCTGCTCACATGTTGTCTCATGGTGACCTGTAGGATATTACCCTCTCACATGTTGTCTCATGGTGACCTGTAGGATATTACCCTCTCACATGTTGTCTCATGGTGACCTGTAGGATATTACCCTCTCACATGTTGTCTCATGGTGACCTGTAGGATATTACCCTCTCACATGTTGTCTCATGGTGACCTGTAGGATATTACCCTCTCACATGTTGTCTCATGGTGACCTGTAGGATATTACCCTCTCACATGTTGTCTCATGGTGACCTGTAGGATATTACCCTGTCACATGTTGTCTCATGGTGACCTGTAGGATATTACCCTCTCACATGTTGTCTCATGGTGACCTGTAGGATATTACCCTGCTCACATGTTGTCTCATGGTGACCTGTAGGATATTACCCTCTCACATGTTGTCTCATGGTGACCTGTAGGATATTACCCTCTCACATGTTGTCTCATGGTGACCTGTAGGATATTACCCTCTCACATGTTGTCTCATGGTGACCTGTAGGATATTACCCTCTCACATGTTGTCTCATGGTGACCTGTAGGATATTACCCTCTCCCATGTTGTCTCATGGTGACCTGTAGGATATTACCCTCTCACATGTTGTCTCATGGTGACCTGTAGGATATTACCCTCTCACATGTTGTCTCATGGTGACCTGTAGGATATTACCCTCTCACATGTTGTCTCATGGTGACCTGTAGGATATTACCCTCTCACATGTTGTCTCATGGTGACCTGTAGGATATTACCCTCTCACATGTTGTCTCATGGTGACCTGTAGGATATTACCCTCTCACATGTTGTCTCATGGTGACCTGTAGGATATTACCCTCTCACATGTTGTCTCATGGTGACCTGTAGGATATTACCCTCTCACATGTTGTCTCATGGTGACCTGTAGGATATTACCCTCTCACATGTTGTCTCATGGTGACCTGTAGGATATTACCCTCTCACATGTTGTCTCATGGTGACCTGTAGGATATTACCCTCTCACATGTTGTCTCATGGTGACCTGTAGGATATTACCCTCTCACATGTTGTCTCATGGTGACCTGTAGGATATTACCCTCTCACATGTTGTCTCATGGTGACCTGTAGGATATTACCCTCTCACATGTTGTCTCATGGTGACCTGTAGGATATTACCCTCTCACATGTTGTCTCATGGTGACCTGTAGGATATTACCCTCTCACATGTTGTCTCATGGTGACCTGTAGGATATTACCCTCTCCCATGTTGTCTCATGGTGACCTGTAGGATATTACCCTCTCACATGTTGTCTCATGGTGACCTGTAGGATATTACCCTCTCCCATGTTGTCTCATGGTGACCTGTAGGATATTACCCTCTCACATGTTGTCTCATGGTGACCTGTAGGATATTACCCTCTCCCATGTTGTCTCATGGTGACCTGTAGGATATTACCCTCTCACATGTTGTCTCATGGTGACCTGTAGGATATTACCCTCTCACATGTTGTCTCATGGTGACCTGTAGGATATTACCCTCTCACATGTTGTCTCATGGTGACCTGTAGGATATTACCCTCTCACATGTTGTCTCATGGTGACCTGTAGGATATTACCCTCTCACATGTTGTCTCATGGTGACCTGTAGGATATTACCCTCTCACATGTTGTCTCATGGTGACCTGTAGGATATTACCCTCTCACATGTTGTCTCATGGTGACCTGTAGGATATTACCCTCTCACATGTTGTCTCATGGTGACCTGTAGGATATTACCCTCTCACATGTTGTCTCATGGTGACCTGTAGGATATTACCCTCTCACATGTTGTCTCATGGTGACCTGTAGGATATTACCCTCTCACATGTTGTCTCATGGTGACCTGTAGGATATTACCCTCTCACATGTTGTCTCATGGTGACCTGTAGGATATTACCCTCTCACATGTTGTCTCATGGTGACCTGTAGGATATTACCCTCTCACATGTTGTCTCATGGTGACCTGTAGGATATTACCCTCTCACATGTTGTCTCATGGTGACCTGTAGGATATTACCCTCTCACATGTTGTCTCATGGTGACCTGTAGGATATTACCCTCTCACATGTTGTCTCATGGTGACCTGTAGGATATTACCCTCTCACATGTTGTCTCATGGTGACCTGTAGGATATTACCCTCTCACATGTTGTCTCATGGTGACCTGTAGGATATTACCCTCTCACATGTTGTCTCATGGTGACCTGTAGGATATTACCCTCTCACATGTTGTCTCATGGTGACCTGTAGGATATTACCCTCTCACATGTTGTCTCATGGTGACCTGTAGGATATTACCCTCTCACATGTTGTCTCATGGTGACCTGTAGGATATTACCCTCTCACATGTTGTCTCATGGTGACCTGTAGGATATTACCCTCTCACATGTTGTCTCATGGTGACCTGTAGGATATTACCCTCTCACATGTTGTCTCATGGTGACCTGTAGGATATTACCCTCTCACATGTTGTCTCATGGTGACCTGTAGGATATTACCCTCTCACATGTTGTCTCATGGTGACCTGTAGGATATTACCCTCTCACATGTTGTCTCATGGTGACCTGTAGGATATTACCCTCTCACATGTTGTCTCATGGTGACCTGTAGGATATTACCCTCTCACATGTTGTCTCATGGTGACCTGTAGGATATTACCCTGTCCCATGTTGTCTCATGGTGACCTGTAGGATATTACCCTCTCACATGTTGTCTCATGGTGACCTGTAGGATATTACCCTGTCCCATGTTGTCTCATGGTGACCTGTAGGATATTACCCTCTCACATGTTGTCTCATGGTGACCTGTAGGATATTACCCTGTCCCATGTTGTCTCATGGTGACCTGTAGGATATTACCCTGTCCCATGTTGTCTCATGGTGACCTGTAGGATATTACCCTCTCACATGTTGTCTCATGGTGACCTGTAGGATATTACCCTGTCCCATGTTGTCTCATGGTGACCTGTAGGATATTACCCTCTCACATGTTGTCTCATGGTGACCTGTAGGATATTACCCTGTCCCATGTTGTCTCATGGTGACCTGTAGGATATTACCCTCTCACATGTTGTCTCATGGTGACCTGTAGGATATTACCCTGTCCCATGTTGTCTCATGGTGACCTGTAGGATATTACCCTCTCACATGTTGTCTCATGGTGCCCTGTAGGATATTACCCTGTCCCATGTTGTCTCATGGTGACCTGTAGGATATTACCCTCTCACATGTTGTCTCATGGTGACCTGTAGGATATTACCCTCTCACATGTTGTCTCATGGTGACCTGTAGGATATTACCCTCTCACATGTTGTCTCATGGTGACCTGTAGGATATTACCCTCTCACATGGTGTCTCATGGTGACCTGTAGGATATTACCCTCTCACATGTTGTCTCATGGTGACCTGTAGGATATTACCCTCTCACATGTTGTCTCATGGTGACCTGTAGGATATTACCCTCTCACATGTTGTCTCATGGTGACCTGTAGGATATTACCCTCTCACATGTTGTCTCATGGTGACCTGTAGGATATTACCCTCTCACATGTTGTCTCATGGTGACCTGTAGGATATTACCCTCTCACATGTTGTCTCATGGTGACCTGTAGGATATTACCCTGTCCCATGTTGTCTCATGGTGACCTGTAGGATATTACCCTCTCACATGTTGTCTCATGGTGACCTGTAGGATATTACCCTGTCCCATGTTGTCTCATGGTGACCTGTAGGATATTACCCTCTCACATGTTGTCTCATGGTGACCTGTAGGATATTACCCTGTCCCATGTTGTCTCATGGTGACCTGTAGGATATTACCCTGTCCCATGTTGTCTCATGGTGACCTGTAGGATATTACCCTGTCCCATGTTGTCTCATGGTGACCTGTAGGATATTACCCTGTCCCATGTTGTCTCATGGTGACCTGTAGGATATTACCCTCTCACATGTTGTCTCATGGTGACCTGTAGGATATTACCCTGTCCCATGTTGTCTCATGGTGACCTGTAGGATATTACCCTCTCACATGTTGTCTCATGGTGACCTGTAGGATATTACCCTGTCCCATGTTGTCTCATGGTGACCTGTAGGATATTACCCTCTCACATGTTGTCTCATGGTGACCTGTAGGATATTACCCTCTCACATGATCTGTGAAGAATGTAGCTCATTATAATGTTTTATTATGGGTATGACCATTGTGTAGTGGTGATGGTGGATATATTACTGGTAGTGGGCGCTGCAAGAACACAAGGGAATCATTCTCCTGACAAATAATAATTTTAGCTTCAGGAAGGTTACATTTTGTACCAATATAAGTGTAGAGGTCCAGCCTTGTATTGAGGAAGTCCTTGTATGGTATTACCAGCTTCTCCACCACATATTTATGACTCATTGTTGATAAAGTTCTCATTCCTGCATATTTATACAAGTTAGACTCTTGTGAGCTTCGATATGACGAGAAGATATGAGAGATGGAGCATTAATTATAATAATAATTATAATCTTATCAAATGACAATAATTACAATAATGGATATTATTATTAATAATATTATTATTCGTTATGATAATAATACTGAGTGTAGTTTGTGTACCTTCATAATGGTGGCACCTCTGATGGGTCGGTTCAGTACCTGGACGGGTGACCATGTACACAACGTCCCCCTTGGCTAGGAGGACCTCGACACCATAATTATACCATTACAACCGGCGATTATCCTGGAGTGATTTGACCTTAACAAGGGTCAAACATGCTGCTTGATCCAGTCCTGTGACTGACCTTAAGGGTCAAACATGCCGCTTGATCCGGTCCTGTGACTGACCTTAACAATGGTCAAACATGCTGCTTGATACGGCTCTGTGACTGACCTTAACAAGGGTCAAACAACCTGCTTGATCCGGTCCTGTGACTGACCTTAACAAGGGTCAAAGACCAAGACAACATTACTCAGGACCACTCAGCAGACCAAGACATCATTACTCAGGACCACTCAGCAGACCAAGACAAATCGTTCATTGACAAAAGTTGTATTGTCACTCATGAAGTACTCATCAATGTTTACACTTGAGTGCCACCATTATAGACACTTACCTGAGCAACGATAGCTCAAGACCACTTGGCAGCCTCCTGCTGTGGTCGAGGTTTTGGTCAAAGTGGGAATGCTCGCGTCCGTTATCTAGAACAGCATTGTTGTATAACATTATTGCTAAGTCACTTCTCTCCTGCTTCATATAAATATTTTGTCGAGTTTTGACATTGTCGACTTGACATTCGTCGTGCCTGGACCCGTATATTTGTCCTTGTTCTTTCATCTGGTCGTTGAGCCTACCCATGACATGCGGCTTCTGGGGAGGGGGAGAGCAGCGCACTTGGGGAGGATAAGGAGAAAGCGAAGGGTTCAGTGTATTTATGTTCCATCGTCATTTTGATTGACGCTGACAAGTGTCCTCATTCCTCTGGAGACTTTAACCATTTGCATCCTGTGGTGATCGACACATATCACTGACTGGTTCTCATCCTAAGCAAATTGAAGACATATTGGTGTTACCTCCAATGAACATGCTGACGTCCATGCTAAGGAAGAAATTCTTGCCTGTTATATGTCCTGTCAAGAGATTCCTTATACAGGGGTCCTTATAATGCTCAAGAGGAGACTCTGGAAGAGATTAAAGCCCTTGCGGGTCCTTGTTGGTGTCAATCATGGAATTAACTGGAGACTTGCTAGAATGTTTTACGTATCATTTATGAGCTCTGTGATTGACTACAATGCTCTACATCTCACACTGTATACAGACAAAGAGCTAAAATCTCTTGAAACCTTGCAAAATAAAGCTATGCGTCTCATCCTTGGGGCCCCAAAAAGTCCACGAGAATAGTTAATTTGAGAGCAGAGTTAAAATTACCTACCCATAAGTGAGAGAATTTTGTCTATTACCACAGTTTTCGGCGTGAAGGCATTGAGTAGATCTCGGCAACACATGAAGTTTCAAGCTAAACTTTCTAATATGCTGCACTCACCTGAGGTCTATAGAAGAAGAACGAAATCTGATAATGTATTTTGGTTCTACAAGGTAGCCAACTCCATCAAAATATTAAATATGTATCCAACTCAATGATTAATCAACCAATTACTCCATGGGATAACTGGGATCTATGAGTTAATTTTGTAAATGCACCCAAGAAAGATAGTGTGCACTCGACATTATACAGTTAACATTGAAAAGCATCACTGAGAGTGCTCAGAGTATGGGTAACGATGTGTATCAGTGCTATACCGACGGCTCTGTAGAAGAAGATGGACGATGTACCCGTTGCGCACGTAATGTATTTGAACAATCTTCTCTCGTACATAGCAATGAAGCGCGTCAATAACTAGGTAAGTCCAACTCAAGCCGAACTTGCAGGCATATATATACCTTGCCACCGAATTTTTAAATGACAAAGGCAGTGGACTTATATACTGTGACTCGCAGAGTGCACACCTGGCATTGATCGCACATAGTAGTGATACCCAGAAAATAGTCAGTGATACTTGAATGAATGTTTCAGCTGCTAAAGAAAACAGATTTGAAATTAAATTCCTATGGATACCATCACATGCTGGCATGACACTGTTGATATGCTTGCAAAGACAGCCTGTAGAAACCCAGTGGTAGAAATTGATATGGGTGTTTCAATAGCAGTGACAAACAGAATACTTAAACAAATATCTAATGAAGAGCTCACCAACCTAACAAATTCACACAGACCTGGAAGTTGTAGCATTAAATATTATGATAGATATCGTAAGGAGACATTCACATATGGGACTAATAGAACAAGAACCCGGCAATGTGATGTTATAGTGGCCAGAATACGCCTGGGATATAGACGTATCTGGCAGCTTTCTTAAAACCCAAATGTCGAGTACACAATGTGTCAACTTTGTGAAAGAGAAAACATGTACTCTTTTGAACATTATATTGTAAAATGTCCCATATTGACTGACTTTCGCCCTCCTGAGCTAAGGTATGCTGAACTGTGTAATTACTATATGAGTACTGGAACAATTGATGATATATTGGACTTGTACCCAAGATTGACCATGTAATGTATCAATTATACAATGTATGTGATGTAACTATATAATCTGAGCTTGTAAAAGCACCTTAATCACCTTCAGTGATAAATGCTTAATTGCACACTAGTTTCTCTATCTCACCCCTGTCAGAGTAAAAGAGACATATGTATGTGAATGCATGTGCGTATATATATGTATGTATATGTACGTATATGTGTGTGTGTGTATGTATATGTATGTGTATAAAGTATATATGGAAGCTGATCAGAATTACATTTCACCTTTGTAAATGCACATTATTAACACTATATAGAAAGACACATCGAACACTTAATGTAGGGCAAAGGTAAGTCTGTATATCTATGTATTTACGAATGTAGGTTAGCTTAGCATTTTAGAAGCACCGAATCACCTTCTGTGGTTGATTGTTCAATAAACCCCTGAAGTATATGTTTAACACATCTCTAACTCTGTCCATGGAGGACAGAAGAAAATGTATATATGCTAGTTAGCATTGTATATGTGTGGCCACGTCTGTGGAAGAAAATAATAAAAAAAATGCTTCGTCCCCCCACGCCCTTAACTCAAGGGCATTTAATGGAACGATGCCCTGATCTTTATTGCCTCAACTCCATTTTCCCACTTAGTGCTGGACCTCCTTCTTGAATGTTTCAATCTTCAGGACAGTCGTAAATCTTCCTATCTTAATGTCTCTCTGGTCACTAGTCTCTAGATAGACTCCTTAGTGAAGCCAATATTACCCATGACGCTCATCTTGTGTTTTGTTGTTCTGGGAGTGACATCTCTATGTGCTATTTTGTAACTTTTCAGTATCTGGCGACGCAGACGGGACTTCGCGGTCTTCCATTCTCGGTTCTTTTTATCCTCTCAATTATTTGCTTACCCAAGCTGGGAATATTAGGGGAACGAGTTGAGGAAAACTTGTCTACTATCTGTCAAATATAAATGCTGTTTTCAAAAGATTCCCAAAAATTTGCACCCCGCAAGATAACGTAAGTTTTTTAAGGGTTGACAAATATTAATCTTCTTGTTTGATAAGCTGTTCACTTGAGGCAGTTAAGCAAGTCCCAGCTGTGTCTGGGTACAAGTGACAGGATGAACAACCCAACGGATTTTCTTCCTATTCGGTAGTGTTGTACATGCTGCTATAGCGCTGTGTCCACTCACTAGATGAGTGGCGCTGCCCAATAAACTCGTCCCTCGGGGCAAAACTTAAAACTGGGTCGGCGACGTAATTAAATAAGACAAGTGAAGCGAAATTTTAAAAGCATCTACTGGCAGCAATGTTCAACTGTCAAATGATTTATCACCAGAAGATTCCATTTACATTCATTAACACCAGGATGGAGCTAAGATTGAACCGTTTATGTAGATCATTTGACCAATAGTAAGAGTACTATTAGTAGCTTCATATACTGAGCATTTCTACTCAATTTTGAGCGTAGTGTAAAGCAACTCGTGTCATCAATATCACTAAGAGTGTAGACCACACCCAGCACTGTCCCAGCCTACTGTGAGGTTAACATTTACTGTGGTCACTGAGAGTGTAGACTACACGCAGCACTGTCCCAGCCTACTGTGAGGTTAACATTTACTGTGGTCACTGAGAGTGTAGACTACACGCAGCACTGTCCCAGCCTACTGTGAGGTTACCATTTACTGTGGTCACTGAGAGTGTAGACCGCACCCAGCACTGTCCCAGCCTACTGTGAGGTTACCATTTACTGTGGTCACTGAGAGTGTAGACCGCACCCAGAACTGTCCTAGCCTACTGTGAGGTTACCATTTACTGTGGTCACTGAGAGTGTAGACCACACCTAGCACTGTCCCAGCCTACTGTGAGGTTACCATTTACTGTGGTCACTGAGAGTGTAGACCACACGCAGCACTGTCCTAGCCTACTGTGAGGTTAACATTTACTGTGGTCACTGAGAGTGTAGACCACACCCAGCACTGTCCCAGCCTACTGTGAGGTTACCATTTACTGTGGTCACTGAGGGTGTAGACCACACCCAGAACTGTCCTAGCCTACTGTGAGGTTAACATTTACTGTGGTCACTGAGAGTGTAGACCGCACCCAGCACTGTCCCAGCCTACTGTGAGGTTAACATTTACTGTGGTCACTGAGGGTGTAGACCACACCCAGCACTGTCCTAGCCTACTGTGAGGTTACCATTTACTGTGGTCACTGAGAGTGTAGACCACACCCAGAACTGTCCTAGCCTACTGTGAGGTTAACATTTACTGTGGTCACTGAGAGTGTAGACCACACCCAGCACTGTCCTAGCCTACTGTGAGGTTACCATTTACTGTGGTCACTGAGAGTGTAGACCACACCCAGAACTGTCCTAGCCTACTGTGAGGTTAACATTTACTGTGGTCACTGAGAGTGTAGACCGCACCCAGCACTGTCCCAGCCTACTGTGAGGTTACCATTTACTGTGGTCACTGAGAGTGTAGACCGCACCCAGAACTGTCCTAGCCTACTGTGAGGTTAACATTTACTGTGGTCACTGAGGGGTGTAGACCACACGCAGCACTGTCCTAGCCTACTGTGAGGTTAACATTTACTGTGGTCACTGAGAGTGTAGACCACACCCAGCACTGTCCCAGCCTACTGTGAGGTTACCATTTACTGTGGTCACTGAGGGTGTAGACCACACCCAGAACTGTCCTAGCCTACTGTGAGGTTAACATTTACTGTGGTCACTGAGAGTGTAGACCGCACCCAGCACTGTCCCAGCCTACTGTGAGGTTAACATTTACTGTGGTCACTGAGGGTGTAGACCACACCCAGCACTGTCCTAGCCTACTGTGAGGTTACCATTTACTGTGGTCACTGAGAGTGTAGACCACACCCAGAACTGTCCTAGCCTACTGTGAGGTTAACATTTACTGTGGTCACTGAGAGTGTAGACCGCACCCAGCACTGCCCCAGCCTACTGTGAGGTTAACATTTACTGTGGTCACTGAGAGTGTAGACCACACCCAGCACTGTCCCAGCCTACTGTGAGGTTACCATTTACTGTGGTCACTGAGAGTGTAGACCACACCCAGCACTGTCCTAGCCTACTGTGAGGTTACCATTTACTGTGGTCACTGAGAGTGTAGACCACACCCAGCACTGTCCTAGCCTACTGTGAGGTTAACATTTACTGTGGTCACTGAGAGTGTAGACCACACCCAGCACTGTCCCAGCCTACTGTGAGGTTACCATTTACTGTGGTCACTGAGAGTGTAGACCACACCCAGCACTGTCCTAGCCTACTGTGAGGTTACCATTTACTGTGGTCACTGAGAGTGTAGACCACACCCAGCACTGTCCCAGCCTACTGTGAGGTTAACATTTACTGTGGTCACTGAGAGTGTAGACCACACCCAGCACTGTCCTAGCCTACTGTGAGGTTAACATTTACTGTGGTCACTGAGAGTGTAGACCACACCCAGCACTGTCCTAGCCTACTGTGAGGTTACCATTTACTGTGGTCACTGAGAGTGTAGACCACACGCAGCACTGTCCTAGCCTACTGTGAGGTTACCATTTACTGTGGTCACTGAGAGTGTAGACCACACCCAGCACTGTCCCAGCCTACTGTGAGGTTACCATTTACTGTGGTCACTGAGAGTGTAGACCACACCCAGCACTGTCCTAGCCTACTGTGAGGTTACCATTTATTGTGGTCACTGAGAGTGTAGACCACACGCAGCACTGTCCTAGCCTACTGTGAGGTTACCATTTATTGTGGTCACTGAGAGTGTAGACCACACCCAGCACTGTCCTAGCCTACTGTGAGGTTACCATTTACCATAGCACATAGTTTATACAGATTTACCGTTTTATAAATTACATTTATGTTCATAAAATATGTTCTAAGATTGAGCTCCCGAGATGCCGGACTTATGTCAAGTATCCCTTGGTAATGACTGAGAAAAACATTCATTCATCGTAAATTAATGAAAGTGTTATGAAAACTATTGTAAATATCTAGCAAAAGCTTAATCTTATTTACTTGGATGTACTGCATTAGACTTGTCTATATGTGGCACTGTAGACATCACACGGACAGTGGTGGTATTTTCGTGGACTGTCTGTGAGGGAGTTGATTAATGGCCTGGACGCTGGGAGGCCATAACTTACCACAGCTTGTCTTAGTTGCTTGGCCGGGCCTTGTGTATGTGTACTTCCCTATTTGTGCCTGCAGGATCCAGTTCTAGCTCTTGGACCCCATTTTTCTGGCCGTTAGTTGTCTAATGCAATGTCTCCTGACCTATTTCTCTATCATACCTGCTTTTAAAGTTATGAATGGAATTAGCCTCTACAACCTTTTAGATCATTCCATTTACTCACTACCCTTACACTAAAACTTTGTAACATCTCTATGATACATTGAATCTCAATCTTCCATCTGTGCCCTCTTGTTTTGTTGATATTCACTGTAAACATTTCCCCTGTTTCCACCTTGTCAATCCGTCTCAGTATTTTTTACGTCTGTATCATATCGCCCCCCACTCCCCCCCTCTCCTTCCTTTCTAACGTGGTCAGGTGTCTGTCCTCGTACCTCATCCCTCGCAGCTCTGGGACGAGTCTTGTTGCAAACTTCTGCAGCTTTTCGATATAAAATCCATATAAGTTTTATAAGATGGGGGTTCCACGATGGGGCAGCATACTCTAAGACTGGCCTCGCATAGGCGGTATTCGGTGATCTAAAAGCCTCCTTATTCAAGTTTCTGAAGGATATACTGACTTGCCAGGGTAGAGAATGTGCCTGACGTTATGTTATTTATATGAGCCTAAGAAATTAGGTTTAGAGTTGTATCTACTCCCAGGTCTTTTTTTCCTGGCTCCAGTCTTCATTTTCATCATCTTGCACTTGTTAGTGTTAAACTGTATTAGCCATTTCTCGGACCAGCTCTGCAACCTGTTCAAGTCATCCTGAAGAATCTTACACTCCTCATCTGTCTCAAACCTCATTAGTTTTGCATCATCAACCAACATTAATATACAAGAATGTAAGAACTGTATATATATATATATATATATATATATATATATATATATATATATATATATATATATATATATATATATATATATATATATTAGTATATTTTGGTAGTAGTCTTTCCTGTAGACATATATTATTAAATATGACCGAAAAAGTAAGATTAATAATTCTAACACGAATTTTCCCAATATTTCTTATATTTCTTTTCACTGTTGATGGTAATTGAAAAATCAATTCTCCAAAATTCATTTTTATTTCTAGTCTGACGTGACACTTGAACACGTTTCGTAATAACTTATTACATTTTCAAAGACTTTAGTTTAGACACACACAACTATAACCTGCAAACACTAAACAGAGTTTAAAAGCTTTGATTTTATATCTGCATTTGGGTGAGGTGATATGTTGCAACAGTTTTGGATGAGATGAAAACAAACTTTCAACACAAGACAGAACACGAAACAATGGGTATAATATTTTGTAAGTTAAAGGGAAGAATGGAAGTAACTGCAAAGGGCCTATTGGCCCATATTTCTTGATGCTTCTATATTGGTGCAGATTCTTGAAGTGGGTAGAATATAGTTGTGCATTAATTGGCTGTTGGTTGCTGGTGTCGACTTCTTAATGTGTAGTGCCTCGCAGATATCAAGCCTCCTGTTATCGCTGTATCTATCGATGATTTCCGTGTTTTTTGTTAAGACTTCTCTGGTGATGGTCTGGTTGTGGGAAGAGATTTATGTTCCTTAATGGAGCCCTGTTGCTTATGCATCGTTAATCGCCTATTAACAATATCTTTCAGGACCCTTTCCTCCGTTTTATGAGCTGTGGAAAAGAAGTTCCTGTAAAATAGTCTAATAGGGGGTACAGGTGTTGTGTTAGTTGTCTCTTCAGAGGTTGCATGGCGTTTCATTTTCCTTCTTATGATGTCTTCAACGAAACCATTGGAGAAGCCGTTGTTGACTAGGACCTGCCCTACCCTACAGAGTTCTTCATCGACTTGCGTCCATCCTGAGCTGTGGCTGAGAGCACGGTAGACATAAGCGTTAACAACACTCCTCTTGTACCTGTCTGGGCAGTCACTGTTGGCATTGAGGCACATTCCTATGTTTGTTTCCTAAGTGTACACTGCAGTGTGGAAACCTCCGCTCCTTTCCATGACTGTTACATCTAGAAAGGGCAGCTTCCCATCCTTCTCCATCTCGTAAGTGAAATGCAACACAGAATTACACTCAAATGCCTCCTTCAGCTCATGCAGATGTCTGACATCAGGTACCTGTGTAAAAATGTCGTCAACATACCTGCAGTATATGGCCAGTTTCAAGTTCATGTCGACTAAGACCTTTTGTTCGATGGTACCCATGTAGAAGTTCGCAAACAGGACACCTAGGGGAGAACCCATGGCGACCCCATCTACTTGCTTATACATGTGCCCATCTAGGCCCAAGAAGGGTGCTTCTTTAGTACAACCTTGGAGTAGTTTCCTTAGAATGTTTTCTGGTATGTCAAGAGGAGTACAGGCCGGATCACGATACACTCTGTCCGCTATCATCCCGATTGTTTCATCCACAGGTACGTTGGTAAATAGTGATTCTACGTCCAACGAGGCTCTTATCCCTGTGGCCCGAGTTCCCGCAGTAAGTCAACAAATTCCTTTGGAGACTTCAGGCTGAAGGCGCAAGGGACATAAGGAGTCATCAAGCCGTTGAGTCGCTTCGCCAGTCTGTACGTGGGTGTGGGTATCTGGCTGATGATTGGCCGAAGTGGGTTTCCAGGCTTGTTTGTCTTGACATTTCCATACGTGTATCCAGGTTTGTATTCCCCCAAATTCTTAGGCAGGTGGAGTCGGATGCCCACCTAGGCTCCTTAGCATCATCAGATCTTTCCACGAGAACATGAAGAGCACCCTGGTCTTTGATGGCCTAACATCAGACGTCTTTGATATCCGAAGTGGAGTAAAGCAGGGCTCCGTCCTGACTCCAACCCTATTCGGGATTTTCTTTGCAGTTATGCTGCAGCACACCTCCGGATCTGCCACGGAAGGCATCTACCACCGATCCAGGTCGGACGGAATGTTCTTTAACCTCGCCAGGCTGAGATCCAAGACAAAGGTTCGGCTGAAGTGTCTGTGTGACTTCCTTTTCGCTGACGACGCTTCAGTCACTGCCCACTCAGCCAAAGACCTCCAACGGCTCATGACCCGCTTCAGCGAGGCCTGTCAGGCTTCCAGACTCACCATTAGCCTGAAGACAACACAGGTCATGGGACAAGGAGTGGACTGCGGACAGCTAGAATCACCAGCATGTACACAATACTGAAATGAGATGAATGCGCAGGCTTGGGCACGTGCGAATGGGCGATGGCAGGATCCTGAAGGATCTCTTGTATGGAGAGCTGACGCAGGGAAAGCATCCAACAGGTAAACCCCCAGCTACGGTACAAAGACGTATGCAAGAGGGACCTGAACGCCATGGACGTCGATCTTGCTATGTGGGAAATACTGGCTGCAGACCATTCAGCCTGGGGGCAGTCTGTCCAAAGAGGTCACTCCAAGTTCGAAGAGTAACTTGCCAAGAAATCGGAGGCAAAGAGACAGAGAAGGATGGCTGGCAGCCAGGAAGACAGACCACAATCGGACTTCGTTTGTGCTCAGTGTGAGATGGACTGCCATTCTCGGATCGGCCTCATCAGTTACACCAGACGCTGTACCAGGATTGACAACCAGAGCGCAACTCCATATTCTCCCGAGACTGAAGGATGCCTACTATGGCTGTCAGTAGACCGCCACATATCATAGCCTAACTCACTTAATATACAGTAACAATTCAAGTAATCATTTTATCCCTGCTAGGCTAAAGCCTGATGTATAAAGTGGCAATATTGGGCCATAGTCAGTTGCCCACAACACTGAGTCACATACCTAACACTGAAATAAAAATATTTAGGTTTCTTGGAGCAACAGCTCGTAACTTTTATAATAATCCTGTATTAACACCAGCTTTAGACTGGCCACACCATTTAACAATTATTTATCTTGGTAGCAATGATATACATCCAACTCGACACCCAGCTGAAATAATTAATAATCATAGAAATATAATCAACTCCTTTAAAAAACATAACTGCACAGTTGTCTCTACTTTAGTGGAACTTCGCCAACCAACAAGTAATAACCGTTGTGGAGTAAGACCAGAATTTTTACAAACGTGCAGCAAACTATATAAATTTTCGGCTAAGTAGAAGGGTGAGAAAATTAATCAATACAATTAACCATCACAGGAGATTGTAGCAAGAAAGCCAACATTAACTTGTATATACTTAAATGTCCCTTATGTATTTTCAATAACAGTATATTCCTTATAACTATATACTCTATATAAACAAAACCATAAAACCTAAAAATTAGCACTATTATAAATTTGGACATTATTATTATTATTATATTATATGCCAACCCACATAGGGTAGGATTTCTTAGACTGGAATTGTACTGAATCATGTACAACTCCAGCCTAACCCATTATTAGCTAACTCAGTTAGGTAGGAGTATTATCAGATTAGTACTGTATCAGGCAGTACTGGTCAATCAACATTTAATATTGTGCACACCCAAAGCCGGGCGGAACTCATTATTTACACGAATTGTGTCCCTATGTCTTATTATATTTTATTACTAGCAGTACCCGGCCACAGCAACCTTCCCTGTTCTCTAGTCCTTTCCACCACCCCTCCCCCCCCCCTCATCAGTCTCCTCGGCCTCCCAACCATTCCCCACTCCACCATCCCCTCTTCCTTCCCACCATGCCCCACTCCTCTGTCCCTTTGTCCTCCCCACCATTCTCCTTTCCCCCATCCCCTCGTCCCCACCATCCCAAACTCCCCCTGTCCCCCTCGTCCTTCCTCACTTTTACCCCTCAATTGTCCCCTCGTTCTCCCCACCATCTCTCCTTCTGTCCCCTCATCATCCCCACCATTCCCCACTCCCTCATCCGATGCCTTCCCAAATGGTCTGATGTTCCCATCAGAAAATTGGGAACATCAAATGATCTGATGTTCCCATCACTGAAATATATGAAAAAGAGTTAAAAATGAAATGAAAAAATAAAAAAATATAAAAATAAACTATACTCACGAAATGAACGGTATGGTAAACAACACAGCTCAATTCCAATGCAATTCACACAAAATAATTAAATCAAAATGAAAATAAATCAAAATCTATGAGAATTCAATTTATCAATGCAATTAGAAACATTGAAATGGAATTGTAACATATTTAGTATAGCATGTGTGTTGCTCTTACATGGAACAGATGGCGCTGTTTTTCATGAAAAGCATAGTTTACCTGTCACAGGTGTGGCATCTATACTTATACTTACAAAATGAACGGCATGGTAAACGACACAGCTCAATTCCAGCACAATGTCACACAAAATAATTCAATAAAAAATATAATAAATCAAAATCTATGAAAATAAAATTTATCAATGCAATCGAAAACATTGAAATGTAATTCGTGACATATTTAGTATAGCGTGCATGTTGTTGTTATGTGCAACAGATGGCAGTGTTTTTCTAAAATGCATGTTTTTACCTGTCACAGGGGGGTGGTATCTATATAGTAGGTATATAATACCACGTGCCTATTCGAATGTAACGTTGCGTCAAAATTTCAAAGCAATCGGTGAAGAACTTTCAAAGATTACAGTGTGCGTTGCTCTAATGTCCAACAGATGGCGCTGTTTTTCAAAAAAAGCATGTTTTTTTCCTGTCACAGGTGAGGCATGTATATAGTAGATATATAAAACAATGTGCCTATTTGAATGCAACGTTGTGTCAAAATTTCAAAGCAATCGGTAAAAAGGTTTAGAGGATTTTCCTCACATGAAAAAACACAGTTTTTCAGAAAAAGCAGTTTTTTTACCGTCACAGACATGACATTTATATAGTATGTATATAAAAACCTGGCCGGATGCGAATGGAACGTGTGAAAATTTGAAAGCAATCGGTGAAGAACTTTTGGAGATTAGCGATTTTGAACAAACGAACATTTCCATTTTTATTTATATGGATGTTACCTTTTTCTGTGTTACTAGTTGTCACTATACCAACCAAAGGCGAACAAGATGGACTAACCCAAGGTGCTACCGTAGTGATACCAAAGTACCACTCACATCTTATATATTTTATGTTTAGGTAGTAAGCTAACCTCTACATGAGGTAGGATCATATAGCCTAACTAAGAAAATTAAATACTAGGCTATCATAACGATACTTGTATCAACCACATGAACAAGTATCCTAGTTATATACGTAACAGCTGTACAAGCACTATAAGGCTTGGAAATACAGCCGACATGGCTACTCCAGAAAAACTGAAAAGATCCTTGATAGGCCTTAATGGTCATTTAACTAGATTGCTCAGTAAGTCAGAGAACTTATCTAAACCAACACCAGTTGACTGTAATCAAATAGAAATATCTCTAAGAGTAGCCGATCGCAAATTTGAGCAAGTTATGACTGCTCAAATTTGCGATCGGCAAATGTCGTATGTCAGGGTGGTGAACAATATTGACACTGATCCAGATGAAATAGACCAGATCATGAGAGAAACATCTCAATATGAAGATAATACTCAAGATAAGTTCAATCTTCTACTTGATATAATATACATAAAGTAATACCTAATGTAACAGTATCTCAACACAGTACAGCTCTAACAGAGGCACGTTTACCTTCATTAGACTTACCCACCTTTGCTGGACTAGATGAGAAAAATTGGGATACTTTATGGGATATCGATGTACAAGATGCATGGGATCACATGGTCATAGCATCTGTACGATTGTCTTTCATACTGCAATAAGTGCCATAAAGGTCAACATCACTCAACACTGTGGAGAAACACGAACGAGGTCACCAAAACCTCAAGTGGAACAAAGTACCTCCACCACTGTTCAATATTGCAAGGTATATCAAGAAATATATGTATTTGCTACTAAAGCAGATAATACTACAACATTACCTAAAACTCAGCTATGGGTAACTACTAAGAAATCTAACATCACCACACACGTGGTATTTTTGAACAAAGGTCCCAGAACACATTCATTACTTTACAATTAGCCGATCAGTTGAAGCTTAAACCCTTGCGTCAAGTATAGTTGAACATTTTTGGATTTTTAACAAACACTGGACCTCGCGATTGTAACGCCGTGAAAGTTCAAGTACACCTAGGAGGCTATGCCAGCCCAGTAAAGACTATTATAGTAGATAAAATCCCATCTGACCTGTATGTTTATGGTCTAGGGAACACAGCTAACTTCTGTTACAATTTTCTGTTCCCTGTGTTCCCTGAACACAGGGAACTTCTCAAAAGTAAATGAGTTAAGTTGGGTGATCATAAAATAAAATGTGACCACCTCACCGATGTCGGTATACTTGCAGGGGGCAGATTATTACTATAAATTTATCACTGGATGCACCAAGCAACAGGGAATGAATCTGTTGCTATCAGCCAGAGGCAAATTGCTCACTGCACCAGTGCTACCTAAGAAAAATTCCACATCAGTAAACAGTCAACAAATTAACTCAATTGTAGTTGCGTGACTAGGCTTAACTTGATACAACAGCAACTTGACAACAAGTTTATTGCAGTTGGCGAGAATGATACCTCTAAAGAGGGACATTACTTGCCGCACCACGCCATATTGAAAGATTCAATTACTACACCCATCAGGATTGTATTCAACTGTAGTTCCAAGGTGATGGCAAATAGTGTCTCACTAAACGATTGCCTACAAACTGGCCCGAGTTTGACACAAAGACTCAATGACATGTTGATACGGTTTCATCTAGGAACCTACGCCTATACGGCAGATATAAGTAAGGCTTTCCTTAGAGTAGGTCTGCAAGAAGAAGACCGAAATTTTACAAAGTTCCTTTGGGTAAAGGATCCTAATGATCCACATAGTAAAATAGTAACTTACAGAATTGCATCACTCTTATTTGGGGCTACCTCTTCTCCGTTTCTGCTTCAAGCAACATTGCATACGCATTTGAAGAAATCTGATAGTCCTCACAAGATCAAAATTAGCAATAATTTATATGTAGATAATTTCCAGGGAACTACAAGTGAAAAGTCAAAACTAATTGAAATATATCATGAGGCTAATCGCAAATTACAGGGAGATAATATGCCTCTCCAGTCATGGGCCTCCAATAATGAACAATTAAATCAAATAATAGAAAATGAATTTCCGAGCTACAAAGTACCTCCCATTTTGAAAGTCCTTGGTATGGAATGGAACACCTCTTCCGATAAGTTAAATATTAAGTCATTGGAAACTAAAAATTCTGCTTTAACCATGAGGAAGTTATTATCTCTTGTCAGTAAGCCTTTATACCCTTTAGGCTTGATTAGCCCCATTTGGTTAAGGGCATACTCCTTATACAGGAATGTTGGCAAACAAAAATGGGTTGGGATGATTCGTTGCCTAGTGACCTGCAAGATAAATGGCAGCAGATAACAACGGATCTAAATATTCTTAGTACCCTCATGGCATTTCTGGTAATGCCATAGGACTAAAACAACCCACAAATTTTCATGGGTTTTGCGACGCCTCAGGCAAGGCGTATGGTGCCATAGCCAATTTATTAACACAGAGCAATCAATACTGTTTACTTCTAAAGCCAGAGTGGCCCTGCTAAAGAAGAGGTCATTACCACAAATGGAATTAACGACTTTGTTGATAGGTGTTTGATTGGATCAATACCTGACCAATCACTAAACAATATTCACTTCTCTGAGACAGTAGTGTGGTCAAACAATGAGGCAATCTTACAATGGGTAAAAACTTTCATAACAAAACTCTGTATGTCAGTAACTGAGTTAGTGAGACTAGAGAGCTGTCAGCTGAATATAAATTGAGACATGTCCCTACAAAGGATAATTCAGCCGACTATCTCTCACGAGGATTGATACTAAGGCAATTAGTCAAAACCGAGATGTGGTTTTAAGGACCCCAGTGGTTGTCCAGTTGTCAGTGGGCTAAACAAAAGCCACAAGTCATAGTGACCAATATCACTGCCCCCCACTGAGACACCAGAAGTTTAAGAAAATTCTAGTTTAAGAAAATTACTAGGAATTACCCAAATAGTGTTTGAATTTCTTAACAAGATAGGAATCAGATCCCAATTCCTTAGTCCAATAAAATATTGGGTCAAACAAGCACAGATGGAACCCTATGGGAGAAATTATGAGAATCTTCCTAATAAATTGGTAAGATCTTTAGGCATATGGTTTGACTCAGATAATTATAACATTTTGTGATGTGAAGGACATTTACAACATGCAGAAGTTGATTTAGATGTAAAGAATCCTATACTCCTTCCTCGTCACCACATCATTAGTAAATTAATAGTACTACATTGTCATGAATATGGCACCTTTCATGGTGGAGTGTTAGACACTCTCAATGATTTAAGGGAGAAGATTTTGGCTTCCCCAGGGTCGTCAAACTGTTAAAACAATAATCAAATCTTGTGTGATCTGCTGGTGGTATGGCGCTCGGGTGTGTCCTTATTCAGGACGTCCAGCATTACCTAGAGAACGAGTTGTACACCTTCGTCCTTTTGAGGCCACTAGGGTAGATTACACAGGAGCAATTATCTTAATGGGCACTCAGGACAAGATTCTGATGAAATCCTAGATATGTCTTTTTACGTGCGCCATCACCAGAGGTGTACACTTAGAAGTAACTTCTCAAGTAAGTGCAGAAGCCTTCCTACAGGCCTTTCGAAGGTTTGCGGAATGTCGACCCTGCCCCAAAATGATGATTTTAGATAATGGATCCAATTTCGTGGCAGGAGAAGCCTGCCTAAGGTAGATATGGAATCATCCAGAGGCATGTGCAGTCTTAAAAAAATGACAGTGCCACTGGAAACTTATACCTCCCAGAGCACCATGGTTACCTCCCAGAGCACCATGGTATGGGGATTCTAGGTCTAGGTCTAGATTCTAGGTCTACATCGCCAAAAAATTTGCCTTACTGAACTCCAAACCATTGTCACTGAAATAGAGGCACGAGTCAACAACAGACCCCAACCTATCTCTCAGATGATTTCTCACAAAGAGAGCCGCTGAATTCCTTTCATCTGATAAATGGAAGCCTTCTTAATCTTCTAATATATCTAGATGATGAGGATCCGGTAGACTCCTCATTTGTCGGAAGGAGTAATTTGGTAGAAAGTTATAAACATTTTTCCAGAGTGATAGGCAGGTGTAATGAAGTGTGAATTTGTGAGTATTTAACTGCTCTGAGAGAATACCATTATGGAACTGCAAGCCCCTACAATAAAATCAGTGTATTAGTGGAAATATTTGTATTAGTGTAAAAATGTGTATTAGTGGAAATATTTGTAGTCATGTAGAGAATACATACTATTAATTTCACAGAGTGGAATTTATCTATGAAGGAGGATCACCGCTTCCAGTGAATCCCATGTCTGCCAAGTCATCATGATCAAACAAGTTTAGACTGGTTACGGGAAGCTGTTTGACACATTCTACCTGAACTGCTTGACAGCTCAGACTTTGTTTCTAATTATAATCTTGTAGTTTGTGTACTAACTATATGATTAAAATTTATAAATGAAATTTGTCATCAAGTGATTTAATAATTATATGCAAATGGTAGTCTCAGCCTTAATGATTCTACCCCCAAGGGATGTGCAGGGAAAATAATCTAAATATTATGTAGAAGTTTTACAGTCCACTTCTCTAATATTTTTAGATAAATTATTTATATTACTATTATATCAGATTATATGCTGGAGTGTTTTCCCTCACACTCATTGAAAATCTTTGCCAGAGGTACTCTGAGGGCTTGAGGCACTTGGAGGGCCTGAGGCACTCTGAGGGCCTGAATCACTCTGAGGGCCTGAGGCACTCTGAGGGCCTGAGGACTTCTTAGGGCTTGAGGCACTTTTAGGGCCTGAGGCACTCTTAGGGCTTGAGGCACTCTTAGGGCCTTAGGCCGTAAGGCACTCTGAGGGCCTGAGTCACTCTTAGGGTTTGAGGCACTTTTAGGGCCTGAGGCACTTTTAGGGCGTGAGGCACTCTGAGGGCCTGCTCTGCCTGGTTTAACTTCCAGGGTGATACATTGTCTGGTCCAACAGCTTTAGTGTCGTCTAGTGATGTTTGTTATTTCTTTACTTCCTCTGTTGTCACCTTAATATTTGTCTGTCTCTCATCTTGGGTCATCTCCTCTTCTAACATTGGGAGCTGCTCAGGCTCGGTTGTGAACACTCCATGGAAACTGGCGTTCAGTACCTCGCAGATTTCCTAGTCAGTTTCTATATATGCCGTTTTTAGCTTTTCCTAGTCTTGTCATTTGGTCGTTCACTGTCATTTTCCTTTTTATATGACAATGTATTTTCTTGGTTGTTTCTTTGATTTGATAGCAATATCGTTATCATAATTTCTTCTCGATGCTCTTTTTTATATTTATGTAATGGTTCCTTGCTCCTTTGGGCCTATTCCTCTTTTCATTTGTCCTTTGACCTCTGTACTTCCTTCACTCTCTCCTGCGATTCATTCTTGCTCCTTGGCACTGTACATTAACCCATAAGTTACTATATTCTCTCATACATTTTCACTTATTGTTGGTATGACAGTCTTCAGCCTCCTGACATCTCCATTTGACTTAGTCCATCATTTCTTGCGTTGTCTTTCCTCTAACTTCTTCCACCCAGTGTACAGTTATCAGATACTATCTTATCCTCGTGCGGTCCCCTTTTCTATTGTCAGGTCTTCTTTCGTGACCCCTTGTCTTGTGGTCATAGTTTTAAGTCCAGTCATATAATCAAACACTAGGACACAATGACCACTGACTCCTAGTAGTATTTATGTTCCAAGTTCTGAGGTTTTCCTCATTCTGAGAAAAGATCGGGTATAATTGTTTTGATGTATCTTCAATTTCTCTTGTGTTATCCCTCACATGTCATGTTAAGAAATTTCTGAAATACACCTTCCATTAATTTTGTTCTCCACGTTTCTTCCTCACCACGGGGATTCCTTGATTCCCAAACACTCTCTCTTTAATTTAGATGCCTCATGACTAGTAGTTTTGCTCTTGTTATGTGAGCTGCTATTGCTGCTCTCTGAAGTTCATCTATACTTGGCTTGTTGTTGTCATCATTATCCTGTCTGGGACTTCTGCTCTTTGGTGGAGGAATGTAGATTACAAGGACCACTATCCTTTTCTCATTTACTGTTAGAGTCCCAGTAATGGAGCCTGTGTATCTGTTTGCTCTTTAATCTTTCTGTTCCTCAAACTTCTACTTTTGCTTTCTAAGGGGTGTCGTCTCGCCTCCATGTCTCTGCATCCTTTCTTTCCTTATTACATGGTATCCCCCAGATAAATTGCATCCTAGATATTTTATTTTAGTTTCCACTATTGCAATTATATCAGGTACTTTTTCATTTAATTTTTATTTTATTTCCTCTTTTTGTTACTACATCAGAATTTGTGTACAATACAGTGAGTATCTACTTGGATACTCTGTTACCAAAATTCACAGAGCTATTCAGTTTCAACTAATGTGTGCTGCACATGAGAGATGGATGCAGTCCTCTCTGTGATGAATTGGTTGTGAGGTCGGAAACGTACAGTAGTAAGAAGGAAGATGACAGTCAGAGGGTGGGGGGGGGGCGGGTATGAGCACATTCGTCTTCAAAGGAATACTTATCACAAAACTATATGGAATATACTAACAACCTCATATCCTAGCATAAACAGGGTGAAGGAAAAATTATATCCATATGTTGCTGTCTTTATTGCATATATTAATTGATCCAGGTACAGTTGTAAACATTAGTAACCCACCTAACCTAACTTGGTAAGCCCTAATGGTATGTGTCAGTGGAACCAGGAGAGCCAGGCTTCTTGACCTCTCTCTCTTGAGAACATCATTCATCACTGTCTCCTGGTTCACTGCCGGCCACCACTGGGGTCCTAGTTGACTCCCTCACCGCCAGTGGGCCTGTGGTTCAGACTTCTACCACTAGAGGGTACTATGGGGACCCCTAGTTGACTCTCGCCGACAGAAGGCCCGGGGTTAACACCGGAACTAGTACCCAAGTGTGGAATTCTCAACCGATCACTTAACAAATACAATAACAATAATGCCCAGAAAAGCTGTATCATCACACGATGAGCGTTAGGAAAGGACTAGCGAAGACAGTCATTGTACAGAGCTATACCCATGCCCACAATGCCCCCTTATTCCCCAAGAGTGACCTGTGAGACCTTCTCTTATCATGCATGCCCTGGGAGGAGAGTCCCATGTCCCCCTTCTCTTGCGTATCTCAGGGGGAACAACTGTTGGGGGTCTTCAGGGACTAGGGGATGTTGAATGTGGCGCCCGAGCCAGCGGACGACGGGGAGAAGTTTTCGCCGAGCTGAGCGTAGCGTTCCTTGCCGTCGCTGTCCCTGATCTTCTTGAAGAAGCTGTCGTTGATGCCATAGAGAGTAGCAGCGGCCTCACACGGCAGAGCTTCCGACTCCCAGGCGCAGGTCAGCGAGTCCTGTGTGATATGCGGCCTCATTATTGTCCTGGCTCTTGTACTCTACTGCCCTAGCTCTTGTACTCTACTGTCCTGGCTCTTGTACTCTACTGTCCTGGCTCTTGTACTCTACTGTCCTGGCTCTTGTACTCTACTGTCCTGGCTCTTGTACTGTACTGTCCTGGCTCTTGTACTCTACTGTCCTGGCTCTTGTACTCTACTATCCTGGCTCTTGTATTCTACTGTCCTGGCTCTTGTATTATACTGTCCTGGCTCTTGTATTCTACTGTCCTGGCTCTTGTTTTCTACTGTCCTGGCTCTTGTATTCTACTGTCCTGGCTCTTGTATTATACTGTCCTGGCTCTTGTATTCTACTGTCCTGGCTCTTGTATTATACTGTCCTGGCTCTTGTACTCTACTGTCCTGGCTCTTGTACTCTACTGTCCTGGCTCTTGTATTATACTGTCCTGGCTCTTGTACTCTACTGTCCTGGCTCTTGTACTCTACTGTCCTGGCTCTTTTACTCTACTGTCCTGGCTCTTGTACTCTACTGTCCTGGCTCTTGTACTCTACTGTCCTGGCTCTTGTACTCTACTGTCCTGGCTCTTGTACTCTACTGTCCTGGCTCTTGTACTCTACTGTTCTGGCTCTTGTACTCTACTGTCCTGGCTCTTGTACTCTACTGTCCTGGCTCTTGTACTCTACTGTCCTGGCTCTTGTACTCTACTGTCCTGGCTCTTGTACTGTACTGTCCTGGCTCTTGTATTCTACTGTCCTGACTCTTGTACTCTACTGTCCTGGCTCTTGTAATCTACTGTACTATACTCTACTCTTTTACACATATAATTCAATTATTAAATTGAATTATATGTGTACTTGCTACATGGTCTATTCAGCTTGGCGTCTTTTTCTGATAATTACACTCGTGGGTGTACATGTCACCTGGATGTACATCACCTGGGTGTACATGTCACCTGGGTGTATATGTCACCTGTGTGTACTTGTCACCTGGGTGTATATGTCACCTGGGTGTACATGTCACCTGGGTGTATATGTCACCTGTGTGTACTTGTCACCTGGGTGTACATGTCACCTGGGTGTATATGTCACCTGTGTGTACTTGTCACCTGGGAGTACATGTCACCTGGGTGTATATGTCACCTGTGTGTACTTGTCACCTGGGTGTACATGTCACCTCTGTGTACTTGTCACCTGGGTGTACATGTCACCGGGGTGTACATGTCACCTGGGTGTACATGTCACCTGGGTATACATGTCACCTAGGTGTACATGCCACCTGGGTGTACATATCACCTGGGTGTACATGTCACCTGTGTGTACATGTCACCTGGGTGTATATCACCTGGGTGTACATCACCTGGGTATACATGTCACCTGGGTGTACATATCACCTGGGTGTACATGTCACCTGGGTATACATGTCACCTAGGTGTACATATCACCTGGGTGTACATATCACCTTAGTGTACATGTCACCTGTGTGTACATATCACCTGGGTGTACATGCCACCTGGGTGTACATGCCACCTGGGTGTACATATCACCTGGGTGTACATATCACCTTAGTGTACATGTCACCTGTGTGTACATATCACCTGGGTGTACATGCCACCTGGGTGTACATGCCACCTGGGTGTTCATATCACCTGGGTGTACATATCACCTTAGTGTACATGTCACCTGTGTGTACATGTCACCTGGGTGTACATCACCTGGGTGTACATCACCTGGGTGTACATGTCACCTAGGTGTACATCACCTAGGTGTACATCTCCTGGGTGTACATCACCTGGGTGTACATGTCACCTAGGTGTACATCACCTGGGTGTACATCACCTGGGTGTTCACTCAGGTGATATGTACTAGGTGTACATATCACCTGGGTGTACATATCACCTGGATGTACATCACCTAGGTGTACATCACCTGGGTGTACACATCACCTGGGTGTACATATCACTTGGGTGTACATCACCTGGGTGTACATCACCTAGGTGTACATCACCTGGGTGTACCTATCACCTGGGTGTACATCACCTAGGTGTACACATCACCTGGGTGTACATCACCTGGGTGTACATCACCTAGGTGTACACATCACCTGGTTGTACATCACCTGGGGTGTACATCACCTGGGTGTTCATCACCTGGGTGTACATCACCTGGGTATTCATCACCTGGGTGTACATCACCTGGGTGTACATCACCTGGGTGTACACATCACCTGGGTGTACACATCACCTGGGGTGTACATCACCTGGGTGTACATCACCTGGGTGTACATCACCTGGGTGTATATCACCTGGGTGTACATCACCTGGGGTGTACATCACCTGGGTGTTCATTACCTGGGTATACATCACCTGGGTATTCATCACCTGGGTGTACACATCACCTGGGTGTACACATCACCTGGGTGTACATCACCTGGGTGTACATCACCTGGGTGTACATCACCTGGGTGTTCATCACCTGGGTGTACATCACCTGCGTGTACACATCACCTGGGTGTACATCACCTGGGTGTACATCACCTCGGTGTACATGTCACCTGGGTGTACATCACCTGGGTGTACATCACCTGGGTGTACATCACCTGGGTGTACATCACCTGGGTGTACATCACCTGGGTGTTCATCACTTGGGTGTACATTACCTGCGTGTACATCACCTGGGTGTACATCACCTGGGTGTACATCACCTGGGTGTACATCACCTGGGTGTACATCACCTGGGTGTACATCACCTGGGTGTACATCACCTGGGTGTACATCACTTGGGTGTACATTACCTGCGTGTACATCACCTGGGTGTACATCACCTGGGTGTACATAACCTGGGTGTACACATCACCTGGGTGTACATCACCTGGGTGTACATCACCTGGGTGTACATCACCTGGGTGTACACATCACCTGGGTGTACATCACCTGGGTGTACATCACCTGGGTGTACATCACCTGGGTGTACACATCACCTGGGTGTACATCACCTGGGTGTACATCACCTGGGTGTACATCACTTGGGTGTACATCACCTGGGTGTACATCACCTGCGTGTACATCACCTGGGTGTACATCACCTGGGTGTACACATCACCTGGGTGTACATCACCTGGGTGTACATATCATCTACTCACCTGACTAAAGATGGTATATTGAGGGCAGATAAAGCTGAAAATGAAGGTAGTCTCTTTGGTGAAGTTGGCAGGGTAAAGCTGTTGTAGTGGCAGACACACGTGGAAGATCTGGCAGTCGTTGTCCTGGTCAGCGTAGTATCCGTACACCTGAGAGGAAGGAGTAACTCTTAGTCTGGCAGACACCTCAGTTACCTCTGTATATGTCTGTTATTGTTGTGGCTGACACCTCAGTTACCTCTGTATATGTCTGTTATTGTTGTGGCAGACACCTCAGTTACCTCTGTATATGTCTGTTATTGTTGTGGCAGACACCTCAGTTACCTCTGTATATGTCTGTTATTGTTGTGGCAGACACCTCAGTTACCTCTGTATATGTCTGTTATTGTTGTGGCAGACACCTCAGTTACCTCTGTATATGTCTGTTATTGTTGTGGCAGACACCTCAGTTACCTCTGTATATGTCTGTTATTGTTGTGGCAGACACCTCAGTTACCTCTGTATATGTCTGTTATTGTTGTGGCAGACACCTTAGTTACCTCTGTATATGTCTGTTATTGTTGTGGCAGACACCTCAGTTACCTCTGTATATGTCTGTTATTGTTGTGGCAGACACCTCAGTTACCTCTGTATATGTCTGTTATTGTTGTGGCAGACACCTCAGTTACCTCTGTATATGTCTGTTATTGTTGTGGCAGACACCTTAGTTACCTCTGTATATGTCTGTTATTGTTGTGGCAGACACCTCAGTTACCTCTGTATATGTCTGTTATTGTTGTGGCAGACACCTCAGTTACCTCTGTATATGTCTGTTATTGTTGTGGCAGACACCTCAGTTACCTCTGTATATGTCTGTTATTGTTGTGGCAGACACCTCAGTTACCTCTGTATATGTCTGTTATTGTTGTGGCAGACACCTCAGTTACCTCTGTATATGTCTGTTATTGTTGTGGCAGACACCTCAGTTACCTCTGTATATGTCTGTTATTGTTGTGGCAGACACCTTAGTTACCTCTGTATATGTCTGTTATTGTTGTGGCAGACACCTCAGTTACCTCTGTATATGTCTGTTATTGTTGTGGCAGACACCTCAGTTACCTCTGTATATGTCTGTTATTGTTGTGGCAGACACCTCAGTTACCTCTGTATATGTCTGTTATTGTTGTGGCAGACACCTCAGTTACCTCTGTATATGTCTGTTATTGTTGTGGCAGACACCTCAGTTACCTCTGTATATGTCTGTTATTGTTGTGGCAGACACCTCAGTTACCTCTGTATATGTCTGTTATTGTTGTGGCAGACACCTCAGTTACCTCTGTATATGTCTGTTATTGTTGTGGCAGACACCTCAGTTACCTCTGTATATGTCTGTTATTGTTGTGGCAGACACCTCAGTTACCTCTGTATATGTCTGTTATTGTTGTGGCAGACACCTCAGTTACCTCTGTATATGTCTGTTATTGTTGTGGCAGACACCTCAGTTACCTCTGTATATGTCTGTTGTGGTTGTGGCAGACACCTCAGTTACCTCTGTATATGTCTGTTGTGGTTGTGGCAGACACCTCAGTTACCTCTGTATATGTCTGTTGTGGTTGTGGCAGACACCTCAGTTACCTCTGTATATGTCTGTTATTGTTGTGGCAGACACCTCAGTTACCTCTGTATATGTCTGTTATTGTTGTGGCAGACACCTCAGTTACCTCTGTATATGTCTGTTATTGTTGTGGCAGACACCTCAGTTACCTCTGTATATGTCTGTTATTGTTGTGGCAGACACCTCAGTTACCTCTGTATATGTCTGTTATTGTTGTGGCAGACACCTCAGTTACCTCTGTATATGTCTGTTATTGTTGTGGCAGACACCTCAGTTACCTCTGTATATGTCTGTTATTGTTGTGGCAGACACCTCAGTTACCTCTGTATATGTCTGTTATTGTTGTGGCAGACACCTCAGTTACCTCTGTATATGTCTGTTATTGTTGTGGCAGACACCTTAGTTACCTCTGTATATGTCTGTTATTGTTGTGGCAGACACCTCAGTTACCTCTGTATATGTCTGTTATTGTTGTGGCAGACACCTCAGTTACCTCTGTATATGTCTGTTATTGTTGTGGCAGACACCTCAGTTACCTCTGTATATGTCTGTTATTGTTGTGGCAGACACCTTAGTTACCTCTGTATATGTCTGTTATTGTTGTGGCAGACACCTCAGTTACCTCTGTATATGTCTGTTATTGTTGTGGCAGACACCTCAGTTACCTCTGTATATGTCTGTTATTGTTGTGGCAGACACCTTAGTTACCTCTGTATATGTCTGTTATTGTTGTGGCAGACACCTCAGTTACCTCTGTATATGTCTGTTATTGTTGTGGCAGACACCTCAGTTACCTCTGTATATGTCTGTTATTGTTGTGGCAGACACCTCAGTTACCTCTGTATATGTCTGTTATTGTTGTGGCAGACACCTTAGTTACCTCTGTATATGTCTGTTATTGTTGTGGCAGACACCTCAGTTACCTCTGTATATGTCTGTTATTGTTGTGGCAGACACCTCAGTTACCTCTGTATATGTCTGTTATTGTTGTGGCAGACACCTCAGTTACCTCTGTATATGTCTGTTATTGTTGTGGCAGACACCTCAGTTACCTCTGTATATGTCTGTTATTGTTGTGGCAGACACCTCAGTTACCTCTGTATATGTCTGTTATTGTTGTGGCAGACACCTACAGTAGCTGCGTCAGACACCTGTGCTTAATAGTCATTGCATCAGAAATCACAATTGTTATTTGTACTGTTGCTCTGTATATATATCAGAACACACACACACACACACACACACACACACACACACACACACACACACACACACACACACACACACACACACACACACACACACACACTCACACACACACACACACACACACACACACACACACACACACACACACACACACACACACTCACACACACACACACACACACACACACACACACACTCACACACACACACACACACACACACACACACACACACTCACACACACACACACACACACACACACACACACACACACTCACACACACACACACACACACACACACACACACTCACACACACACACACACACACACACACACACACACACACACTCACACACACACACACACACACACACACACACTCACACACACACACACACACACACACACACACACACACACACACACACACACACACACACACTCACACACACACACACACACACACACACACACACACACACACACACACACACACACACACACACACACACACACACACACACACACACTCACACACACACACACACACACACACACACACACACACACACACTCACACACACACACACACACACACACACACACACACACACACACACACACACACACACACACACACACACACACACACTCACACACACACACACACACACACACACACACACACACACACACTCACACACACACACACACACACACACACACACACACACACACACACACACACACACTCACACACACACACACACACACACACACACACACACACACACACACACACACACACACACACACACACACACACACACACACACACACACTCACACACACACACACACACACACACACACACACACACACACACACACACACACACACACACACACACACACACACACACACACACACACCTACCCGTCCACTGCAGCTGAAAGTGTCGACAATATTCGTCCTGATAAGGGTAGCATTATCTGGAAGACGAGACAGGAGGCTACCCACAGGCGCAGTCGTTCTCAGCAGCTGGGATCCCGCGGGCGCTGTTCTCAGCAGGTGGCCGATCTGGGCATCTTCCAGGACGGCATTACCACTGGGGAACACCTGGGGTAGCGTCTGGGGTCGAACCCCAAGCTGGATGGGGTTGGCTTGGGGTATGACCTGGGGGCTGAGCTGAGGATTGGCTGCCGGGATGGGGTTGACCACCACTGGAAGACTTCCTTCCCCTTGATCCACTGGGATTGAGTTGGGTACCTCGTTGACGGGCGTACCGAGCTGCCTGGGCGCCCTCCCCAGGGCACCGCCACACGCTGCTACAGACAATAACACAAGTCAGTGCATGGATTATGTCATGCCCGTCTTCACAAATTACTATTCGCTAAGCTTTTCGAGTCCTCACATTTCTCCTAGATAAGCTCCAGGGACTGATATTACCTCTCGTTGAGCTCCAGGGACGATGTCTCCTCGTTAAAGTGTACCGTCGCATATTCGGTAGTTACCCCTTAATGACTCCTAATCTTCAGTGGTACTGGACACTCGCTCGTTGATCCTTCGTTAACAGCAAGATTATTTTACTATTCCTCACTTAATGTTTGAAGGCTAACTTCAAGTTACTATTTAATCCAGACAAGTAATCAAAGATCTTTACTAAAATGCCAGTAGTGACTTTATTATATATACACACACGTGACTGCTGATTTAACAACTATCATAATCGTCTGTATATTTGTAATAAGATAACTGTTATTATTACTATTACTACAGGAAGTATATTTAATGAGCTCACTAAAAGTAAGCAATTATTAAGAAGTAAGAGTAAATATAATAAAATATAATATAATATAATATATATATATATATATATGCCAAAATATAATAAATATTAACGTAAGACAATGAATAAATATAGATAATTTGAGGAAGACAGATTAAGGCTTTACTCACACACTCACGCGGTCATCACCAACGGCGCCGTCTACACCACTGTCCTCAACCTCACCCTGTCCCGCGCCTCACTAACTGTCCCGCGCCTCACTAACTGTCCCGCGCCTCACTAGCTGTCCCGCGCCTCACTAACTGTCCTGCGCCTCACTAACTGTCCCGCGCCTCACTAACTGTCCCGCGCCTCACTAACTGTCCCGCGCCTCACTAACTGTCCCGCGCCTCACTAACTGTCCTGCGCCTCACTAACTGTCCCGCGCCTCACTAACTGTCCCGCGCCTCACTAACTGTCCCGCGCCCCACTAACTGTCCCGCGCCTCACTAACTGTCCCGCGCCTCACTAACTGTCCCGCGCCTCACTAACTGTCCAGCGCCTCACTAACTGTCCCGCGCCTCACTAACTGTCCCGCGCCTCACTAACTGTCCCGCGCCTCACTAACTGTCCTGCGCCTCACTAACTGTCCCGCGCCTCACTAACTGTCCCGCGCCTCACTAACTGTCCCGCGCCTCACTAACTGTCCCGCGCCTCACTAACTGTCCTGCGCCTCACTGTCCCGCGCCTCACTAACTGTCCCGCGCCTCACTAACTGTCCCGCGCCTCACTAACTGTCCTGCGCCTCACTAACTGTCCCGCGCCTCACTAACTGTCCCGCGCCTCACTAACTGTCCCGCGCCTCACTAACTGTCCCGCGCCTCACTAACTGTCCTGCGCCTCACTAACTGTCCCGCACCTCACTAACTGTCCCGCGCCTCACTAACTGTCCTGCGCCTCACTAACTGTCCCGCGCCTCACTAACTGTCCTGCGCCTCACTAACTGTCCCGCGCCTCACTAACTGTCCTGCGCCTCACTGTCCCGCGCCTCACTAACTGTCCCGCGCCTCACTAACTGTCCTGCGCCTCACTAACTGTCCCGCGCCTCACTAACTGTCCCGCGCCTCACTAACTGTCCCGCGCCTCACTAACTGTCCTGCGCCTCACTAACTGTCCCGCGCCTCACTAACTGTCCTGCGCCTCACTGTCCCGCGCCTCACTAACTGTCCCGCGCCTCACTAACTGTCCCGCGCCTCACTAACTGTCCTGCGCCTCACTAACTGTCCCGCGCCTCACTAACTGTCCCGCGCCTCACTAACTGTCCCGCGCCTCACTAACTGTCCCGCGCCTCACTAACTGTCCTGCGCCTCACTAACTGTCCCGCGCCTCACTAACTGTCCCGCGCCCCATTAACTGTCCCGCGCCCCATTAACTGTCCAGCGCCTCACTAACTGTCCCGCGCCCCATTAACTGTCCAGCGCCTCACTAACTGTCCAGCACCTCACTAACTGTCCAGCGCCTCACTAACTGTCCCACGCCCCATTAACTATCCAACGCCTCACTAACTGTCCCTCACACCCCCACCCTGAGGGACGGGCCCCACTTCCTCCCCCCGTCCAAGTGGCCAGTAAGTGTTCGGGTTTAACCGAAGCTCAACCCCGACAAGCACAACTAGGAGAGTACTACACCAAGGCTAAACCTTAACACTGTTCACTAACAGTGTTCAACAGATGAACACTGTTTACTAAATGTTGCACGATTACAGGGGCTCTGATACTTACCCTTGTTAAGCTCCTAGTGGCAGGACAATATGGTGACAATACTCACCAAGGAGGATGGTGATAGCAATGATCATGGTGAAGATCTGGTTACTACTCAACACACCTGTAAATATTGGTTAATTAAGTGTTATAAGGTAACCTCTTTACTTATATTAGAGTTACAAGACATTTTGTTCCGAGTAGCTGAATCTTAAACAACAGCAACATGTTGCAAGATAACCTATTTACTCAGTGTTGCAAGATAACATATTTACTTAGTGCTGCAAGATAACATATTTACTTAGTGCTGCAAGATAACATATTTACTTTGTGTTGCAAGATAACATATTTACTTTGTGTTGCAAGATAACATATTTACTTTGTGCTGCAAGATAACATATTTACTTTGTGTTGCAAGATAACATATTTACTTAGTGCTGCAAGATAACATATTTACTTTGTGTTGCAAGATAACATATTTACTTTGTGTTGCAAGATAACATATTTACTTAGTGTTGCAAGATAACATATTTACTTTGTGTTGCAAGATAACATATTTACTTTGTGTTGCAAGATAACATATTTACTCAGTGTTGCAAGATAACATATTTACTTAGTGCTGCAAGATAACATATTTACTTAGTGTTGCAAGATAACATATTTACTTTGTGTTGCAAGATAACATATTTACTTAGTGTTGCAAGATAACATATTTACTTAGTGTTGAAAGATAACATATTTACATAGTGTTACAAGACAACCTATTTACTTAGTGTTGCAAGATAACCTATTTACTTAGTGTTGCAAGATAACCTGTTTACTTATATTAATGTTGCGAGATAACATGTTAACTCAAGTTTTAATAATTGTAACAATTAGCGTTGCTAGATAACCTGCGGTTGATTAAGATATCATATTAGTGCTGCAAGATAACCTTCGGATCACTAAGTTGTCATATTAGCGTTGCAAAATAACCTTTGGTTGATTAAGTTATCATATTAGTGCTGCAAGATAACCTATTGACTCGTTTTGATAATATGTGATATCTTCGTTCTTGTTACTGCCGTTATGTTTTGGTTGAACACTTGAACGAGAATGAACATGCAAGGCATACGTGTCGTAACTATTGAACACTGAACAGGTGATCACTATACACAGGATAATGAACACTGAACAGGTGATCACTATACACAGGATATTGAACACTGAACAGGTGATCACTATACACAGGATATTGAACACTAAACAGGTGATCACTATACACAGGATATTGAACACTAAACAGGTGATCACTATACACAGGATAATGAACACTAAACAGGTGATCACTATACACAGAATATTGAACACTGAACAGGTGATCACTATACACAGAATATTGAACACTGAACAGGTGATAACTGCATACTGAACAAGTAACCATCCAGCGACTGAATACTGAACTAGCGAGCGCTAGGAAATGAACAGATGAACAATTGCATCACGTAAAAACTGATATTGAATTGGCAAATATTGAACAAATGAACACTGAACACTTAGCAAGCTAACATGTAACATTGAACGAGGAAACAATGGGCACTGAACAAGTGAAAACTGGGTACTGAACATGTGCATACTATATATTGAGGAAGTGAACAAGGAACTTTGCCAGGAAAAAAGGAGCTGAACAAGTGAACGCGGTACTGAACAAGTGAAAATTTAACCTGCGAGCACAGAATACTGAAAATTAAAATATATGAACACCTAACATATGGTCACAATATTGAACAAGAGAATATTAAATGTTAAAACTGATGAACACGAAACATGAAAAATGTGAAACTAAGCAATGAACAGGTATAATTAAGCCTTAAAAACCTAAACAGAATAATTTTAAAAGGCTGAACATTGGGAAGTGAACATGTTTATCAATTCAAACATTAACTGAACTCCTTGAACATTTAAAAACTCGATATTTTGTCAGACAAACAATTGATATTGAACAGATTAACAATGACTACCAAATAAGTGAACACCTGTCATTGATGAGATGAACACTGCTTATTGAACAGATAAACAATGTTCACTGAACAACGATTTCTCTATATGTGGAATTTACTATTTTGTTTAATTTTCTCGATGAACAGGTGAACACTGACCAGTAGTGAAGATTGAAATGTTCAAAATTGAATATTGGTCAGTTGAACGCAAATATTGAACAGTTGAACATTGCTCATTAAATATCAGCAACTGCATGTAGCATTCGAGCACTAGCTGTTGAACAGTTAACTGTATCGGGGGACAGGCAGCCAATATATATATATATATATATATATATATATATATATATATATATATATATATATATATATATATATATATATATATATATATATATATATATATATATATATATATATATATATACCTAACATATGTTAGGTTTATATCGAGGTCCCCCCCTAGGTTTGAATAGCTGATTAACCACTCCCTCCCCCCCCCCTAGGATGTAACCCCACAATAAACTAACTCCTGGGTACCTACTTACTGCTAGGTGAACAGGTGCAGTAGGTGATAGGATATGCGCCCAATCATTTCTGTCCCACCCGAAATTTGAACCCGGAATTCACGAGCGTGAGTCGAGAGCCAACCCGACTGTACTAACGAGACAAACTCCAAGTGCATGTAAACCGGTGAACGATGTACAGATGAACAAGTGAACACTGTATAATGAACATGAAAATCTATATATAACAATGAACAGGGAATAGATGAACTTCTAATTAGCAAACACAACGGGAATGTCAAAAGATTTAAACAGAATGCAACTGTGAACAGGGGGACTAACACCAGGTGAACAGTGGACTAACACCAGGTGAACAGGGGACGAACACCAGGTGAACAGGGGACAAACACCAGGTGAACAGGGGACTAACACCAGGTGAACAGGGGACTAACACCAGGTGAACAGGGGGACTAACACCAGGTGAACAGTGGACTAACACCAGGTGAACAGGGGACGAACACCAGGTGAACAGGGGACAAACACCAGGTGAACAGGGGACTAACACCAGGTGAACAGGGGACTAACACCAGGTGAACAGTGGACTAACACCAGGTGAACAGGGGACTAACACCAGGTGAACAGTGGACTAACACCAGGTGAACAGGGGACGAACACCAGGTGAACAGGGGACTAACACCAGGTGAACAGGGGACTAACACCAGGTGAACAGGGGACTAACACCAGGTGAACAGTGGACTAACACCAGGTGAACAGGGGGACTAACACCAGGTGAACAGGGGGACTAACACCAGGTGAACAGTGGACTAACACCAGGTGAACAGGGGACGAACACCAGGTGAACAGGGGACTAACACCAGGTGAACAGGGGACTAACACCAGGTGAACAGGGGACTAACACCAGGTGAACAGTGGACTAACACCAGGTGAACAGGGGGACTAACACCAGGTGAACAGTGGGACTAACACCAGGTGAACAGGGGGACTAACACCAGGTGAACAGTGGGACTAACACCAGGTGAACAGTGGACTAACACCAGGTGAACAGTGGGACTAACACCAGGTGAACAGTGGACTAACACCAGGTGAACAGTGGGACTAACACCAGGTGAACAGGGGGACTAACACCAGGTGAACAGTGGACTAACACCAGGTGAACAGTGGGACTAACACCAGGTGAACAGGGGGACTAACACCAGGTGAACAGTGGGACTAACACCAGGTGAACAGTGGACTAACACCAGGTGAACAGGGGGACTAACACCAGGTGAACAGTGGACTAACACCAGGTGAACAGTGGCCTATCACCAGGTGAACAGTGGGACTAACACCAGGTGAACAGTGGACTAACACCAGGTGAACAGGGGACGAACACCAGGTGAACAGGGGACTAACACCAGGTGAACAGGGGACTAACACCAGGTGAACAGGGGACTAACACCAGGTGAACAGTGGACTAACACCAGGTGAACAGGGGGACTAACACCAGGTGAACAGTGGGACTAACACCAGGTGAACAGGGGGACTAACACCAGGTGAACAGTGGGACTAACACCAGGTGAACAGTGGACTAACACCAGGTGAACAGTGGGACTAACACCAGGTGAACAGTGGACTAACACCAGGTGAACAGTGGGACTAACACCAGGTGAACAGGGGGACTAACACCAGGTGAACAGTGGACTAACACCAGGTGAACAGTGGGACTAACACCAGGTGAACAGGGGGACTAACACCAGGTGAACAGTGGGACTTACACCAGGTGAACAGTGGACTGACACCAGGTGAACAGGGGGACTAACACCAGGTGAACAGTGGACTAACACCAGGTGAACAGGGGGACTAACACCAGGTGAACAGTGGACTAACACCAGGTGAACAGGGGGACTAACACCAGGTGAACAGTGGACTAACACCAGGTGAACAGTGGACTAACACCAGGTGAACAGTGGACTAACACCAGGTGAACAGTGGGACTAACACCAGGTGAACAGTGGGACTAACACCAGGTGAACAGTGGGACTAACACCAGGTGAACAGTGGGACTAACACCAGGTGAACAGAGGACTAACACCAGGTGAACAGGGGGACTAACACCAGGTGAACAGTGGGACTAACACCAGGTGAACAGTGGGACTAACACCAGGTGAACAGTGGACTAACACCAGGTGAACAGGGGGACTAACACCAGGTGAACAGGGGGACTAACACCAGGTGAACAGTGGGACTAACACCAGGTGAACAGAGGACTAACACCAGGTGAACAGGGGGACTAACACCAGGTGAACAGTGGGACTAACACCAGGTGAACAGTGGGACTAACACCAGGTGAACAGTGGACTAACACCAGGTGAACAGGGGGACTAACACCAGGTGAACAGGGGGACTAACATTAGGTGAACAGTGGACTAACACCAGGTGAACAGTGGGACTAACACCAGGTGAACAGTGGGACTAACACCAGGTGAACAGTGGACTAACACCAGGTGAACAGTGGGACTAACACCAGGTGAACAGTGGGACTAACACCAGGTGAACAGTGGACTAACACCAGGTGAACAGTGGGACTAACACCAGGTGAACAGTGGGACTAACACCAGGTGAACAGTGGACTAACACCAGGTGAACAGTGGGACTAACACCAGGTGAACAGTGGGACTAACACCAGGTGAACAGGGGGACTAACACCAGGTGAACAGTGGGACTAACACCAGGTGAACAGTGGACTAACACCAGGTGAACAGTGGGACTAACACCAGGTGAACAAGGGGACTAACACCAGGTGAACAGGGGGACTAACATTAGGTGAACAGTGGGACTAACACCAGGTGAACAGTGGGACTAACACCAGGTGAACAGTGGGACTAACACCAGGTGAACAGTGGGACTAACACCAGGTGAACAGGGGGACTAACACCAGGTGAACAGTGGGACTAACACCAGGTGAACAGGGGGACTAACATTAGGTGAACAGTGGGACTAACACCAGGTGAACAGTGGGACTAACACCAGGTGAACAGTGGGACTAACACCAGGTGAACAGGGGGACTAACACCAGGTGAACAGTGGACTAACACCAGGTGAACAGTGGGACTAACACCAGGTGAACAGGGGGACTAACACCAGGTGAACAGTGGGACTAACACCAGGTGAACAGGGGGACTAACATTAGGTGAACAGTGGGACTAACACCAGGTGAACAGTGGGACTAACACCAGGTGAACAGTGGGACTAACACCAGGTGAACAGTGGACTAACACCAGGTGAACAGTGGGACTAACACCAGGTGAACAGTGGACTAACACCAGGTGAACAGTGGACTAACACCAGGTGAACAGTGGACTAACACCAGGTGAACAGTGGACTAACACCAGGTGAACAGTGGAAGGTAGGAGAGCACGGGTGCGGGGGAGGGGGAAGGGAGACACAGGGGGAGGCGGAGCTCGCGGACATTACCCCAGGAACTGGTGGTGTTCCAGAGGTCAAGATGGCTTCCTTCCCGGCTGCAGCACCCTCCCTGTGTTCCGTATTAATACCTTTACGGGCTTGTGTATTAGCTCTTGGGTCCCGCCTGTCAACCAAGAGTCACGTGGTGTAGGAAGCTCCTCACCCCCTGGGTTCTGGCATCTATGGGATCCGTGTTTATGGTCATGTTTCTCTACTGGAGAAGTTCCCGCCAATACAACAACGACAGAGTTGGGTTGATGGTTCTCTTCTGTGTTCCTTGTCCTCAGAGTTCTTGGTGTTCTGTGTCTAGATGTACTCACCTAACAGTGCTCGTCTCTCTCTGCTTGTTGGGGTTGAACTGCAGCTCTTGGGTCAGCGGGAAGTATGATGATGTTCCATGTGTAAGAACTCAATACCTCATATAAGGAAGAGTTCGTTAGTGAGCCTCAAGGTGTTGTTGACCACATGGGTCAACAACACCTCTAGCAAGTGTACTTATTGTAGGGTGTGGCTGTCTACCTTATGAGCGAGGGTGTACGTCTTGAAGGGTGTGGCGGTAGTGTTAACACCCTGAGTGTAGCAGAGACTGGAGGGTGAACTACTTACGGTAGAGTTAACACCCTGGGTGTAGCAGAGACTGGAGGGTGAACTACTTACGGTAGAGTTAACACCCTGGGTGTAGCAGAGACTGGAGGGTAAACCCTGGGTGTAGCAGCAACAGCAGGTGAAGGAGCGACTTCTGGAGAGCTGATGGTTGACTGTGAGAGACCCAGAGCTTCCCAGGTTATATATACCAGAGCCGGGAGAGGTTCCAGTGTCTTGACCCATCACCACCACCCCTCCCCATTACCACCACCCCTTCTCATCACCACCACCCCTCCTCATCACCACAACCCCTCCCCACCACCATCACCCCTCCTCATCACTACCACCCCTCCCCATCACCACCACCCCTCCTCATCACTACCACCCCTCCCCATCACCATCACCCCTCCTCATCACTACCACCCCTCCCCATCACCACCACCCCTCCCCATCACCATCACCCCTCCCATCACAACCACCCCTCCCCATCACCACCACCCCTACCCATAACCACCACCACCCCCCTCCCCATCACCACCACCCCTCCCCATCACTACCACCCCTTCCCATCACCACCACCCCTCCCTATCACCACCACCCCTCCTCATCACCACAACCCCTCCCCATCACCACCACCCGTCCCCATCACCACCACCCCTCCCCATCACCACCACCCCTCCCCATCACCACTACCCCTCCCCATCACCACCACCCGTCCCCATCACCACCAACCCTCCCCATCACCACCACCCCTCCCTATCACCATCAACCCTCCCCATTACCACCACCCCTCCCCATGTCCACCACTCCTCCCCATCACCACCACCCCTCCCCATCACCACCACCCCTCCCCATCACCATCAAACCTCCCCATCACCACTACCCCTCCCCATCATCACCACCCCTCCCCATCACCATCAACCTTCCCCATCACCACCACCCCTCTCCTTCAACACCACCCCTCTCCTTCATCACCAGCCGTCTACATCACCACCACCCCTCCCCATCACCACCATAACTCTACTTCACCACCACCCCTCCCCATCTCCACCACCCCTCTCCTTCACTACCACCCTTCCCCATCACCACCACCCCTTTCATTCAGCACCACCTTTCCCCATCATCACCACCCCTCCCCATCACCATCACACCTCCCCATCACCACCACCCCTCTCCTCAACGACAACCCCTCCCCATCACACCCCTCTCCTTCACCACTACCACCACCCATTGTTTAATGTTTTCATACATATGGTCTATCAACCGAAATAAATGATTAGTAGACATTCATTACAGTATAAGACTACATATGTTGGTAATTAAATTTAAAATACAGTTTATCTGAATAGTTGATTCTGGCCTAGACAACCAGGTATGAACACGCATGAGACACGCCAGTCGTTAACTCCTCGTAGGTGAGGCTGGCTTCAACACATGTCCTGGTTTACTAGATAATTGTTATTAATTCTTTGTCTTCAGTTACACCTGTTAAAGGACACTCACAATAATAGAAGTAATCCTAAATACAACAGTTATATCAGGGGGAAATATAGTTATTTATGAGATAACATCCAATATTTATCTTGTTTGTTTTGTTCACTCACTAGCAGCCTACCCGGTTTACCCTAATCTCCTACATTACTGGCGAGGAGTGAATAGATAACCGGGTTTGGAATCAGGACAATTTCCTCTTTTGTAGACGATGAATGTGTTGATAATGGGAGCACTTTACATCCCATAACACTACGTCCAAAGGTTATAATTGTGGAACTCATTCTGTTCCATGCGAGACTTGTTATGTTAAATTAATAATTACGACTTCCGGTCTCCCTCCCACTGATGCATCCGGCTGTTCACCAGATGCGTTTTATCAAGTGGAAAGAGAGCCCACATTTACTCTATTTTAGTAGTGATAATTGAGTAAGTTAAAGGGAAATGTTTTTATGATGTTTACAGTCCAGAGACTGTGGTTGTAAAAGGAACTCCCATTAATATAGTTGGCGAATTTTATGGTGACATATGGCAATAATATCCACGTTTTCTTCCAGGGAAATTCCACTAGCTCTCGTTTTCTTTGAGTTATTGAAAGTTGGTTAATAGTGTCCGTTTTCTGACCACCCTTCCCTATCACCACCACCCCACTCTATCACCACCCCTCCTTATCACCACCACCCTATTCCTTTACAACCACCCCTCCCTATCACCACCACCCCTCTCCTTAACCACCACCCCTTTCCATCACCCACCACCCCTCCTTATCACAACCACCCTTCCCTTTCACCACCACCCCTCCCTATCACCACCACCCAACTCCACCACCACTCTTTCCCATCACCTACAGTGTTATGAATGTGTCTGCCAGTGTTATGAATGTGTCTGCCAGTGTTATGAATGTGTCTGCCAGTGTTATGAATGTGTCTGCCAGTGTTATGAATGGGTCTGCCAGACAGTATTATGAATAGATCTGGCAGGCTATATTTTGAATAGGAGCCATCTATGAAAATGCTTCAAACAGCATCTAGATTTCAGATCGGTGCTTGTTATCAAAGAATTGTAATGATCAAATAGCCTAGTTAATTTTACAAGTTTACACTGATAACATACAGACATGATTTGTTGAAATGCCTGCAATCATATTCAGTATAGGTAATTCTAAAACGTTATTCTCTAAACGATTTTATCTGTGTTTCTATATTCTTTTCCGTAATACGGTATTATACATTCTCCCACTATCCTCTCTGTTTGAAGTAAACAGGAGATAAAGTGATAGCGACGGCACAAGGTCAATAATCATACAATAGTTGTGATACAAAGTAACTTAATCTGACGACTAAAAGTATATGGATAACGAAGAAAGAAAACAGGGAATATTACTAATTTATTTGAATTAAAGAGACCGGTTCTGTAACGGTAAATTTTGATGTAATTGACCTTACAATTTTTTTAAGTTTTGGTACAATAGTTATTGTGAAGTGGGAGCACAGGGTCTTGACCTGACCCAGGAGGACACCAGAAGGTGACTAGCGAGACAAGAGGTACTTGTGGATGCAGCCACCAAGATCGTGTCTCCAGAGACGGGATTCCGCTGGTGTGTGGCAGCCAGGCCTGGGGCTCTTCCACGGATTCCTCGTATAGAGATCGCTGGTCTGGAACCACATCAATTGGCCAGGTCGACGAGACGTCAGCGAGGGCAGTTAATGCGTGACAACCCCAGAACAACTGCCACCTGAGGCAGATTCTAACATTTCATCAGGGAGAAGGAGTTAGTAATTACCAGAACTGTAAAGAGAAGCGTCGGAAAAGTAACAGCGTACTGATGCTGGACAAGTGGACAAGCTACATGCAAGAAAAATATAACTTAAGAGGACCCATGGACGTACGCGAGGCTGCGCTAACAGTTCTATGTCTCAGAACATTTTGTGGGAATAATTCTGATGTACAAAATTGACATTTATATTTGATGAATCTATTGTTGGCGTAAGTACTCCCAGTGCGTACATCCGCGTACATGAGTAGCTGTGAACTACCAGGGATAAGACGAGGGGGGGCAGCTCTCCGAAACGCTGGGGGTTGTCTTATGCTTACTTGTGATATATTAACATTTCTGTGTGGAGTAAAGAGCTATTATTCATAAAATGTTCATAACTGATAATTGTGGTTTGGCTGCAAAGTCTATGATTATTATGATTGTGAATGAGTGTCTTTATTTCCTATGAATTGCTTCACAATTGTTGTTAATAATTACAATTTGTAAAGAAAGTTACAAACTATTACTTTTCTGACTCTGGTTTCCGTAACGTTGCTGAAGTCAGGAGTAATTACGCTCTGAAGTATAACCGCAGACTATCTAAATCATATTTGAATTTTAAAGCAAATTGCTTTCCTTATAAAGCTACATGTTTATGCTAACTTTATCATTCCCAGATATATTTATATTAATTAACTTTATTTTTATGTCCACGCAAGTTTACACGTATCTCCGTTGATGTTTGCTGAGCTAGGCAAGTTTACACGCATCTCCGTTGATGTTTGCTGAGCTAGGCAAGTTTACACGCATCTCCGTTGATGTTTGCTGAGCTAGGCAAGTTTACACGCATCTCCGTTGATGTTTGCTGAGCTAGGCAAGTTTACACGCATCTCCGTTGATGTTTGCTGAGCTAGGCAAGTTTACACGCATCTCCGTTGATGTTTGCTGAGCTAGGCAAGTTTACACGCATCTCCGTTGATGTTTGCTGAGCTAGGCAAGTTTCTGTATATGCTGATACTGAACACTATACCAAGGGGAGGGAAGACATGTTCGTGGGTGTGAGGTGATAGAGCCGGTGTTCTACAAGGAGTCCGTCCTCACACCAAATCCATTACCATTAGAAACCTCAACCCCCCCCCCCCCCTCAAACTTAAACCACCTTGATAGTTATCTAGATATATGTGATAGTCTAAATCATATTACGGTTCCAGTAATAGTCTAAATGTTAACTAGGAACTGAACCTTTGCCTTAAACAGAGATTATTCTCAAGCTATAACTTTACTGTATTATAAATCGTTGGTTTAAAATATTAAACGTGGATGCTGAAAATGTTTTCTTTGAAGAATTAGGTTTTCTATAAACGAAATTCTTGGGTATACTGAAATAGTTTAAATGCTATATTTCACATTATTGACAATAATACACCATATTAACCTAATTATGCAAACATAATTAAACTTAACCTAATCAAACCTTACTTTAATGTACCTTAAACCTAATCTTGTCATGGATATAGAGAATACATAATAGCACTAATTATGTAGACGTTCTCAATACATTCTCGTGAGCTTATTCCTCCCTGAGGACACGTTGCCTACACGTGTGTGTTTATAGTCGCAGGGCAAGACAAGGGAGACCCCACAGTCCTGGCACGACTGCCCACACCAGGCCGTGCACGCCTGCCCACACCAGGCCGTGCACGCCTGCCCACACCAGGCCGTGCACGCCTGCCCACACCAGGCCGTGCACACACCAGGCCGTGCACGACTGCCCACACCAGGCCGTGCACGCCTGCCCACACCAGGCCGTGCACGCCTGCACACGCCAGGCCGTGCACACACCAGGCCGTGCACGCCTGCACACGCCAGGCCGTGCACACACCAGGCCGTGCACGACTGCCCACACCAGGCCGTGCACGCCTGCCCACACCAGGCCGTGCACGCCTGCCCACACTAGGCCGTGCACGCCTGCCCACACCAGGTCGTGCACGCCTGCCCACACCAGGCCGTGCACGCCTGCCCACACCAGGTCGTGCACGCCTGCCCACACCAGGCCGTGCACGACTGCCCACACCAGGTCGTGCACGCCTGCCCACACCAGGCCGTGCACGCCTGCCCACACCAGGCCGTGCACGACTGCCCACACCAGGCCGTGCACGACTGCCCATACCAGGCCGTGCACGACTGCCCACACCAGGCCGTGCACGCCTGCCCACACCAGGCCGTGCACGCCTGCCCACACCAGGTCGTGCACGCCTGCCCACACCAGGCCGTGCACGACTGCCCACACCAGGTCGTGCACGCCTGCCCACACCAGGCCGTGCACGCCTGCCCACACCAGGCCGTGCACGACTGCCCACACCAGGTCGTGCACGCCTGCCCACACCAGGCCGTGCACGCCTGCCCACACCAGGTCGTGCACGCCTGCCCACACCAGGCCGTGCACGACTGCCCACACCAGGTCGTGCACGCCTGCCCACACCAGGCCGTGCACGCCTGCCCACACCAGGTCGTGCACGCCTGCCCACACCAGGCCGTGCACGACTGCCCACACCAGGTCGTGCACGCCTGCCCACACCAGGCCGTGCACGCCTGCCCACACCAGGCCGTGCACGACTGCCCACACCAGGTCGTGCACGCCTGCCCACACCAGGCCGTGCACGCCTGCCCACACCAGGCCGTGCACGCCTGCCCACACCAGGCCGTGCACGACTGCCCATACCAGGCCGTGCACGCCTGCCCACACCAGGCCGTGCACGCCTGCCCACACCAGGCCGTGCACGCCTGCCCACACTAGGCCGTGCACGCCTGCCCACACCAGGCCGTGCACGCCTGCCCACACCAGGCCGTGCACGACTGCCCACACCAGGCCGTGCACGCCTGCCCACACCAGGTCGTGCACGCCTGCCCACACCAGGCCGTGCACGCCTGCCCACACCAGGTCGTGCACGCCTGCCCACACCAGGCCGTGCACGTCTGCCCAGATCAGGCCGTGCACGCCTGCCCACACCAGGCCGTGCACGTCTGCCCACACCAGGCCGTGCACAACTGCCCATACCTGGCCGTGCACGACTGTAGACAAAGACCGGTATGGGGTCCTATATCTTCCTTTATCCAGGATCTCGAAGGTCGAGCACAAGATACCGACCATTGTGTAATTGTGTTATGTTATTACGGGGGTGGAGAACCGGTTTACCCCAAGAGTCAGAGCTTCATTAGTGCGTCGTTACGGTAGAACCAGTCTATGGCTGCTGGCTATTGGCCGGTTCGTCCCTTTGTGGGAGGAGCGTGCAGCCTGAGTTTCCACTACTGGCAACCGTCTAGGGGTGAGTCTAGACAGGTACTAGACAGGTACTGGTACATAGTGGGTAGTGTGGTAATATGTATTAGTAAATTGCTACTTAATGTTCGTTCAAAAAGGCGGTGGTTGTAGGTGTTGTAGTGTTGGGCAGGTGTGGATGCCAGGCCGGTAGATGTGAGGTGTTGAGCTGCGATACACATCCCCCTGTGTTCACACACACACACACACACACACACACACACACACACACACACACACAGAGGCCGTGTGTGGGGGCCTCGTAGCCTGGTGGATAGCGCGCAGGACTCGTAATTCTGTGGCGCGGGTTCGATTCCCGCACGAGGCAGAAACAAATGGGCAAAGTTTCTTTCACCCTAAGTGCCCCTGTTACCTAGCAGTAAATAGATACCTGGGAGATAGTCAGCTGTCACGGGCTGCTTCCTGGGGTGTGTGTGTGTATGTGTGTGTGGTGTGGAAAAAAAAAAGTAGTTAGTAAACAGTTGATTGACAGTTGAGAGGCGGGCCGAAAGAGCAAAGCTCAATCCCCGCAAAAACACAACTAGTAAACACACACACTATAATAACATCACACAATATTTGATAACATCAGCGGCATATGCCAAGCTGGCCAACATACGAACGGCATTCAGAAACTTGTGTAAAGAATCATTCAGAACTTTGTATACCACATATGTCAGGCCAATCCTGGAGTATGCAGCCCCAGCATGGAGTCCATATCTAGTCAAGGATAAGACTAAACTGGAAAAGGTTCAAAGGTTTGCCACCAGACTAGTACCCGAGCTGAGAGGTATGAGCTACGAGGAGAGACTACGGGAATTAAACCTCACTTCGCTGGAAGACAGAAGAGTTAGGGGGGACATGATCACCACATTCAAGATTCTGAAGGGAATTGATAGGGTAGATAAAGACAGTCTATTTAACACAAGGGGAACACGCACAAAGGGACACAGGTGGAAACTGAGTGCCCAAATGAGCCACAGAGATATTAGAAAGAACTTTTTTAGTGTCAGAGTGGTTGACAAATGGAATGCATTAGGAAGCAATGTGGTGGAGGCTGACTCCATACACAGTTTCAAGTGTAGATATGATAGAGCCCAATAGGCTCAGGAACCTGTACACCTGTTGATTGACGGTTGAGAGGTGGGACCAAAGAGCCAGAGCTCAACCCCCGCAAGCACAATTAGGTGAGTACAATTAGGTGAGTACACACACACACACTCACACACAAGCACATACACACACGTCTGTTGAAATCGATCTCATCTGCTCATAATGGGGACTTTAATCATGGAAGGATAGACTGGGAAAACGAGGAACCACATGGAGGTGAGGAAACATGGAGAGCGAAACTGTTGGAGGTGGTGACTAGAAACTTTTAAGTTAGCATGTCAAGGGTCCCACGAGAATGAGAGGCAATGATGAACCAGCAAGACTCGACCTAGTATTCACTCTGAACGATTAAGACATAAGGGAAATCGGTCTTGAAACCCCCGTGGGTATGAGTGATCACAGTGTACTGTTGTTTGAGTATCAGGTCGAAGAAGGGTTAATGTACTCAAGGAAGGGACCATAAAGCAAGAGGCCGGCATTTTGGAAGGGAGACTATGTGGAGATGAGAAAATTCCTAACTCAAATACCTTAGGAAACAGAGCTCAGAGGAAAGACGGTTCAAGACATGATGGACTACATCACACGGAAGTGTAAGGAGGCAGCAGACAAGTTCGTCCCAGTCCAAAAGGAAAAAAAGGAAATGCAGATAAGAAACCCATGGTTTAATCAGAGTTGTAAGCTAGCAAAGCAACTAAATGAAAGGGCATGGAGAAACTATGGAAACAATAAAACACTAGAGAGTAGAGCAAGATACCAGAGCGCCAGGAATGAATACGTCAGGGTGAGAAGAAAGGTAGAGAGGCAATTTGAAAATGACACAGCGAGCATGGCAAAAACTCAACCCAAACTGCTGCATAGCCACATCAGGAGGAAAACAACAGTGAAGGAACAGGTAATGAAACTGAGGATAGGGGCAGAAAGATTAACAACAAACAACAAGGAAGTGTGCGAGGAACTCAATAAGAAATTCCAGGAGGTTTTCACCTCAGAGCAAGGACAAGTCCCAGAAATAAGAGAGGGAATATCAAACCAGATACCACTAGAGGAGTTTGTGATTACCAGTGGGGAGGTGAGGAAGCATCTGCTAGATTTGGATGTGCCAAAGGCTATAGGCCTGGATGGAGTCTCACCATGAATTCTAAAGGAAGGAGCAGAAGCACTGTGCTTGCCACTCTCCATGGTGTACAACAAATCACTGGCAACAGATGAACTGCCAAAAATTTGGAAGACTGCCAATGTAGTCCCAATATACAAGAAGGGTGATAGACAGGAGGCACTGAACTACAGGCCAGAGTCCCTAACCTGCATTCCATGCAAGATGACAGAGAAGATTGTGCGAAAAAAGCTAGTGGAACATCTGGAGCAAAGAAACTTTGTAACACAACATCAGCATGGGTTCAGGAATGGCAAATCATGCCTAACAGGTTTAATTGAGTTCTATGACCAGGCAACAAAAATCAGGCAAGAGAGAGAGGGGTGGGCAGACTGCATATTTCTAGACTGCCAGAAAGCTTTTGACACAGTACCACATAAGAGACTAGAGCACAAACTGGAGATGCAGGCAGGAGTGAAAGGGAAGGTACTCAACTAGATAAGGGAGTACCTAAGCAACAGGACACAGCGAGTCACCGTGAGGGGTGAGGTCTCGGAGTGGCGGGGAGTCACCAGTGGAGTCCCACAGGGATCATTCCTTGGACCTATACTGTTTCTGATATACGTAAATGATCTCCCAGAAGGAATTGAATAGTTCCTCTCAATGTTTGCTGATGATGCAAAAATTATGAGGAGGATCAAGACAGAGGAGGATAGTATGAGGCTACAAGATGACCTAGACAAACTGAAGGAATGGTCCGACAAATGGCTATTAAAGTTCAACCCAAGTAAATGTAAGGTAATGAAGCTAGGAGGAGGAACTAGGAGGCCAGTCACTGGATACCGAATGGGAGATGAAGTCTTTCACGAAACGGACCGAGAGAAAGATCTAGGAGTTGATATCACGCCAAACCTGTCTCCTGAAGCCCACATCAAAAGAATAACACCAGCGGCCTATGCGAGGCTGGCTAACATAAGAACTGCTTTCAGAAACCTGTGTAAGGAATCCTTCAGAATCTTGTACACCACATATGTAAGACCAATCCTGGAGTATGCGGCCCCAGCGTGGAGCACGTATCTAGTCAAGCACAAGACGAAGCTGGAAAAAGTTCAGAGGTATGCCGCTAGGCTAGTCCCAGAAATAAGAGGCATGACTTAGCAGGACAGACTACGTGAACTGCACCTCACGTCGCTGGAAGACCGAAGAGCTAGGGCATATGATCACCACATACAAAATTTTCAGAGGAATTGACAGAGTGGACAAGGGTGGATTATTTAACACGGATGACACACTCACAAAGGGACACAGGTGGAAGCTGAGTACCCAAATGAGTCACAGAGACATTAGAAAGAACTTTTTCAGTGTCAGAGTAGTTAGTAAATGGAATGCACTAGGAAGTGATGTAGTGGAGGCTGACAACTGGTCAATATCTGCCACCAAATTATCCCAGGATCAAGTGCCTCAAGGATAAAGTCCAGCTTTGAAAACACGCCTTAGCAGCTCTTCTTAGAAAGAAATATTAACAAATTGTTTCTGAAGGTTACTGATGTACTCCTGAGTTACCTTGTGAAGGTTGCTGCAGCTAGGTGATTTGTTGCAGGCGTTGTTACAATGTTCAGGAGCAAAAGATGCCATGTAATTCCTGCCAACAAATGATATTATTATTATTAGTAGTAGTAGTAGTATTTAACACAAAGTGTCCCGTCGAATATACATCACATTATGGCGGCCAGAATATAGTGTACTAAGATCATATTGCGTCTCGATTTGACGAACTGTTTCGTTTTCTATTCGAGGATCCTCGGTTAGGTTAGGTTAGGTAAGGTTATCTTGATATGATTTCAGGGCTTTTTTAGTGTCCCCGCGGCCTGGTCCTCGACCAGGCCTCCATCCCCAGGAAGCAGCCCGTGACAGCTGACTAACACCCAGGTACCTATTTTACTGCTAGGTAACAGGAGCATAGGGTGAAAGAAACTCTGCCCATTGTTTCTCGCCGGCGCCTGGGATCGAACCCAGGACCACAGGATCACAAGTCCAGCGTGCTGTCCGCTCAGCCGACCAGCTCCCAAGGTTTGGGCAATTTAGTTCACAATTTTTGTGAGATGGTGACAACTGGAGTGGACGGCCTGTCCACTCCTTCCTCTTATTATTCTTTCTTATTATTATTAGACAGGTCACCTGCTACCTGTACCTCGTGACCTGCCCCTTGGTCCCCTACCCCTAGGTCCCCTACCCCTAGGTCACCTGCCCCTAGGTCCCCTGCCCCTAGGTCCCCTGCCAGTTACACCTCGTGACCTGCCCCTAGGTCCCCTGCCCCTCGGTCCCCTACCCCTAGGTCCCCTGCCCCTAGGTCCCCTACCCCTAGGTCCCCTGCCCCTAGGTTCCCTGCCAGTTACACCTCGTGAGCTGCCCCTAAGTCCCCTGCCCCTAGGTCCCCTGCCAGTTACACCTGGTGACCTGCCCCTAGGTCCCCTACCCCTAGGTCACCTGCCCCTAGGTCCCCTGCCAGTTACACCTGGTGACCTGCCCCTAGGTCACCTGCCCCTAGGTCCCCTGCCCCTAGGTCACCTGCCCCTAGGTCCCCTGCCAGTTACACCTCGTGACCTGCCCCTAGGTCACCTGCCCCTAGGTCCCCTGCCAGTTACACCTCGTGACCTGCCCCTAGGTCCCCTGCCCCTCGGTCCCCTACCCCTAGGTCCCCTGCCCCTAGGTCCCCTACCCCTAGGTCCCCTGCCCCTAGGTCCCCTGCCAGTTACACCTCGTGAGCTGCCCCTAAGTCCCCTGCCCCTAGGTCCCCTGCCAGTTACACCTGGTGACCTGCCCCTAGGTCCCCTACCCCTAGGTCACCTGCCCCTAGGTCCCCTGCCAGTTACACCTGGTGACCTGCCCCTAGGTCACCTGCCCCTAGGTCTCCTGCCCCTAGGTCACCTGCCCCTAGGTCCCCTGCCAGTTACACCTCGTGACCTGCCCCTAGGTCACCTGCCCCTAGGTCCCCTGCCAGTTACACCTGGTGACCTGCCCCTAGGTCACCTGCCCCTAGGTCTCCTGCCCCTAGGTCACCTGCCCCTAGGTCCCCTGCCAGTTACACCTCGTGACCTGCCCCTAGGTCACCTGCCCCTAGGTCCCCTGCCAGTTACACCTGGTGACCTGCCCCTAGGTCACCTGCCCCTAGGTCTCCTGCCCCTAGGTCACCTGCCCCTAGGTCCCCTGCCAGTTACACCTCGTGACCTGCCCCTAGGTCACCTGCCCCTAGGTCCCCTGCCAGTTACACCTGGTGACCTGCACCTAGGTCACCCACCATCCGGGCTGCAGGCGGCCTGTGCCTTAGAGAGCAGAGTGTTATTACCCTCCAAACACACGCGAGCCGCTGCCCCAGCCCGCCTGACACCAGGCTCCCGTCTGCAGACTTCTCACTTATAATTACCAGTAGAGACAGTTGGTGTTGGGTGGTGGTGGAGTGACTGGTACCATGCTTTAGTGGTAGTAAAGACAGCGTGTACTAACACTTGATGGGACCTGATTAACCCAGTACCATCCATAGCCTAAGTTAAGCTAATATTTTATATTAGGATAAGTTAGGCTAGGCTACGTTAAGTATAAAACTCCATAATTTGGTTTGGAGCCAACAAATTGGGATTCTTGAGTATGATACTCCAGTGTCCGGTTAGAAGGACCACAAATATTTGATCACAGGCACACATGATCACAGGCACACATGATCACAGGCACACATGATCACAGGCACACAGGCCTGACGGCTGAGTGGACAGCCCTCAGGATTCGTAGTCCTAAGGGTCCTGGTTTCACCTCCGGCGAAGGCGGAAATAAATGGACAGAGTTGTTCACCTGGCAGTAAATAGGTACCTGCGAGTTAGACAGCTGCTACGGGCTGCTTCCTGGGGATGTGTGTGTGTGTGAAAGAAAACTAATCAGTTGATTGATTGATAGTTGAGAGGCGGGACTAAAGAGCCGGAGCTCAACCCCCGCGAGCACAACTAGGTGAGTATTTATGATCACAGACGCATAATTAAGGTCTCAGGTGAGTGCCTTTTCTGTGAGGGGGAGGGGGTGGGGGGGGGTTATGGGAGGGGTTGAGGTGATGGGAGGGGGAGGGGGTGTGGCGATGGGAGGGGGAGGAGGGGAGACAGTGGAGGCGCCGCAATGTTATTATTCATCACCACATCCAGACGCTTATCAAACTTCTTCTCCCCCCCCCCCCCAACCTCTGCACCCCTCACCTCTTTTTCCCTCCCTCCCCCCCCCCCCCAACCTCTGCACCCCTCACCTCTTTTTCCCTCCCTCCCCCCTCTTCCGCCGACCTCCTCCTTCCCCCCCCCACTCCCTACTATTCCCTGCCCCTCCCCCACCTCCGGCCGCCGTGGTGACTTCGACCTCAAGTGACCTTGACCTGCAGCGGGTGCTGGCGGCAGTGTGCTGGTAGTACTGACCTCTCACTGACCACGGCAAGTGGGGTCTAGCTCCTGGTGCCCCGCCTCCTAGTCCTGTTGTACCTTTTGCGTTAGTATTGATTTAGTCTCATGTTCGAATTCTTCGTCAACTATGGCGTTAAAGGTGTGGGCGGAGGTGGCTTCCATAACTTCTTTCAGAAATTCCTCTTGTTGAGCGTTTGTTAAGGGTACTAATATTTCCTCATTTGCTTCTCCAGCTTCCACTTATGTCGTCTCATCCTACTTGCTCTCTGTTTAAAGAGGCTGTCTTTGTCCATCTAGTCAACTCCTCTCATTATCTTCAATGTTTTGATTATGTCTCTTCTGTTTCTTCTCTCCAGTGTTACGGGGGGCTATAGCTTCCTTATACCTTTGACACAAATCTTGTTGTAAACCTTTGTACTTTTCAACCAAGATTTTTAGCATCACCAGGTGCTGATTTCTGGCCGGTGCTGCATATTAGTTTCATAAAGATTGTGTAGATTGCTTTGAAAGAGTCCTGACTGAGGGTTCTAAATGATGTGTTAATATTAGCCAGCGTGCCATGTGTTGTGCCTTGGTTGTGTCTCTGGTCTTATTGGTCCAGTTATGTCCACTCGCAAATATTTTTCTTTCTTCGATTCCTGTAGTTGCCTTCCCCTTATGATATAGATACTGCTTAGTCTTCCTTCTCCCTTTCTCACCTTAATTACCTTACATTTGTTGGGATATAGTTCTAGCAACCATTTGTTTGCCACCTCTGAATATTATTAGGGTGACCCTGTAACCTTCTGTAGTCCTGTGTCTTTACATTCCTAATTAGCGCTGCATTGTCTGCACACGTAGACCTGTACGAGCTCACTCCCTCGCGTAGGTCATTCCCATAAATTAGGAACAAGAGGGGTCCAAGGACCGACCCTTAAGAAATTCCACTAGTTGCCCTTCTTCAGCTCGAAGCCTCGTCTCTGACTGTCAATCTATGTTGTCTGTCCTTCAGCATCTTCCCAGTTATTCATGCTTCTCCATCTTGCACCAACCCGTCCTCTCCAGCTGTCACCACGGACAGAAAATAATGAGTTAAAATGCCTGAAAGTAACCTAACCTAACCTAACCGACGACCCACGCCTTGAAAACTTTAACTTTTGTGAGCCGCTATGGTTTATAGTACAAGGTGTTTCGTCCATTAGAGATGTTGACGTCGAGATGCCATATTCTACTCGAGAGGACAAGTTGCTTGTGCACCGACCTTTCAGAAGGAACACTAGCAAGCACTTCCTGACAATCTAGGAAGATATAGTCAACCCAGCCTTTACTTCCTGTCTTTTTTTATTAATCTTGTAAGCGAACTTTATCAAGTTTGTCTGGCACGACTTTCTCAACTGAATCCTCGCTGGACTTGTTTACACATTTTGTTCAGTCCAGATGTTGAATTATTTCTCAACCTGAGCATTACATGATATGTGACACCAGGTGACTGTCTGAATATAGTGGTGGGGGAGGGTGACTGTGTCTGGTGATAGTGGTGGGGGAGGGTGACTGTCTGCCTATAGTGGTGGGGGAGGGTGACTGTGTCTGGTGATAGTGGTGGGGGAGAGTGACTGTGTCTGGTGATAGTGGTGGGGGAGGGTGACTGTGTGTGGTGATAGTGGTGGGGGAGAGTGACTGTGTCTGGTGATAGTGGTGGGGGAGGGTGACTGTGTGTGGTGATAGTGGTGGGGGAGAGTGACTGTGTCTGGTGATAGTGGTGGGGGAGGGTGACTGTGTGTGGTGATAGTGGTGGGGGAGAGTGACTGTGTCTGGTGATAGTGGTGGGGGAGGGTGACTGTGTGTGGTGATAGTGGTGGGGGAGAGTGACTGTGTCTGGTGATAGTGGTGGGGGAGGGTGACTGTGTGTGGTGATAGTGGTGGGGGAGAGTGACTGTGTGTGGTGATAGTGGTGGGGGAGGGTGACTGTGTCTGGTGATAGTGGTGGGGGAGAGTGACTGTGTGTGGTGATAGTGGTGGGGGAGGGTGACTGTGTCTGGTGATAGTGGTGGGGGAGAGTGACTGTGTGTGGTGATAGTGGTGGGGGAGGGTGACTGTGTGTGGTGATAGTGGTGGGGGAGGGTGACTGTGTGTGGTGATAGTGGTGGGGGAGGGTGACTGTGTGTGGTGATAGTGGTGGGGGAGGGTGACTGTGTGTGGTGATAGTGGTGGGGGAGGGTGACTGTGTGTGGTGATAGTGGTGGGGGAGGGTGACTGTGTCTGGTGATAGTGGTGGGGGAGGGTGACTGTGTCTGGTGATAGTGGTGGGGGAGAGTGACTGTGTCTGGTGATAGTGGTGGGGGAGGGTGACTGTGTGTGGTGATAGTGGTGGGGGAGAGTGACTGTGTCTGGTGATAGTGGTGGGGGAGGGTGACTGTGTGTGGTGATAGTGGTGGGGGAGGGTGACTGTGTCTGGTGATAGTGGTGGGGGAGAGTGACTGTGTCTGGTGATAGTGGTGGGGGAGGGTGACTGTGTGTGGTGATAGTGGTGGGGGAGAGTGACTGTGTCTGGTGATAGTGGTGGGGGAGGGTGACTGTGTCTGGTGATAGTGGTGGGGGAGGGTGACTGTGTCTGGTGATAGTGGTGGGGGAGAGTGACTGTGTGTGGTGATAGTGGTGGGGGAGAGTGACTGTGTCTGGTGATAGTGGTGGGGGAGGGTGACTGTGTGTGGTGATAGTGGTGGGGGAGGGTGACTGTGTCTGGTGATAGTGGTGGGGGAGGGTGACTGTGTGTAGTGATAGTGGTGGGGGAGGGTGACTGTGTCTCACGGTAACATAAGTTCATTGGTGGTCTTCCTCATTCTCAATGTCCAGGGCACTGCTGGACATTGTACTCTCACCGTTGTGCCCATGCCAGTAACCCCCGCCCCCCTCCCCCATACTCCACCCCACATTAATATAATACTAACCCCTGGCCCCCCCTCCCCCCCTCCTTCCCAACGATTGAAATTGAAATTGAAATTGAAATATGTTTATTTCTTTGTGTAAAATACACACAAAGGGATGAGACAGTTCAAGCTACTCTCAAATAGATGAGTACAACGTGTTTATACATATATATAGACACATCACAAACAATAATTATATTACTGAACATTCTCAGTTATTAACATATACATTTCTTTCCTTACACATGTAGTATGTTACCAGACGTACACACAAATACTTTTATGACCAGGTATGTAGACAATTTGCAATAGACATTCAGACAATTCAACAAAAGGTTACAATCTTAGTGCAAAATTCTTATATCTCTCTCCAGAATATCATCAACCTTTCCGTTATGACACATGCAGACTATTTGTTCAGGAACAGTCCTTATCTCAGTGTTTCTGTATACATTAATCAACGGACAATCAAGAACATAATGGGCAAGGGTGTGAGACCTTAACATACCACATAGTTTACACTTCGTGTCATTATCATGAACACCTATCCCATATTCCCAGTAATATTTGTACCCAAGCCTGAGCCGCATGTGTACAGTCGCTCCAAACATTTTTCCTTTTACAATAAGTGAAATGGGTGTTTTGACTCACACACATATAGTGTTGCACGGTTTGGCTTCCCTTGTACATTATACCTCTCCTCGCCACTTTTGCCTGTGCCCGAATATTTCTGATTTTGCTTCTTATTTGTCTCATTTGAGAAAAGAGATTCAATGTAATTTTGTGGTTTTAATGTGGCACGTTTGGCCAGGTCAGCCGCCACCTCGTTGAGCACTATTCCAACATGAGATGGAATCCACATTAATTTCACTTTATTTCACAATTTCACTTATTTGTGACCTTTCAGCTGTATCTCATTTATTCTTTTCTTACAATCCTCAACTATGGACATGAAGACTGGATTTCGACTGTTTAATGACTCAATTGCTCCTCGGCCTGATGGTTCCCTACACCGCACCACGGGTGCAGCTGGAAGTGCAGTTGTTCTGACAATGGGCGATGGCTTGTACTTTGAGTGGGGAGTCCGTATAAACAACTGGGCCTCTACCCTTCATACCGAACTATTTGCCTTGCTTCTTGCACTGGAATGTGTACAAGTCTCCAAACTTGATACATTAATTGTAAGTGACTCTTAATCATCCTTAAATGCTCTCAACTCTTTAAGACATAACTGTAACATGCTCGTGTCCGAAGCTAGACACAAATACAACAAAATTATTAATGATGGTAAGAGAGTCCATTTCATGTGGTCTCCATCTCATGTTGGGCTCCGAATGCATGATAGAGCTGATAAGTTAGCCGAAGAATCTGCCTTAAAGGAGCCGTTGAGTGTAACCTTGGATTGTCAATGAGCAATCTGAGAGCAGCTGTACACCGAGAACTTCAACAAGATCTTGTAGATCTGAGGCAAAGTGAAATTGACACCAGTAATTCCATCTATCATCATACTATCATGCAAGAGGAGCCACACATCTATGGTTCATCCAATAAAATCAGCAGACTTCTAGATGTTACTACTGCACGGCTTAGACTCGGTTACAAGTATCTCTGGGAATTCTCATTATCTGCTGATGTAGACCTGACCAAGTGTAAACTGTGTCAACAAAATTATTCGCACACCCTCCGTCACTGTGATGGAGTGCGAAAAGATACGTGAATTTAGAGACAATTCTATAACCACTGTTCCAACGATGTGTAAATATTTCATTCAAAATTTTCTGCTACCAGAAATTTTAGCCAAATATTCCCAGTTTGCTAACTGTAGGTAGTAACTGAGTGATTGTAACCTATCCACCGCTGCCCACTGGATGGGGGGCGGTGTGCAGGACAAACATATAAATTGTGACACTAGCTCTCCACATATGTCAGTTGCTTAATTTAGAAACTGTACTTGAGGTCGATCTCGAACCCATTTATGATGTGACGACTTATACTGAATTTTGTAACTAGCTCATCAAGATTGTAACTTGCTTAGCTAAATGTATTGTGGGGTTCAGTCCCTGAGTCCATTATGTGCCTCTGTAACCCTTTCCACTACCGCCCACAAGATGGGTATGGGGTGCATAATAAATGAACTAAACTAACTAACCCTCGGCTATCGACAAATACAAAAATATCTTTTTCGTCTTGACGCACTTCCTCCAAACACGCCAGAATGGCCAGCAGTTCAGCTTGTGTGGATGATATATAATTACTAAGTCGAAGTTCAGTTTTCGTGTCCACAGTTCCAAACTCAGTATATTCCCTTATTAGGACACCACATCCTACCCTGCCATCCTCCGCCACCGACCCGTCACAATATACATCATGTAAACTATGGCCTCGTGGTAACCCAGATACCATGCTTCCATACAAACACTGTAATGGTCCTGGTTCATGATGAATCTTTTTTCACCTTGAGGGGTACAATTTCGACTTCTATTTTCTGTACTTTCTAGGGAGCAGACCTATTACACTATTGAGAAGGTTTACAGCAGTCAAGTACATCGTATTCCCTGAGGTCATGAGCTAATGCCCTCGTGTAGCGTGTCTCCCTCAGTTTCCTGGAAGTGTGTACGTCACTCAAGCAGGTCTGAACGCTCTCAAACAGCTTATCCCCTCCTTTTCTCCGCATGAAACGAATAGATACTGTAGTGTTAATGTCACGGACTCTATCATACACACTCTTAAGTTTAAATCCATTCTCATTATTTCAATCATTGCATTTCTTTGTCATCCAAGAATAATCCTCATAGCTTCTTTCAGTATCAGCTCTATTTTTTTAATTCTGCCTTGGCCTGTGTAAGACAAAACGGGTGCTGCGTAGTCTATCAGGGACCGAACAGTGCTTATGAATAACATCCGCAAGATAGGTACCCCAACACCTTTACCAGAAAAAGCCAGTGCTTTTAGAGGATGCAGACGGGCTTTACATAAGGTGCTGATATGATTTATTTCAGCATTTTTACTCTCACATGTGTATCCAACATACATGCCCAGATACTTGTACTTCTGAACACGGCTCAGTTCCACACCATTAAGAGTGTTATATTACTTCGTTTCTTATACTCATATTTGGCATTGTCTGCATTTATAACTAAGACTAACTGTCTGGTGTGGTGGGGGAGGGGGACTGTGTGAGACACCAGGTGACATGAGTCCATTGGAGGTCTTACTCATTCCCCCCAATGACCAGAGGCCACTGCTGGACATTGTACTCTCACCGTTGTGCCCATGCCAGTACCCACCCCCCCCCCCCACCCCGCCCCCACCCAGCCCCCGCCCAAGATCCCACCCACATCATTATAATGCCAACCCCCAGGCACCCCCCCCCCACCCTCCTCCCCAACGCTGGTTGCTTCATAAATCATTTGTTGATTTGTCTTAATTGACAACTGGCATCCTCACGACGGTTCATTTGGAATCACTTTAATCCAATTTTTTTATGTACTTCTCTCTCGCTTTATGTTCTTCCTTCCCTCTTAATGTTCTTCCCTCCCTCTTAATGTTCTCCCCTCCCTCTTAATGTTCTCCCCTCCCTCTTAATGTTCTTCCCTCCCTCTTAATGTTCTCCCCTCCCTCTTAATGTTCTTCCTTCCCTCTTAATGTTCTCCCCTCCCTCTTAATGTTCTTCCCTCCCTCTTAATGTTCTCCCCTCCCTCTTAATGTTCTTCCTTCCCTCTTAATGTTCTCCCCTCCCTCTTAATGTTCTTCCCTCCCTCTTAATGTTCTCCCCTCCCTCTTAATGTTCTTCCTTCCCTCTTAATGTTCTTCCTTCCCTCTTAATGTTCTCCCCTCCCTCTTAATGTTCTTCCCTCCCTCTTAATGTTCTCCCCTCCCTCTTAATGTTCTTCCTTCCCTCTTAATGTTCTCCCCTCCCTCTTAATGTTCTTCCTTCCCTCTTAATGTTCTTCCTTCCCTCTTAATGTTCTCCCCTCCCTCTTAATGTTCTTCCCTCCCTCTTAATGTTCTCCCCTCCCTCTTAATGTTCTTCCTTCCCTCTTAATGTTCTTCCTTCCCTCTTAATGTTCTCCCCTCCCTCTTAATGTTCTTCCCTCCCTCTTAATGTTCTCCCCTCCCTCTTAATGTTCTTCCTTCCCTCTTAATGTTCTTCCTTCCCTCTTAATGTTCTCCCCTCCCTCTTAATGTTCTTCCCTCCCTCTTAATGTTCTCCCCTCCCTCTTAATGTTCTTCCTTCCCTCTTAATGTTCTCCCCTCCCTCTTAATGTTCTCCCCTCCCTCTTAATGTTCTTCCCTCCCTCTTAATGTTCTCCCCTCCCTCTTAATGTTCTTCCTTCCCTCTTAATGTTCTCCCCTCCCTCTTAATGTTATTCCCTCCCTCTTAATGTTCTCCCCTCCCTCTTAATGTTCTTCCTTCCCTCTTAATGTTCTCCCCCTCCCTCTTAATGTTCTTCCTTCCCTCTTAATGTTCTTCCTTCCCTCTTAATGTTCTCCCCTCCCTCTTAATGTTCTTCCCTCCCTCTTAATGTTCTCCCCTCCCTCTTAATGTTCTTCCTTCCCTCTTAATGTTCTTCCTTCCCTCTTAATGTTCTCCCCCCCCTCTTAATGTTCTTCCCTCCCTCTTAATGTTCTCCCCTCCCTCTTAATGTTCTTCCCTCCCTCTTAATGTTCTCCCCTCCCTCTTAATGTTCTCCCCTCCCTCTTAATGTTCTTCCTTCCCTCTTAATGTTCTTCCTTCCCTCTTAATGTTCTTCCTTCCCTCTTAATGTTCTCCCCTCCCTCTTAATGTTCTTCCCTCCCTCTTAATGTTCTCCCCTCCCTCTTAATGTTCTCCCCTCCCTCTTAATGTTCTTCCCTCCCTCTTAATGTTCTCCCCTCCCTCTTAATGTTCTTCCCTCCCTCTTAATGTTCTTCCTTCCCTCTTAATGTTCTTCCTTCCCTCTTAATGTTCTTCCTTCCCTCTTAATGTTCTTCCTTCCCTCTTAATGTTCTCCCCTCCCTCTTAATGTTCTTCCCTCCCTCTTAATGTTCTCCCCTCCCTCTTAATGTTCTTCCCTCCCTCTTAATGTTCTCCCCTCCCTCTTAATGTTCTTCCCTCCCTCTTAATGTTCTTCCTTCCCTCTTAATGTTCTTCCTTCCCTCTTAATGTTCTTCCTTCCCTCTTAATGTTCTTCCTTCCCTCTTAATGTTCTCCCCTCCCTCTTAATGTTCTTCCCTCCCTCTTAATGTTCTTCCCTCCCTCTTAATGTTCTCCCCTCCCTCTTAATGTTCTTCCTTCCCTCTTAATGTTCTTCCTTCCCTCTTAATGTTCTTCCTTCCCTCTTAATGTTCTTCCTTCCCTCTTAATGTTCTCCCCTCCCTCTTAATGTTCTTCCCTCCCTCTTAATGTTCTCCCCTCCCTCTTAATGTTCTTCCCTCCCTCTTAATGTTCTCCCCTCCCTCTTAATGTTCTTCCCTCCCTCTTAATGTTCTCCCCTCCCTCTTAATGTTCTTCCTTCCCTCTTAATGTTCTTCCTTCCCTCTTAATGTTCTCCCCTCCCTCTTAATGTTCTTCCTTCCCTCTTAATGTTCTTCCTTCCCTCTTAATGTTCTCCCCTCCCTCTTAATGTTCTTCCCTCCCTCTTAATGTTCTCCCCTCCCTCTTAATGTTCTCCCCTCCCTCTTAATGTTCTTCCTTCCCTCTTAATGTTCTCCCCTCCCTCTTAATGTTCTCCCCTCCCTCTTAATGTTCTTCCCTCCCTCTTAATGTTCTCCCCTCCCTCTTAATGTTCTTCCCTCCCTCTTAATGTTCTCCCCTCCCTCTTAATGTTCTTCCTTCCCTCTTAATGTTCTTCCTTCCCTCTTAATGTTCTCCCCTCCCTCTTAATGTTCTTCCTTCCCTCTTAATGTTCTTCCTTCCCTCTTAATGTTCTCCCCTCCCTCTTAATGTTCTTCCTTCCCTCTTAATGTTCTCCCCTCCCTCTTAATGTTCTTCCCTCCCTCTTAATGTTCTCCCCTCTCTCTTAATGTTCTTCCCTCCCTCTTAATGTTCTCCCCTCCCTCTTAATGTTCTTCCTTCCCTCTTAATGTTCTTCCTTCCCTCTTAATGTTCTCCCCTCCCTCTTAATGTTCTCCCCTCTCTCTTAATGTTCTTCCCTCCCTCTTAATGTTCTCCCCTCCCTCTTAATGTTCTTCCTTCCCTCTTAATGTTCTTCCTTCCCTCTTAATGTTCTCCCCTCCCTCTTAATGTTCTTCCTTCCCTCTTAATGTTCTCCCCTCCCTCTTAATGTTCTTCCCTCCCTCTTAATGTTCTCCCCTCTCTCTTAATGTTCTTCCCTCCCTCTTAATGTTCTCCCCTCCCTCTTAATGTTCTTCCTTCCCTCTTAATGTTCTTCCCTCCCTACGTCACCGTTCCCTCCCTACGTCACCCTTCCCTCCCTTCATCTCCCTTCATCTCCCTTCCCTCTCTCCGTCACCCCTCCCTCCCTACGTCACCCTTCCCTCCCTACGTCACCCCTCCCTCCCTACGTCACCCTTCCCTCCCTATGTCACCCCTCCTGTGGGAACCGACCTGTGAGATTTATATTTATTTAATTTATATGAATTTATATTTACGTTAATTTATATACTTCGATAGCAATTTGTATAATGATAAGTGGACTGTATTTCTGCAATAATCTCATAATCTCACAAATCGATCCTCTGCACATTAGGGGGGGTTTATATTTATATATATGCAGCCAATCAAACTACAGAATTAACTACATACATTGAAGAGGTTCCTTATCTTATAGTACAGCAGGTTAGTCCACCAGGTATAACTAGGGTGTAGACACCAAATTATCCTCTTTGAGGTAGCTTCCATATCACCCAGTAACTGGTGCACAAAATCTTCCTCGTCTTGACCTGTCAAAAGTGCGCTAGCTGTGAAGCCAGAATCCTATATATGACAAGTATTTCAGAGAAAACTGTACATGGAACATGAAGACCTGGCTTAATTACCTTTAGTTTGAGGCTTCCACGTGCTCTAACCGGATCACCCTATATAATGACATTAATGGCCATAAATGAAAGATACATGGGTTTCGGAAAGAACACTTAACTTGAATTGTTGACAGCGTGTTGAAAATGGTACACCTTTGGTTTCCATAACACTACGTCCAAGTAAAATTAACAGGAGCCGAATTTGCTCCCGTGTGAGCCTCTGGTCTAGTATAAACAATGGCTGCCCTCCTTCCTCACTCTGACGCCTGGCTTACATTGTCCACATTTCAGAAAGTGATAGAAGGGTCACATTTACTCTACTTTAATATTGATAATTAAGTTAATTTATATAAGATGTTTTTATGATGGTAAAGTCCAAAGACTAATGTATTTAAGAACAATTCCCAGCAGAATAGCTGGTGAATTATAATAGTATGTGGTGATGATATCCCGTTTTCTATAGACGGTAATTCCACTACAAGTTACGTTTTCTATGGGTAACTTGTTTATACAACACAGCTCTTATCTGTCTGTATGATATTATTATTAAATGGTGTCGGATTTTCCGACACCTCCCTCCCTACGTCACCCTTCCCTCCCTACGTCACCCTTCCCTCCCTACGTCACCCCTCCCTCCCTACGTCACCCTTCCCTCCCTACGTCACCCTTCCCTCCCTACGTCACCCCTCCCTTCCTACGTCACCCTTCCCTCTCTACGTCACCCCTCCCTCCCTACGTTACCCTTCCCTTCCTACGTCACCTCTCCCTCCCTACGTCACCCCTTCCTCCCTACGTCACCCCTCCCTCCCAACGTCGCTCCTCCCTCCCTTGATACGTCACCTCTCCCTCCCTACGTCACCCTTCCCTCCCTACGTCACCCCTCCCTCCCTACGTCACCCTTCCCTTCCTATGTCATCTCTCCCTCCCTACGTCACCCCTTCCTCCCTACGTCACCCCTCCCTCCCAACGTCGCTCCTCCCTCCCTTGATACGTCACCTCTCCCTCCCTACGTCACCCTTCCCTCCCTATGTCACCCCTCCCTCCCTACGTCACCCTTCCCTTCCAACGTCATCTCTCCCTCCCTACGTCACCCCTTCCTCCCTACGTCACCCCTCCCTCCCAACGTCGCTCCTCCCTCCCTTGATACGTCACCCCTCCCTCCCTCCCTACGTCACCCTTCCCTCCCTACTTCACCCCTCCCTCCATGCAGACAATACCCAGCAGAGATAAGAGTAGAAAAGTGATGCGAGGAATGTGCAGGAGGCAGACGGGCTGCCCTGACCCGGTACTGGAAGTGGGAGGGAGAGAGAGAGAGTGCCCTCCCAGGGAGGGAGAGAGAGAGTGCCCTCCCAGGGAGGGAGAGAGAGAGTGCCCTCCCAGGGAGGGAGAGAGAGAGAGTGCCCTCCCAGGTATTCTCAGTGTCATGAGGAAGGCCGTCGACCTTCTCCAGGAGAGTGAGAGTGAAGCAGGACGTGAGACAGTTAGTGAGGGAGTGTGGGAGTGTGTGTGAGTAATGGAGTATGAGTCTGGCGGGGTTGAAGTCTTGCAGCCGCCTCCGGTGCATTGTATCGTTGTATATTGCATTGCTCCGTTGCATTGTATCTTTGTGTATTGCATTGCTCTCTTGCATTGTATACAATCCACCAACCTCCCTGTTCTGAGTCTTATCGTGAGTGTTGCATAGTCCAGCAAACATTGGTATGACGGAGCTTATTACCTCTGTCTGGCCATTGAGTCCCCCCCGAGCACCACCCTTTGTTGTACTCCACTCCTTACCTCTCTCTCCGCTCTCACTATCACCCTTTCCTTCCCTGCTGAGAGGTACTCTCTCCTCCCTCCATCCCTCCCTTCCCTAGTGAAGGAGGCTGGTGCCTCCTTCACTAGCGCGAGTAAGAGTCTCTTGTGTGGCACAGTATCATTTTTTTGTTATTAACACATTTAAATACATCTGCATTTGGCAAGCTCCCCTGGACTATATGAAGGAAAGTACAGTGTGTCAGAAAGCTAGCTACGTGATGCTAAAAGTCCCCCATCACACAGGATGGTTACAGGGCCATATGTTCAGTAGCCTGCACTGGCAAATGTTGGGTGCAATATGAGGATATCTTCAAGAACACGAGAGTGAATAAAGTAATTACAAAGCTCCAGGTACCTCATGCCAACTGGTCTGAATGGTCTAATAACTGGGCATTCAGTGATGTAGTGTGGGAGATCATGCCGCAGTTCCTGCTCACAGAGTTTGCACCTGGAGTGCTCAGGATTGGGAGACCCGTCACCTGTAGCCACCTGCCACAGGTAACGGTAACCCAACCTGATCCTTGCAACCACTGTGTCGCACAGTCTAGTGGACGTTTTGTGCTGCCCATAGATATAGGTTTCAGATTTGAACAACTCATAGCTTTTTATACTGGTGCTTTCAGGTTGTTGGGAATCAGTAATATCTTTCCTATCAGATCTTTTCAGTTTTAACAATACAGTTTTGACAGCAGAGATGGGGATACCTAGATCTAATTCAACTTCAAACTTGTTACACGCTAATTTGGCTTCAATGTCTGTCTCATTATGATGGGTTATATTTATGTGTGAAGGTATCCATACAAAGGAGATTCGAAACCCTTTACTCCGTGCATCGATTAGGTCATATATAATTGGTAGTATGAGGTTCTTGTTGTCGATCTTCTAGAAGTTTTCGATTGCTTGAAAAGCAGACGTTGAATCACAAAATATTATTCCTCCGCCAATGTTTTGTAATGTACTGGTAGCTAGTTGTAATGCTGCTAGTTCTGCTTGAACTAGCAGCATTAAAGCAACTAGAACCTACATGCTGCTGCAGTTCGTCCAATAGAAGATTGGACTGAGCCGTCGGTATAGACACAGTGCTCGTGAGATCTTAGACTCTCGATGGAGGAGGCAATTGTTTCAAGTGTGACAGCTTTGAGAAGAGCAAGATTCTCATTATCTTTCTTGGTGACAGGTGTGTATGATACTTGAATGGTGAGGAATAAAGAGAAATATCGGAGACAGGTAGATTGCACTTAAAAGGAATGTTGAGTTTGATGAGATTGTAGGCATTTTTGATCAGCTATTTGTCATAAAAGGAGTGAGTTGGTATGTCGGCACCAGTCAATAGGGTGTTAACGGCACTAAATAATTTGTCTCTGAGCAATGCAGGTGATGTAGGATCTCTCATGACGTTAAGGCAAAAGGTAGTGTTGACTTGCATGATTCTCTCTAGTATGGTTGGAAGCTTCAGTTCTTCCCTCATGTTGATGATTCTTGTGCATCTTGGGGCACCAAGAATTATCCTCATGGCTTCATTCTGTACTACTTCAAGTTTGCCCAACACAGAGGAGGGAAAGTTAATTAGGTGCAAAGCATGATAATCAACGAGAGATCTAACAAACATCATATAGAATAGTCTAGCATATTTAATATTGATACCAATATTCTTACATTGATACCAATAGAAATACTTGGTATCAATATTAATACCAAGCATTAATTTAACCTTCGGTGTAGATCGTTTACAATATCACTATTGATACCAACTCCAAGGTATTTGTGCTGCCTATACGTTTCAATGTTCTGGTTGTTGACCTTAAAAGTTATAAGGACATGAGTTTTCTCTTGGGGATGGAGAACTCTGGATTTAGTTATAGAGATAACAAGACCACATTCAATGCTTTTAGCAGCGAGTGAATCAAGTAGAGCTTGCAGTCTAGTTTGGGTATTTGCAACAATGCATATATCATCGGCATAACAGATGACGGCTTTGTCAGCTAATGTGGTAATATCAATTGTTAATTTGTGCATCAGAACATTGAACAGTGTAGGACTTAGCACTCCACCCTGGGGTGTACCCAACTTAAAGGGTGCACAAAGTTTACTTTTGACCCCCTTGAAAAGGATTGAGGCGGTTCTGTTACTCAGGTAACCCCTGAGCCATGTCAACAGTCTTCCCTTAACTCCAAAACAGGCTAGTTGTTCTAAGATTATTTATCTTTTTGCCGTATCAAAAGCAGTTTGGAGATCAATAAATGCCGCCTGAGAGCTTGGTCCCTCTCTGATAAAATATTCAGCAAAGCAAGTTTGTGTGCTTCTTCCAGGAAGGAAACCATACAGGTTAGGAGCAAGGTGGGGCTTAATTTGAAACATTAGTCTGTCGAGTATAATCCTCTCAAGAACTTTACACATGCACGACGTCAGAGAAATAGGTCTGAATTTTTGTGAATTGGGCTTAGGTATAGGTATTATGAGTCCCTGTGTCCAGCGGTCAGGTAAGACACTCTGCCTTAGACTTTGACTGAACAATTCTGGCTATTTTACTCAGTCCTCAGAGAGTATTCAGCAAGTACTCTCATGGTGTTGTATGTGATGCCATCCTCTCTAGGAGAGGTAGCCTTACCTTTCTTGAGTGCATGGTTTATTTCAAAGGGGGTTATGCCATAGTTATCATCTGGATCTATTTCACTATAGGCAATTTCAATATTAAAGTTACGATTTATTTTGGTACTAGCCAGATGGTGTTCGTACATCTTGGGGCAGGCTGCTTATACTGGCAGTGCTTGCACATTTTTGAAGCAGCACGTCGGCATAGTCTACAGGTGAATGGTGATCAAGTTGACGACTGCTAGGATAAGAACGCTTTCTAATGTTATTCCACATTTGGGATGAGGATGTTGCATGATTGATGCCTTGCAAAAACTGTTGCCAGTGCTGATTATGCACCTGTTCCTTTAGCTCTCTAAACTCTCGACTGGCCTTAAGAAATATGTTGAGGTGTCAATTGTTTTATGTATTTTATTCTGCTCAGTTAAGATGAGAACTCTGTCAAGAAGAGGCTTAAGGCTTGAGTCAGTGAACCACCTCTGTCCCTTCCTCACTGTTTTCGGTGATGGGTTAGTTTTTTTTTTAATAATACTTGAGGTACATCTGCATTAGTGCAGCTGCCCCTAGACTATATGAAGGGGAGTACAGTGTGTCAAAAAAAAGCTAACTACATGATGCTAAAAAATCCCCATCACACAGGATGGTTAGTCATACAGAGACATGTGATAGGCAGTCTGCACTGGCAGACTCTGGG
>NC_091192.1:36608361-36610861 GCF_040958095.1 Procambarus clarkii
CAACGACACCTTTGACAAATTTTCCTGCTGCTGGGGGACTGAAAAGTGTGTACATGAGCCATATGCATGTCCCTTCCTAGCCTCGGACAGGGGGGGGGGGGACCCACAATAGTGGCCTAACTCTCCTACACTCATTTAACTGCTAGGTGACCAGAAGCATCGGGGAAAAAAACATTCCCCCCCCCACCCAACGTTTCTAATCTTCCTGAGGATTGAATGCTGTTCTTCGGTCGAGGGTGGAGGACGTAGACTACTGCGCTACACATTCTACAGTGGATTACATAAAGAGACGACAGCATTACCCTCTATGATGACCCGTCCCACTCCGTCCCATCATGTGTAACGGGTCCAGGTATGGACAGAGCGGGGGGGCGGGACAGAACCTGTGGAACGAGGAGGGGGGTGAGCAATGAGACGGGTCAGTAGCCTATCCCGTTGTCCGGTGAACAGGAACTGCCTACCCACCACCTACCCCAGTCCACCAAGCCCAATTTCCCCCCCCCCCCCCCCTCCCTCTCTCTCTCTCTCTCTCTCTCTCTCTCTCTCTCTCTCTCTCTCTCTCTCTCTCTCTCTCTCTCTCTCTCTCTCTCTCTCTCTCTCTCTCTCTCTCTCTCTCTCTCTCTCTCTCTCTCTCTCTCTCTCTCTCTCTCTCTCTCTCTCTCTCTCTCTCCTTCCTCCACACACACACACACACATAGCAGCAATGCTCAAATTAAGGTAGAGTAGAACGAGAGACAAATTGGGATAACAAGAGCACAGTCTAATGATGTGCATGGACAACCAATCACCAATTGTATGGGCAACCAGTCACAGCCCAGGAAGTAAGGGGCGCTATGAAAAAGGGTAAAAGTACAGCACCTGGTGAAGATGGCGTCACCTACGACATACTCAATGCACTGTGTGAAGTGTCTGGGAATCCACTACTCCACCTGTTTAACAAATCATTCCTAAATGGAGTGTTGCCCACACGATGGAAACACGCAATAATTGTTCCCATACCGAAGCCCAATGACCCTGGCATGGTCGTTGGGCTTCGATAAATGATGTACACAGATCTATCAGTCTCATGCCGTGCACATGCAAGATGCTTGAAAGTATCATCCGACACCGACTGTTGCACAAAATAGGCAGGTTAGGGGAAGGGGTCTATGGATTTTTAAAGGGCGGAGCACAGCAAATTGTATAGTTAATTACTTGGCTAATGACACAGCTAAGTTTTCTGTATATGTTGACATAATACGAGCTTTCAATAAAGCGCAAGGGATTGCGCTTTATTGAAAGCTTGCACGCAAGCTTCCAATAAAGCTTGCGTGCATGGGTGTCAAGGGGAGACTCATGAAATGGATTGAAGACTACCTCACAGGGAGGAAAGCCAAGGTCTGCTTCAATGGAGCAGTCTCCAGAACAATGTGTATGGAACTAGGGGCCTAATACAAGGTGGGAGCTTGTATTAGGACAGCATCTGCATATCCCACTTTTTGTGTTCCTTCCGGAAAAATCATTATTTGCAATGGCGTTCATAAGTATGATAAATAGTGTAGGGCTTAAGACTCCTCCTTGGAGGAACACAACAAGTGGGATATGCAGATGATGTCCTAACACAAGCTCCCACCTCGGGAAAAATTAAACAGTCCATTGAACTCCTTGGAAGGAAATGTGTTGAGCTCGGGTTCACACTCTCCACAAACAAGACAAAAGCACACTCTCATCACAAGAGGGAAGAAAATGAAGAACTACAAATTAATGGTGTAACACTTGAATGGGTTGACCACTATCGGTACCTTGGCGTCACTGTTGGCTCTCACAAGGGGAAGAAAGAGGAGCTCAACTAACTCATAGGAACCTGCAAAAGTCGGTCATGGGGCCTCTATTGCCATGCTTAAAATGATGTACACAGCCACTGTACGCTCCGTCATAGACTATGCCGTACCGGTTTTATGCACTTACCCCCAAAGCGATATGAAAAGACTCGAAATCATACAAAATGAAGCCATGACAATAATTCTTGGAGTCCCAAGAACTTCCAAAACATCTAATCTACGAGAGGAGTTAAAAGCAGAATTAAGGAACTGAATGCTAAGCTTGCAATTCAGATAGCCGGAGATCCTCATTACAATGATATTGCCAAGAAAAAGCAGAGTTCTGTGGTACCTACAGGAGGAAACAGAAGCCAAAAATGGCATCACAGATCAGTCTGCTACCTCGAAGAAGTTCACCTGCTTGAGCAAGCCCGTGAGCTCCTGCCTGTAGAGAGGTTACCTTCCAGGGAGGATGACTCATGCAGGATTATCATCAATGAGATGACAACGAAAAAGTTCAACATGATACCACATGTTGGGGACACAGGTGGGAACTTAGTACCCAGATGAGCCACAGAGACGTTAGAAAGAATTTTTTCAGTGTCAGAGTAGTTAACAAATGGAATGCACTAGGAAGTGAAGTGGTGGAGGCTGACTCCATACACAGTTTCAAATGTAGATATGATAGAGCCCAGTAGGCT
>NC_091192.1:36615861-36763361 GCF_040958095.1 Procambarus clarkii
TACATGGAGAGCTAAACTATTTGAGATGGCGACAAAAAACTTTTTAAGCCAACATGTCAGGGAACCCACTAGGATGAGGGGAAACGATGAACCAGCGAGACTGGACCTAGTCTTCACTCTGAATGACTCGATCACAGTGTACTAATGTTTGAGTATCTGGTCGAAGAAGGGTTAAAGTACTCGAGAAAGGGAACTGAAAGCAAAAGGCTGGCATTCTGTAAGTGAAACTATGAGGAGATAAGAAAGTTCTTAACGGATATAACATGGGAAAGACAGCCCAAGACATGATGGAATACATCACGCAGAAGTGCAAGGAGGCAGCAGAAAAGTTTATCCCGGCCCAAAAAGTAAAAAATGAAATGCAGATGAGAAACCCATGGTTTAATCGGAGATGTAAGCTAGCTAAACAACTAAGTAAACGAGAATGGCAAAACTATAGAAATAACAGGACACTTGAGAGCAGTGAAGGATTCCAGAGTGCCAGAAATGAATACGTCAGGGTGAGAAGAGAGGCAAAAGGGCAATATGAAAACGACATAGCAAACAGGAGCTAAGACTCAATCTAAATTGCTGCACAGCCACATCAGGAGAAAGACAACAGTGAAGGAACAGGTAATGAAACTGAGGATAGGTGCAGACAGATTCACTACAAACGACAAAGAAGTGTGTGAGGAACTCAATAAGAAATTCCAGGAAGTCTTCTCATTAGGGCAAGGAGAAGTTCCAGATAGTCTTATCTCTGCTTCCAGAGAAGAAGAGATAAGAGAGGGAATAGTTAACCAGGCACCACTAGAGGAATTTGAGATTACTAGGGGGGAAGTAAGGAAGCTTTTGCTAGAGTTGGATGTGACAAATGCTATAGGCCCGAATGGGTTATCGCCATGGATACTAAAGGAGGAGCAGAAGCATTGTACCTGCCACTCTTCATGGTGTATAACAAATCACTGGTAACAAGTGAACTGCCAGCAATTTGGAAGACGGCAAACGTAGTCCCAATATACAAGAAGGAGGATAGACAGGAGGTACTGAACTACAGGCCAGTGTCCCTAACCTGCATACCATGCAAGTTAGGGACGATAAAAAGATAAAATGTTGCGAAAAAAGCTAGTTGAACATCTGGAGTGAAGGAATTTTGTGACACAACACCAACATGGTTTCAGGGATGGCAAGTCATGCCTCACAGGATTAATTGAATTCTACGATCAGGCAAGAAAGAGAGGTGTGGGCATACTGCATATTTTTGGATTGCCAGAAAGCCTTTGACACAGTATCACATCAGAGACTAGTGCGAAAGCTGGAGATGCAGGCAAGAGTTTTTTTTTTTATTATTATTATTATTTTCTACCACAAACGTGGCCACACATTTACAATGCTAACCAGCATATATACATTTTCTTCTGTCCTCTATGGACAGGGTTAGAGATGTGTTAAACATATAGTTCAAGGGTTTATTGAACACTCAACCACAGGCTGGAGTGAAAAGGAAGGTACTCCATTGGATAAGGGAGTACCTAAGTAACAGAAGACAGCGAGTCACTGTGAGGGGTGAGGCCTCAGATTGGCGAGGCGTCACCAGTGGAGTCCCGCAGGGGTCAGTCCTTGGACCTATACTGTTTCTGATATATGTAAATGATCTCCCAGAGGGTATAGACTCGTTCCTCTCATTGTTTGCCGATGATGCAAAAATTATGAGGAGGTTTAAGACGGAGGAAGATAGTATGAGGCTACAAGATGACTTAGACAGATCGAATGAATGGTCGAACAAATAGCTACTAAAGTTCAACCCGAGTAAATGTAAGGTAATGAAACTAGGCAGTGGAAACAGGAGGCCAGACACAGGATGTAGAATGGGAGATGAAGTCCTTCACGAAACGGACAGAGAGAAAGATCTAGGAGTTAATATCACACCAAACCTGTCTCCTGAAGCCCACATAAAGAGAATAACATCAGCGGCGTATGCGTAGCTGGCTAACATCATAACTGCCTTAAGGAATCTGTGTAAGGAACCATTCAGAACCTTGTATACCACATATGTAAGACCAATCCTGGAGTATGCGGCCCCAGCATGGAGTCCGTACCTTGTAAAACACAAGGTGAAGATGGAAAAAGTTCAAAGGTGTGCCACTAGGCTAGTCCCAGAACTAAGAGACATGAGTTACGACGAAAGGTTGCGTGAATTGAACCTCACGGCACTGGAAAACAGAAGAGTAAGGGGAGACATGATCACTACCTACAAAATTCTCATAGGAATTGACAGGGTAGATAAGGATAATTTTTTTTTTACATGGGTAGTACGCGAACAAGGGGACACAGGTGGAGACTGAGAACCCAGATATGATAGAGCCCAGTAGGCTGAGGAATCTGTACACTTGTTGATTGACGGCTGAGAGACGGGACCAAAGAGCCAGAGCTCAACCTCCACAAGCACAAATAGGTGAGTACTGGAAGGTATTTCCCTCTTCCCTGTGTATATACACTGAGAGTTGCGTTAGTCCTGGACAATGTTCAGGATTTATATTATTTCTGGTTGGTCAGTAAGCACTTGTACTGAGACAATCCTCCAGATGTTGTTAGGTCTTAATAACCTCCCAGATGTTGTTATGTCTTAATAACCTCACAGATGTTGTTAGGTCTTAATAACCTCCCAGATGTTGTTATGTCTTAATAACCTCCCAGATGTTGTTATGTCTTAATAACCTCACAGATGTTGTTATGTCTTAATAACCTCACAGATGTTGTTATGTCTTAATAACCTCCCAGATGTTGTTATGTCTTAATAACCTCCCAGATTTTGTTATGTCTTAATAACCTCCCAGATGTTGTTATGTCTTAATAACCTCCCAGATGTTGTTATGTCTTAATAACCTCACAGATGTTTATAGGTCTTAATAACCTCACAGATGTTGATAGGTCTTAATAACCTCACAGATGTTGATAGGTCTTAATAACCTCACAGATGTTGATAGGTCTTAATAACCTCACAGATGTTTATAGGTCTTAATAACCTCACAGATGTTGATAGGTCTTAATAACCTCACAGATGTTGATAGGTCTTAATAACCTCACAGATGTTGATAGGTCTTAATAACATCACAGATGTTGATAGGTCTTAATAACCTCACAGATGTTGATAGGTCTTAATAACCTCACAGATGTTGATAGGTCTTAATAACCTCACAGATGTTGATAGGTCTTAATAACCTCACAGATGTTGATAGGTCTTAATAACCTCACAGATGTTGATAGGTCTCAATAACCTCACAGATGTTGATAGGTCTTAATAACCTCACAGATGTTGATAGGTCTTAATAACCTCACAGATGTTGATAGGTCTTAATAACCTCACAGATGTTGATAGGTCTTAATAACCTCGCAGATGTTGATAGGTCTTTAACCCAGCACCAAGTTCATGACATGAAGAAAAGCAGTAACTATAATTCCTGTGTTCACCCGTCTATACAGAGACAGAGGTGGAGTATTCACTTCGGGAAAATTCCCTCCTCTCACAGATCTCTTGATATATTACTGGACTTTCATGGGAATTATTTTTGATGTGCAGGCAATGAGTCACAATAACGTGGCTGAAGAATGTTGACCAGACCACACACTAGAAGGTGAAGGGACGACGGTGTTTCGGTCGGTCCTGGACCATTCTCTAGTCGATTGTGATGAGGAAGTTGATGCAGGCAATATATAGGCAAGCTATTTATTGCCTGCATCAACTTCCTCATCACAATCGACTTGAGAATGGTCCAGGACGGACCGAAACGCCGTCGTCCCTTCACCTTCTAGTGTGCGGTCTGGTCAACATATTTTTGATGTGTTTAAGTCTTTACTACCCAGACACATTATGTTCCCAGGAGGAACCAAGACTGGTTATACATTTAGAACATTAGAATTAAAGAAACTATGGAAGGCCTTTTTTATTAAATCCTATTTATATCCGCCCAATTATATCAAGTGAATAAAACCGCCTTGTATGGAGAGATATCATAGGGATAACAAAGAGAAAGATGACACTGGGTCTTGAATGTATATCAGTGTTTTCTCGTGGGAGCTAGCAAACTGCAACCCGTCCTCAAACCAAGTCCATTCCCCTCCAGCGGTCGACCCCACAGACGCATTCATCAATTTTAACTTGTTATTCGATAAAACAGTAATTTTCTCAAATATATATTAATATTATTATATATTTGCATGTTGTGCATATTTAGACACTTGTTAGGTTAGGTGTTTAGGTTCTGATGGCGAATATTTGTATTTGTAGTACGTGGGTGACAGTTTACAGAGTTGCGTTTCGAACCGAGGTTGTCAGTGAACTACTGTTCGAAAAATGTTCGAACATTAACAGTTATGAGTCGTGTGTAAAGCGTTTTTCATTCATACACATGAATGTTTATGAGTGGAACACTTGTTATCTGAGGTCGGCCGCTGCATGGAATGAACTTCCATGCCCCGTCCTCATCAACAAAGGCTGTTGATGAGGACGATGAGGCTCGAGACATTTAGTACATCAGTTTAGTGACGTTGTGGCCGCTGGAGAGGCCGGTCACAACGTTATACTCCATAAACAAAGGGTTGTGGTTTAGGCGGCAGGACTGACGAGCACTTGACCATTGTTGAAGAGACCGGGCGGCCACTTGTGGCTCACTGAAGCCCTCGTCCCAGTGTTGACGGACGTCTTGAATGTCAGCACGAGTCTCAAGTGTAGTGTACGTCAAGTGTGGCGTGTACGTCAAGTGTAGTGTGTACGTCAAGTGTGGCGTGTACGTCAAGTGTAGTGTGTACGTCAAGTGTGGCGTGTACGTCAAGTGTAGTGTGTACGTCAAGTGTGGCGTGTACGTCAAGTGTAGTGTGTACGTCAAGTGTGGCGTGTACGTCAAGTGTAGTGTGTACGTCAAGTGTGGCGTGTACGTCAAGTGTAGTGTGTACGTCAAGTGTGGCGTGTACGTCAAGTGTAGTGTATGTCAAGTGTAGTGTATGTCAAGTGTAGAGTGTACGTCAAGTGTAGAGTGTACGTCAAGTGTAGTGTATGTCAAGTGTAGTGTATGTCAAGTGTAGAGTGTACGTCAAGTGTAGAGTGTACGTCAAGTGTGGCGTGTACGTCAAGTGTAGATTGTATGTCAAGTGTAGAGTGTACGTCAAGTGTGGCGTGTACGTCAATTGTGGCGTGTACGTCAAGTGTAGAGTGTACGTCAAGTGTTGAGTGTATGTCAAGTGTAGAGTGTACGTCAAGTGTGGCGTGTACGTCAAGTGTAGAGTGTACGTCAAGTGTAGAGTGTACGTCAAGTGTTGAGTGTATGTCAAGTGTAGAGTGTACGTCAAGTGTTGAGTGTACGTCAAGTGTAGAGTGTACGTCAAGTGTTGAGTGTATGTCAAGTGTAGAGTGTACGTCAAGTGTGGCGTGTACGTCAAGTGTAGAGTGTACGTCAAGTGTAGAGTGTACGTCAAGTGTTGAGTGTATGTCAAGTGTAGAGTGTACGTCAAGTGTTGAGTGTACGTCAAGTGTAGAGTGTACGTCAAGTGTAGAGTGTACGTCAAGTGTTGAGTGTATGTCAAGTGTAGAGTGTACGTCAAGTGTTGAGTGTACGTCAAGTGTAGAGTGTACGTCAAGTGTAGAGTGTACGTCAAGTGTAGAGTGTACGTCAAGTGTTGAGTGTATGTCAAGTGTTGAGTGTACGTCAAGTGTAGAGTGTACGTCAAGTGTAGAGTGTACGTCAAGTGTTGAGTGTATGTCAAGTGTAGAGTGTACATCAAGTGTTGAGTGTATGTCAAGTGTAGAGTGTACGTCAAGTGTGGCGTGTACGTCAAGTGTAGAGTGTACGTCAAGTGTAGAGTGTACGTCAAGTGTAGAGTGTACGTCAAGTGTTGAGTGTACGTCAAGTGTTGAGTGTACGTCAAGTGTTGAGTGTACGTCAAGTGTTGAGTGTATGTCAAGTGTTGAGTGTATGTCAAGTGTTGAGTGTACGTCAAGTGTAGAGTGTACGTCAAGTGTTGAGTGTACGTCAAGTGTTGAGTGTATGTCAAGTGTAGAGTGTACGTCAAGTGTTGAGTGTACGTCAAGTGTTGAGTGTACGTCAAGTGTTGAGTGTATGTCAAGTGTTGAGTGTATGTCAAGTGTTGAGTGTACGTCAAGTGTAGAGTGTACGTCAAGTGTTGAGTGTACGTCAAGTGTAGAGTGTACGTCAAGTGTTGAGTGTACGTCAAGTGTAGAGTGTACGTCAAGTGTTGAGTGTATGTCAAGTGTAGAGTGTACGTCAAGTGTTGAGTGTACGTCAAGTGTTGAGTGTACGTCAAGTGTTGAGTGTATGTCAAGTGTTGAGTGTATGTCAAGTGTTGAGTGTACGTCAAGTGTTGAGTGTACGTCAAGTGTTGAGTGTACGTCAAGTGTTGAGTGTATGTCAAGTATAGAGTGTACGTCAAGTGTTGAGTGTACGTCAAGTGTAGAGTGTACGTCAAGTGTTGAGTGTACGTCAAGTGTTGAGAGTATGTCAAGTGTAGAGTGTACGTCAAGTGTGGCGTGTACGTCAAGTGTTGAGTGTACGTCAAGTGTTGAGTGTATGTCAAGTGTTGAGTGTATGTCAAGTGTTGAGTGTACGTCAAGTGTTGAGTGTACGTCAAGTGTTGAGTGTACGTCAAGTGTTGAGTGTATGTCAAGTGTAGAGTGTACGTCAAGTGTTGAGTGTACGTCAAGTGTTGAGAGTATGTCAAGTGTAGAGTGTACGTCAAGTGTGGCGTGTACGTCAAGTGTTGAGTGTATGTCAAGTGTAGAGTGTACGTCAAGTGTTGAGTGTATGTCAAGTGTAGAGTGTACGTCAAGAGTTGAGTGTACGTCAAGTGTTGAGTGTATGTCAAGTGTAGAGTGTACGTCAAGTGTTGAGTGTACGTCATGTGTAGAGTGTACGTCAAGTGTAGAGTGTACGTCAAGTGTTGAGTGTTCGTCAAGTGTAGTGTGTACGTCAAGTGTAGTGTGTACGTCAAGTGTTGAGTGTACGTCAAGTGTAGTGTGTACGTCAAGTGTTGAGTGTACGTCAAGTGTAGATTGTACGTCAAGTGTAGATTGTACGTCAAGTGTAGATTGTACATCAAGTGTTGAGTGTACGTCAAGTGTAGTGTGTACGTCAAGTGTAGTGTGTACGTCAAGTGTAGTGTGTACGTCAAGTGTTGAGTGTACGTCAAGTGTAGTGTGTACGTCAAGTGTAGTGTGTACGTCAAGTGTAGTGTGTACGTCTAGTGCAGTGCGTACGTCAAGTGTAGTGTGTACGTCAAGTGTAGTGTGTACGTCAAGTGTAGTGTGTACGTCAAGTGTAGTGTGTACGTCAAGTGTAGTGTGTACGTCAAGTGTAGTGTGTACGTCAAGTGTTGAGTGTACGTCAAGTGTAGTGTGTACGTCAAGTGTTGAGTGTACGTCAAGTGTAGTGTGTACGTCAAGTGTTGAGTGTACGTCAAGTGTAGTGTGTACGTCAAGTGTAGTGTGTACGTCAAGTGTAGTGTGTACGTCAAGTGTAGTGTGTACGTCAAGTGTTGAGTGTACGTCAAGTGTAGTGTGTACGTCAAGTGTAGTGTGTACGTCAAGTGTTGAGTGTACGTCAAGTGTAGTGTGTACGTCAAGTGTAGATTGTACGTCAAGTGTAGTGTGTACGTCAAGTGTAGTGTGTACGTCAAGTGTTGAGTGTACGTCAAGTGTAGTGTGTACGTCAAGTGTAGTGTGTACGTCAAGTGTTGAGTGTACGTCAAGTGTAGTGTGTACGTCAAGTGTAGTGTGTACGTCAAGTGTAGTGTGTACGTCTAGTGTAGTGTGTACGTCAAGTGTAGTGTGTACGTCAAGTGTAGTGTGTACGTCAAGTGTAGTGTGTACGTCAAGTGTAGTGTGTACGTCAAGTGTAGTGTGTACGTCAAGTGTTGAGTGTACGTCAAGTGTAGTGTGTACGTCAAGTGTAGTGTGTACGTCAAGTGTAGTGTGTACGTCAAGTGTAGTGTGTACGTCAAGTGTAGTGTGTACGTCAAGTGTAGTGTGTACGTCAAGTGTAGTGTGTACGTCAAGTGTAGTGTGTACGTCAAGTGTAGTGTGTACGTCAAGTGTAGCGTGTACGTCAAGTGTAGTGTGTACGTGAAGTGTAGTGTGTACGTGAAGTGTAGTGTGTACGTCAAGTGTAGTGTGTACGTGAAGTGTAGCGTGTACGTCAAGTGTACCATTACGTGCTGCAGGGCAGGATACTCTGGTGGACTACTGTAAGGAGCTTCGGGCACTGTTGTATAAATTCAAGTTTGGACACATTTTTTGGAGTGAAATTAGGTAAATTTCAGCCTTACTTGATGCAAGTGGTGTAGTTCTGGTGGTACACCGTCAATGGTGTAGTTCTGGTGGTACACCATCAATGGTGTAGTTCTGGTGGTACACCGTCAATGGTGTAGTTCTGGTGGTACACCGTCAATGGTGTAGTTCTGGTGGTACACCGTCAATGGTGTAGTTCTGGTGGTACACCGTCAATGGTGTAGTTCTGGTGGTGCACCGTCAATGGTGTAGTTCTGGTGGTGCACCGTCAATGGTGTAGTTCTGGTGGTACACCGTCAATGGTGTAGTTCTGGTGGTACACCGTCAATGGTGTAGTTCTGGTGGTACACCGTCAATGGTGTAGTTCTGGTGGTGCACCGTCAATGGTGTAGTTCTGGTGGTGCACCGTCAATGGTGTAGTTCTGGTGGTACACCGTCAATGGTGTAGTTCTGGTGGTACACCGTCAATGGTGTAGTTCTGGTGGTGCACCGTCAATGGTGTAGTTCTGGTGGTGCACCGTCAATGGTGTAGTTCTGGTGGTGCACCGTCAATGGTGTAGTTCTGGTGGTGCACCGTCAATGGTGTAGTTCTGGTGGTACACCGTCAATGGTGTAGTTCTGGTGGTGCACCGTCAATGGTGTAGTTCTGGTGGTGCACCGTCAATGGTGTAGTTCTGGTGGTGCACCGTCAATGGTGTAGTTCTGGTGGTGCACCGTCAATGGTGTAGTTCTGGTGGTGCACCGTCAATGGTGTAGTTCTGGTGGTACACCGTCAATGGTGTAGTTCTGGTGGTACACCGTCAATGGTGTAGTTCTGGTGGTGCACCGTCAATGGTGTAGTTCTGGTGGTGCACCATCAATGGTGTAGTTCTGGTGGTGCACCGTCAATGGTGTAGTTCTGGTGGTGCACCATCAATAGTGTACAGCGGCTTCACAACGGTCCAGGACGAGGACAAACAGCGTCAACTCCATCATCGCCACATGAGAGGTCTGGGGCTCCGTCCAATTATCGAGACCAAACCATTCCATGTCTGATGGGGTCGAGCTGTGGTCGACGACCCTCACATGTCCTGTCTCAGTTGAATGTAAATGTAACAATCTATGCATTGTATTTTCAGATAGATATACGCTGAGGGCTATTCTCGCCCCGTTCAGTGGGTTGACACACACACCCATTAGAAGGGGGGTGGGACCCTTCTAATAGGTGTTCAAAACCCTTCTGAACTCCTTCTTAACAAAATTTCCGTATAAAAAGTTCTTATTTAAAGCTTTTACGCAAGTTGAGCTTCCCAACTACGATGGGATGTTTAAAATATTATATATATGTGTTTTGTGTGTGTGTGTAATTGAGGATGATTGCACATAGTTGAAGCTTTACAATAAGTTTTTTTAAATTCGGAAATTTAACCATGCGAGAAAACGAAGACTTCTCATATTTTACTCCAATTGACCTGGAGTTTTAAAACTACGATGGACATTGAGAAGAGTTTGTGCAAGGTTATGAGAGTAATTGAAGGTGGTTACCCAGAGCCGCGGGGCTGATGACCCCGTATTGTCAGTGTCAGGTCAACACTTGACCTTCAGTAGAATGTGGTGACCAATTATGTGTATTGATCAAATGAACAAATCCACAAGGGCCGTGACGAGGATTCGAACCTGCGTCCGGGAGCATCCCAGACACTGCCTTAATCGACTGAGCTACGACAGGGTTAAAAAGGGTTGAAACCGAAGTTCTACTGAACTTACTGGATCCCGTAGCCTCTCCCTAGCCCTTTTAACCCTGTCGTAGCTCAATCGATTAAGGCAGTGTCTGGGATGCTCCCGGACGCAGGTTCGAATTCTCGTCACGGCCCTTGTGGATTTGTTCATTTGCTGCATCACGTTAGTGTGATCTCTGTGTGTGATGATCAAGATGCTTTAGCTGCTCCTTGACTTGTTTATGCTGGCTCTTGTTTGTTCTTCTTGTCGCTTGTTGGTTTATGCTTGTATATGCTGTCTAATGCTTTGTTTATGCTGTGTATTGCTTGTTTATAATGTTTTTTTTTACAGCCTCATGCTTGTTTATGCTCTCTCTTACATCTTGTAGTGTTTCTTAGTTGTTTATGCTGCCTCTTGCTTGCTTATGCTGTCCCTTGCATGTTAATGACGGGCGCGCTTGGATGGAGAGAATATACAGAAGGAAGGGAGCAAAGCTATATATATGTCTGTGTGTGTTAGGGGGGAGGTGTTGTGGGCCTCTTGCCTGCGGCCTCTGGCACCACTCCTCTTGACAGTGGATCATTTACACTGTCGCTATAAGCATGTTCAATTAATGTTCTTTATTTTCGTTAACATACAATTTTCTTGTTGAAGTTTTGGGAATTAGTAAATCCAAATATTAAGTGAGAATGTGTTAAATTCTCATTTAAAACAAACTTGTGGTAAATTCTGATTCAGACCAGCCATGTGGTCAGTTCTCATGCGTGGTGTGAGTGAAGCCTGGTGTAGCAGGTCATGTTGAGTAGTGACCCACACAGCCACCAGACTATAGGAAGGCACCTGGGGCCAGATTCACGAAGCAGTTACACAAGTACTTACGAACGTGTACATCTTTCCTTAATATTTGACGGCTTTGGTTACATTTAATAAACAGTTTACAAGCATAAAATTTCCCAATCAACTGTTGTTATTGTTGTAAATAGCCTCCTGGTGCTTCGGAGTTCATTTAACTGCTTTATAATTGTATATAAATCCGCCAAAGATTAAAAAAAATATGTACAGGTTCGTAAGTGCTTGCGTAACTTTTTTGTGAATCTGACCCATGGTTCGATCCCCTCTCTCAGGACGAGACGGTTGGGCAGGGTTATTCACTCCTGAGGCCCTCTGTACACCTAGTAGTAAATGTGTACGTTGGCGTTAGTGTCGTCTGGTGTAGCATCCTGGAGAAGGTGTGTCGTCGGAGCAATTGGACAGTTAACTAGCAGTCGTGTCCTTAACAATGGTACACCATAACCAACCTGCGAAGGGAGGGAGGGGGGGGGCTAAACCAGTCTCCATTATTCATGAGCATCTTAGACGCTGCTCAGGTCACAGCCCTCTCACCCCTGCTGTGTCCTGAGCGCTCCAAGTTATTTCCTATAGAGGTCTCTGCAGCCTCCTGGAAGACTTATGCTCTTAACTCCAAGCTTTAGCTTGCTGGACCCGACAGTGTGTAAACCAACATGGCTTGTGAGGAGGAGTGGGATGGTATACCTTCCCAGGGAATACCATCCTTGGTATACCTTGCTGTATCCTAGTTTACCTTGGCTACTAAAGCTTTATACTATCAGGCAAAGACAGTAAATTAAAACAGTAAAACCATTAAACTTCTATAAAGATGCTAATGTGCTTCATTTATTATTGTGTTTGTTCTGCGTGTATCTGTGAGGCGGCGTTGGTCACCTTCAGTCACCACACGGTGAACAATGGTCACCTTCGGTCACCACACAGTGAACAATGGTCACCTTCAGTCACCACACGGTGAACAATGGTCACCTTCGGTCACCACACAGTGAACAATGGTCACCTTCGGTCACCACACAGTGAACAATGGTCACCTTCAGTCACCACACAGTGAACAATGGTCACCTTCAGTCACCACACAGTGAACAATGGTCACCTTCAGTCACCACACGGTGAACAATGGTCACCTTCGGTCACCACACAGTGAACAATGGTCACCTTCAGTCACCACACGGTGAACAATGGTCACCTTCGGTCACCACACAGTGAACAATGGTCACCTTCGGTCACCACACAGTGAACAATGGTCACCTTCAGTCACCACACAGTGAACAATGGTCACCTTCAGTCACCACACGGTGAACAATGGTCACCTTCGGTCACCACACAGTGAACAATGGTCACCTTCGGTCACCACACAGTGAACAATGGTCACCTTCAGTCACCACACAGTGAACAATGGTCACCTTCGGTCACCACACAGTGAACAATGGTCACCTTCGGTCACCACACAGTGAACAATGGTCACCTTCAGTCACCACACAGTGAACAATGGTCACCTTCGGTCACCACACAGTGAACAATGGTCACCTTCGGTCACCACACAGTGAACAATGGTCACCTTCGGTCACCACACAGTGAACAATGGTCACCTTCGGTCACCACACAGTGAACAATGGTCACCTTCAGTCACCACACAGTGAACAATGGTCACCTTCAGTCACCACACAGTGAACAATGGTCACCTTCGGTCACCACACGGTGAACAATGGTCACCTTCAGTCACCACACGGTGAACAATGGTCACCTTCGGTCACCACACAGTGAACAATGGTCACCTTCGGTCACCACACAGTGAACAATGGTCACCTTCAGTCACCACACAGTGAACAATGGTCACCTTCGGTCACCACACAGTGAACAATGGTCACCTTCGGTCACCACACAGTGAACAATGGTCACCTTCAGTCACCACACAGTGAACAATGGTCACCTTCGGTCACCACACAGTGAACAATGGTCACCTTCGGTCACCACACAGTGAACAATGGTCACCTTCGGTCACCACACAGTGAACAATGGTCACCTTCGGTCACCACACAGTGAACAATGGTCACCTTCAGTCACCACACAGTGAACAATGGTCACCTTCAGTCACCACACAGTGAACAATGGTCACCTTCGGTCACCACACGGTGAACAATGGTCACCTTCAGTCACCACACGGTGAACAATGGTCACCTTCGGTCACCACACAGTGAACAATGGTCACCTTCGGTCACCACACAGTGAACAATGGTCACCTTCGGTCACCACACAGTGACTGGGCTGAGTAGATTTGATTAATTCTAGAAAATCTGCTGATGATTGTAGACTATAGTTGCTTGGAGTGAATGGAGTTAGGAGTTCGTTAAGTCTTTTTGCCAGGTGATAGGTTGGAGTTGGTATTTGGTTGATTATTGGGCGTAGTGGGTTACCTGGTTTGTGTGTCTTAACATTGCCATAGACATATCCTAAGCCATAGTCGCCTTGGAGTTTAGAGAAATGCACACTGCCTTTCTTTGCGTTGATTGCAGTAATTGTTTTGTTAACTTTGCGGTTAACGCCTTCCACAGGGTTCCTCGTGATTCGTTGAAATTTGGTGTCATCACTAAGGATGTCAGCCCGATGGTCAATGGTCACCTTCCATTGCTTCCCTGGACGTTGAATCCCTATTTACCAACGTCCCAGTCGACACAACCATAGGAATGATACTGGACAGAGTATACAGAGACGAGAGCACCCCCAAATTAGCCATACCTGAGCCACACTTGAAGAGTCTTCTCGAAGCATGTACAAAGGAAGCCCCTTTCATCAGTCCACAAGGAGACATGTATTTACAAATAGACGGAGTAGCAATGGGCTCCCCCTTAGGAGTTTTATTTGCTAATTTTTATATGGGAACCATCGAAGATAGGGTCTTCAGTAGCAGACAAAAACCAACTGTATACTGCCGTTATGTAGATGACATATTCGTCATAGTAAAAGACTCAGACGAACTAATTGATCTAAAAAGCCATCTAGAGAGAGAGTCAGTACTCCGATTTACACATGAAAATAGTGAAAATAACAGTCTGCCATTCTTGGACGTAGTAATAACAAAAACAGGAACCTCTTTAAGCACCAGCGTATATACCAAGCCCACCAACATAGGATTATGCCTGAACGGTAGAAGTGAGTGCCCCCAAAGATACAAAGCCAGTGTTCTCAATGCTTATATTCGTCGAGCGCTTACCCACTGCTCTGAATGGAGCAACGTGAGTAGAGAGTTTAAAAGAGTAACTCAGGTATTGGTGAACAACGGATATAGCAACGCGGAAATAAACGCTGCTATAAGAAGACACCTGGACCGATGGTATAATCCTGAACCTAGAACAGAAACCACAATACCTCCAATAAAATTATATTACAAATCAACCATGCACAGTGAACATATAAAAGAGGAAAGAATAATGAAAGAAATAATCCGTAAAGGAGTAAAAAGCACTACTCCTAATCAAAACATAAACCTGATAATATTCTACAAAACCAAGAAGACTTCCGAACTCCTTATCAAAAACAGCCCGAAGCCGACGGAGAACCCTCTACAGCAGTCAAGCGTTGTATACATGTACACTTGCCCCCACGAAGGATGTAACCTTCAATGTAAGTACATAAGTATGACGTCGACCAAGCTGACGAGGCGTTTGACATGCCATCTTCAATCCGGTGTCCCCAGGAATCACATGAGACAAACCCATGACATCACCCTAACAAGAGAAATGTTGAACAAAAATACCTGTATAATAGACAAAACCCAAGATGCAAGAAGATTACAAATTCTTGAAGCAATTCACATAAGAATAGAACAACCTACCATGAACACCCAAATCACGGAACTATTTACTCTACCCACCATGAGAGTAAGGACAAGACCAGAACATAACGATGCCAACACAGAAGACACTGTTCAACATAACAGGCCAATTACACCTGATTAATCTTTGGGATAGGAGCTGCCTCGTATGGGCCAATAGGCCTTCTGCAGTTACCTTAATTCTTATGTTCTTATTTACTTCGTCCCCCATTTATCCCCTATGTATCCCCCCTTGTTTTTATCTTTATCACCTGACCCCGTACGGGTATAAATCAACGAGTTCTGTAATTTCATTTCACTTGAGAATGAACCATGGAGGTTCGAAACGTTGTGCAAATTGTATAAATAAGTGTAATACATTCTATAGTAATTCACTTTTTTCTTTATTTTCGTTATTTCCTAGAAATAACGAAAATGAGTTTTCGAGAACTCCTCTTTCAGCTAAGCCCTGATGCTAAGAAAATAGTTAGAGGGATGAAGCCCTAAATCAGAAGATAGTAAATACAGAATATGCGGTCATATTCAATGAGACACATATATATAATATATAATATATATATATATATATATATATATATATATATATATATATATATATATATATATATATATATATATATATATATATATATATATATATATATCAGAGAACTCTTGACCCCTGAAGGATTCGAACCCAGTCATCAAGGGCCTCCATGCCACTTGTCAGTCCAGTTCTGTAACCACTCAGCCACCGTTTGTACAAGAGTACTGGGAGGTCGTAACACCTCTATACCTCCAGTACCCGACAGCACTCGTGGCATTGTTGGGTCGGCCTCCAAGGTCAAACTACCCAACTGTAAGCCCAACCAGTTGTTCTCGTGGGCAGAGCGATGACCTAGTCTTGCCGGTCGCCTTTCGATAACTGATGGTCAAGACGTTTGGGCAGCGTTCCTTCACAATGTCCCGTCCCAGCTCCCGGTCCCAGATATCCCGTCCCAGTGCTATATATACCCAGTGCTAAGTATCCCAACTGAGCGCTTTCTCCTTATAATTACCTTACCGCAGCTGTAACAAGCTTCAGCAGCCGTGTATCACTGCCAGATACAGCCAAACGCGGCTGTATGTGCCCTGTTATGTATCCTTGGAGAGTGTGTCCTCGAGTCCCCGACCCGCGTGACCGCGCTCAATACCCGGGTGAGGACAACAGCAGTTACTAAGACGAGTAGTTACACCTGACGCCTCTGTTCACCTAGCAGTAAGTAGTTACCTGGGCGCTACACACCTGTTGTATGGGCCTCAATCCTAATAGGGCAACAGCCAATGGCTATCTATCCAAACAGAGCAGCGCGCCCCTATGGGCCACCATCCTAATGGCCAGAAGCCGTATTGGCCAGTTTTTCAAACCGCAATAAACTGTAGCAAAAAGCTGAGAGAGGCAAATGGCAGGAAGTACCGAAAGCTTATCTGCGATGCTAGAGAGACAAGAGGCTATAACTCCTCCTGGCCGAAGGGCTGACCCGGGACCATTGTCAAGACCAGTGGTCCCAGACACGACGGAATGTGGCCCCCTCCTCGTCTCTCATGCGGCCTCTGATCAATATTTATACTTTAATATACAAAAAAAGTAAAGTTGGTTCAGGATAATCTAAAGGCTCCAGGTTCAGGCGCGCTAGAGGACGGGGGCTTCTACAGAGCAGGAGGGTTATATAGAGCTCTATACCCTGGCCTACCGTGCTCTATACCCTGGTCTATAGTGCTCTATACCCTGGTCTACAGTGTTCTATACCCTGGTCTACAGTGCTCTATACCCTGGTCTACCCTGCTCTATACCCTGGTCTACAGTGCTCTATACCCTGGTCTACAGTGCTCTATACCCTGGTCTACAGTGCTCTATACCCTGGTCTACAGTGCTCTATACCCTGGTCTACAGTGCTCTATACCCTGGTCTACAGTGCTCTATACCCTGGTCTACAGTGCTCTATACCCTGGTCTACAGTGCTCTATACCCTGGTCTACAGTGCTCTATACCCTGGTCTACAGTGCTCTATACCCTGGTCTACCCTGCTCTATACCCTGGTCTACAGTGCTCTATACCCCTGGTCTACCGTGCTCTATACCCTGGTCTACAGTGCTCTATACCCTGGTCTACAGTGTTCTATACCCTGGTCTACAGTGCTCTATACCCTGGTCTACAGTGCTCTATACCCTGGTCTACAGTGCTCTATACCCTGGTCTACAGTGCTCTATACCCTGGTCTACCGTGCTCTATACCCTGGTCTACCGTGCTCTATACCCTGGTCTACCGTGCTCTATACCCTGGCCTACCCTGGTCTACAGTGCTCTATACCCTGGTCTACAGTGCTCTATACCCTGGTCTACCCTGCTCTATACCCTGGTCTACAGTGCTCTATACCCTGGTCTACCGTGCTCTATACCCTGGTCTACAGTGCTCTGTACCCTGGCCTACAGTGCTCTATACCCTGGTCTACCGTGCTCTATACCCTGGCCTACCCTGGTCTACAGTGCTCTATACCCTGGTCTACAGTGCTTTATACCCTGGTCTACAGTGCTCTATACCCTGGTCTACAGTGCTCTATACCCTGGTCTACAGTGCTCTATACCCTGGTCTACCCTGGTCTACTGTGCTCTATACCCTGGTCTACCGTGCTCTATACCCTGGTCTACCGTGCTCTATACCCTGGTCTACCGTGCTCTATACCCTGGTCTACCGTGCTCTATACCCTGGCCTACCCTGGTCTACAGTGCTCTATACCCTGGTCTACAGTGCTCTATACCCTGGTCTACCCTGCTATATACCCTGGTCTACAGTGCTCTATACCCTGGTCTACCGTGCTCTATACCCTGGTCTACAGTGCTCTATACCCTGGTCTACAGTGCTCTATACCCTGGTCTACAGTGCTCTATACCCTGGTCTACCCTGGTCTACCGTGCTCTATACCCTGGTCTACCGTGCTCTATTCCCTGGTCTACCGTGCTCTATACCCTGGTCTACAGTGCTCTATACCCTGGTCTACAGTGCTCTATACCCTGGTCTATAGTGCTCTATACCCTGGTCTACAGTGCTCTATACCCTGGTCTATAGTGCTCTATACCCTGGTCTACCCTGCTCTATACCCTGGTCTACCGTGCTCTATACCTTGGTCTACCGTGCTCTATACCCTGGTCTACAGTGCTCTATACCCTGGTCTACAGTGCTCTATACCCTGGTCTACAGTGCTCTATACCCTGGTCTACCCTGCTCTATACCCTGGTCTACCGTGCTCTATACCCTGGTCTACCGTGCTCTATACCCTGGTCTACCGTGCTCTATACCCTGGTCTACCGTGCTCTATACCCTGGTCTACCGTGCTCTATACCCTGGTCTACAGTGCTCTATACCCTGGTCTACAGTGCTCTATACCCTGGTCTACCGTGCTCTATACCCTGGTCTACCCTGCTCTATACCCTGGCCTACAGTGCTCTATATCCTGGCCTACAGTGCTCTATACCCTGGTCTACAGTGCTCTATACCCTGGTCTACCGTGCTCTATACCCTGGTCTAGTGCTCTATACCCTGGTCTACAGTGCTCTATACCCTGGTCTACAGTGCTCTATACCCTGGTCTACAGTGCTCTATACCCTGGTCTACAGTGCTCTATACCCTGGTCTACCCTGCTCTATACCCTGGTCTACAGTGCTCGATACCCTGGTCTACCGTGCTCTATACCCTGGTCTACAGTGCTCTATACCCTGGTCTACCGTGCTCTATACCCTGGTCTACAGTGCTCTATACCCTGGTCTACTGTGCTCTATACCCTGGTCTACAGTACTCTATACCCTGCTCTACAGTGCTCTATACCCTGGTCTACCGTGCTCTATACCCTGGTCTACAGTGCTCTATACCCTGGTCTACAGTGCTCTATACCCTGGTCTACAGTGCTCTATACCCTGGTCTACCGTGCTCTATACCCTGGTCTACAGTGCTCTATACCCTGGTATACCCTGGTCTACCGTGCTCTATACCCTGGTCTACAGTGCTCTATACCCTGGTATACCCTGGTCTACCGTGCTCTATACCCTGGTCTACAGTGCTCTATACCCTGGTCTACAGTGCTCTATACCCTGGTCTACAGTGCTCTATACCCTGGTCTACAGTGCTCTCTACCCTGGTCTACAGTGCTCTATACCCTGGTCTACAGTGCTCTATACCCTGGTCTACCCTGCTCTATACCCTGGTCTACAGTGCTCTATACCCTGGTCTATAGTGCTCTATACCCTGGTCTACAGTGCTCTATACCGTGGTCTACAGTGCTCTATACCCTGGTCTACAGTGCTCTATACCCTGGTCTACAGTGCTCTATACCCTGGTCTACAGTGCTCTATACCCTGGTCTACAGTGCTCTATACCCTGGTCTACCGTGCTCTATACCCTGGTCTACAGTGCTCTATACCCTGGTCTACAGTGCTCTATACCCTGGTCTACCGTGCTCTATACCCTGGTCTACAGTGCTCTATACCCTGCTCTATACCCTGGTCTACCCTGCTCTATACCCTGGTCTACCGTGCTCTATACCCTGGCCTACAGTGCTCTATACCCTGGTCTACAGTGCTCTATACCCTGGCCTACAGTGCTCTATACCCTGGTCTACAGTGCTCTATACCCTGGTCTACAGTGCTCTATACCCTGGCCTACAGTGCTCTATACCCTGGCCTACAGTGCTCTATACCCTGGTCTACAGTGCTCTATACCCTGGCCTACAGTGCTCTATACCCTGGCTTACAGTGCTCTATACCCTGGCCTACAGTGCTCTATACCCTGGCCTACAGTGCTCTATACCCTGGTCTACAGTGCTCTATACCCTGGCCTACAGTGCTCTATACCCTGGCCTACAGTGCTCTATACCCTGGCCTACAGTGCTCTATACCCTGGCCTACAGTGCTCTATACCCTGGCCTACAGTGCTCTATACCCTGGCCTACAGTGCTCTATACCCTGGTCTACAGTGCTCTATACCCTGGTCTACAGTGCTCTATACCCTGGTCTACAGTGCTCTATACCCTGGTCTACAGTGCTCTATACCCTGGTCTACAGTGCTCTATACCCTGGCCTACAGTGCTCTATACCCTGGTCTACAGTGCTCTATACCCTGGCCTACAGTGCTCTATACCCTGGTCTACAGTGCTCTATACCCTGGTCTACAGTGCTCTATACCCTGGTCTACAGTGCTCTATACCCTGGTCTACAGTGCTCTATACCCTGGTCTACAGTGCTCTATACCCTGGCCTACAGTGCTCTATACCCTGGTCTACAGTGCTCTATACCCTGGCCTCCGCTCCGTACACGGGCCGCAGGTGTGGACGACCCGGGTTGAGACAAGGGCACCGGCCTCCAGGTCAAGTCTGGGGTCACCTGGGGGTCACCTAGGGGTCACTTGGGGTCAGAGCAAGGTCACGGGGTCACACGGGTGCTAGGAGGTCACGTGGAGGTGCTAGAGCTGTAGTGATGCCTCACACAGGTCACACTAGAGGAGTTACATACACAATGTTGATCAGCTGTTGCATCAACGTTGATCAGCTGTTGCATCAACGTTGATCAGCTGTTGCATCAACGTTGGTCGGCTGTTGCATCAACGTCATCAACAGTGATGGTGGGTTACATCAACATAGCCCCGGGGCACCCCAGGCAGGGCTGGGGTGCCCCGGGGCCAGGTAGGGGGGGGGGGGGGTAACAAGGGAGCAGGAAACTGCCGGGCCAACCTGGCCCTTCCTCCCACACTCCTTCATGTATGTGTCTAACCTACGCTTGAAACACTCCCGCTACCCCGCGTCTACTGTGTTACCTGGTGATATCATTCATGTGGTCGGGGACAGCCAGCCTGTCTATGTATCTGAGGCTTATATCGAGTTCTCCTGAAGGTCAGACGACAAGCCCTCCCAAGCATGCTACCTTACCATTTCCCGGAATCTAATTTACTTCGAGGTGAACAGAGAGGTCAGGTGACAGAAAACGTGTTCATTTCTGTCCCGCCAGAGATTCGAACATGGGATTCACGAGTGAGTCGAAAACGAATCCTCTCTACAGAAAGCCTAAACACACGAAATGTCTCACATTGTCTTCAGCTGACACTCCTGGCTCCAGGAGGACGTGACCGAGACACACAACCATCAAGAGTGCTCCAGGAGGATGTGACCGAGACACACAACCATCAACAGTGCTCCAGGAGGACGTGACCGAGACACACAACCATCAAGAGTGCTCCAGGAGGACGTGACCGAGACACACAACCATCAACAGTGCTCCAGGAGGACGTGACCGAGACACACAACCATCAACAGTGCTCCAGGAGGACGTGACCGAGACACACAACCATCAACAGTGCTCCAGGAGGACGTGACCGAGACACACAACCATCAACAGTGCTCCAGGAGGACGTGAACGAGACAAACAACCATCAACAGTGCTCCAGGAGGACGTGACCGAGACACAACCATCAACAGTGCTCCAGGAGGACGTGAACGAGACACACAACCATCAACAGGGCTCCAGGAGGACGTGACCGAGACACACAACCATCAACAGGGCTCCAGGAGGACGTGACCGAGACACAACCATCAACAGTGCTCCAGGAGGACGTGAACGAGACACACAACCATCAACAGGGCTCCAGGAGGACGTGACCGAGACACACAACCATCAACAGGGCTCCAGGAGGACGTGACCGAGACACAACCATCAACAGTGCTCCAGGAGGACGTGACCGAGACACAACCATCAACAGTGCTCCAGGAGGACGTGACCGAGACACACAACCATCAACAGTGCTCCAGGAGGACGTGACCGAGACACACAACCATCAACAGTGCTCCAGGAGGACGTGACCGAGACACACAACCATCAAGAGTGCTCCAGGAGGACGTGACCGAGACACACAACCATCAAGAGTGCTCCAGGAGGACGTGACCGAGACACACAACCATCAACAGTGCTCCAGGAGGACGTGACCGAGACACACAACCATCAACAGTGCTCCAGGAGGACGTGACCGAGACACACAACCATCAACAGGGCTCCAGGAGGACGTGACCGAGACACACAACCATCAACAGGGCTCCAGGAGGACGTGACCGAGACACAACCATCAACAGTGCTCCAGGAGGACGTGACCGAGACACACAACCATCAACAGGGCTCCAGGAGGACGTGACCGAGACACACAACCATCAACAGTGCTCCAGGAGGACGTGACCGAGACACACAACCATCAACAGGGCTCCAGGAGGACGTGACCGAGACACACAACCATCAACAGGGCTCCAGGAGGACGTGACCGAGACACAACCATCAACAGTGCTCCAGGAGGACGTGACCGAGACACACAACCATCAACAGGGCTCCAGGAGGACGTGACCGAGACACACAACCATCAACAGGGCTCCAGGAGGACGTGACCGAGACACAACCATCAACAGTGCTCCAGGAGGACGTGACCGAGACACACAACCATCAACAGGGCTCCAGGAGGACGTGACCGAGACAAACAACCATCAACAGTGCTCCAGGAGGACGTGACCGAGACACAACCATCAACAGTGCTCCAGGAGGACGTGACCGAGACACAACCATCAACAGTGCTCCAGGAGGACGTGACCGAGACACACAACCATCAACAGGGCTCCAGGAGGACGTGACCGAGACACAACCATCAACAGTGCTCCAGGAGGACGTGACCGAGACACAACCATCAACAGTGCTCCAGGAGGACGTGACCGAGACACACAACCATCAACAGGGCTCCAGGAGGACGTGACCGAGACAAACAACCATCAACAGTGCTCCAGGAGGACGTGACCGAGACACAACCATCAACAGGGCTCCAGGAGGACGTGACCGAGACACACAACCATCAACAGGGCTCCAGGAGGACGTGACCGAGACACACAACCATCAACAGGGCTCCAGGAGGACGTGACCGAGACACACAACCATCAACAGGGCTCCAGGAGGACGTGACCGAGACACACAACCATCAACAGTGCTCCAGGAGGACGTGACCGAGACACACAACCATCAACAGTGCTCCAGGAGGACGTGACCGAGACACACAACCATCAACAGGGCTCCAGGAGGACGTGACCGAGACACAACCATCAACAGGGCTCCAGGAGGACGTGACCGAGACACACAACCATCAACAGGGCTCCAGGAGGACGTGACCGAGACACACAACCATCAACAGTGCTCCAGGAGGACGTGACCGAGACACACAACCATCAACAGTGCTCCAGGAGGACGTGACCGAGACACACAACCATCAACAGGGCTCCAGGAGGACGTGACCGAGACACACAACCATCAACAGTTCTCCAGGAGAACGTGACCGAGACACAACCATCAACAGGGCTCCAGGAGGACGTGACCGAGACACACAACCATCAACAGTGCTCCAGGAGGACGTGACCGAGACACACAACCATCAACAGTGCTCCAGGAGGACGTGACCGAGACACACAACCATCAACAGGGCTCCAGGAGGACGTGACCGAGACACACAACCATCAACAGGGCTCCAGGAGGACGTGACCGAGACACACAACCATCAACAGTGCTCCAGGAGGACGTGACCGAGACACACAACCATCAACAGTGCTCCAGGAGGACGTGACCGAGACACACAACCATCAACAGGGCTCCAGGAGGACGTGACCGAGACACACAACCATCAACAGTGCTCCAGGAGGACGTGACCGAGACACACAACCATCAACAGGGCTCCAGGAGGACGTGACCGAGACACAACCATCAACAGGGCTCCAGGAGGACGTGACCGAGACACACAACCATCAAGAGTGCTCCAGGAGGACGTGACCGAGACACACAACCATCAACAGGGCTCCAGGAGGACGTGACCGAGACACAACCATCAACAGGGCTCCAGGAGGACGTGACCGAGACACACAACCATCAAGAGTGCTCCAGGAGGACGTGACCGAGACACACAACCATCAACAGGGCTCCAGGAGGACGTGACCGAGACACAACCATCAACAGGGCTCCAGGAGGACGTGACCGAGACACACAACCATCAACAGGGCTCCAGGAGGACGTGACCGAGACACAACCATCAACAGTGCTCCAGGAGGACGTGAACGAGACACACAACCATCAACAGTGCTCCAGGAGGACGTGAACGAGACACACAACCATCAACAGTGCTCCAGGAGGACGTGACCGAGACACACAACCATCAACAGGGCTCCAGGAGGACGTGACCGAGACACAACCATCAACAGGGCTCCAGGAGGACGTGAACGAGACACACAACCATCAACAGGGCTCCAGGAGGACGTGACCGAGACACACAACCATCAACAGTGCTCCAGGAGGACGTGAACGAGACACACAACCATCAACAGTGCTCCAGGAGGACGTGACCGAGACACAACCATCAACAGTGCTCCAGGAGGACGTGAACGAGACACACAACCATCAACAGGGCTCCAGGAGGACGTGATCGAGACACACAACCATCAACAGGGCTCCAGGAGGACGTGAACGAGACAAACAAACATCAACAAGTAAACACATAAATATTATATAAACTACCAACAATAAATATAGAAGCCATATCAAGATAATCTTAATATTGTATTGTGTCTCAACAATGTGCAAGAGAACCATGTTAGGAGTAATTTATTAGGTTTTAAAATAATGGTTCCATTGACACGGAGGCTGAGAAAATGTTAGACTTTTAGTCTGACTTAACTTGTTAACTCGCTGTACTCACCTAGTTGTGCTTGCGGAGGTTGAGCTTAGGCTCTTTGGTTCGCCTCCCAACCGTCAATCTACTGGTGTACAGTACTGATAGAGTACACTCTACTGATAGAGTCCCGAGCTTCTCCAGCTCTATCATATCTACAATGAGTTCTTTCTAATGTCTCTGTGGCTCATTTGGGTACTCAGCTTCCACCAGTGTCCCCTTGTGCCTGTACCACCCGTGTTAAATAGTCCATCATTGTCCACCCTGTCAGTTCTCCTGAGATTTGTTTTATGTGGTGATCATGTCTCCCCGAGTTCTTCTGTCTTCCAGCGACGTGAGGTGCATTTCACGCAGCCTTTCCTCGTAACTCATGCCTCTCAGCTATGGGACTAGCCTAGTGGTATACCTCTGAACTTTTTCCAGCTTCGTCTTGTGCTTGACAAGGTACGGGCTCCATGCTGGGGCCGCATACTCCAGGATTGGTCTTACATACGTGGTATACAAGGTTCTGAATGTTTCCTTACACAGGTTTCTGAAGGCAGTTCTGATGTTAGCCAGCCTCGCATATGCCGTAGATGTTATTATTTTGATGTGGGCTTCATGAGGCAAGTTTAGCGTGATATCAATTCCTAGATCTTTCACCCTGTCCGTTTCATGAAGGACTTCAAATCCCATTCGGTATCCAGTGTCTGGCCTCTTATTTCCTCCGCCTAGCTTCATTACCTTACGTTTACTTAGGTTGAACGTTAGTGGCCATTTGTTGGACCATTCATTCAGTTTGTCTAGGTCATCTTGTAGCCTTCTACTATCTTCCTCCATCTTAATCCTCCTCACAATTTTTGCATAATCAGCAAACATTTAGAGGAACGAGTCTATTCCATCTGGTAGATCATTTACATATATCAGAAACAGTATAGGTCTAAGGACTGATCGATGTGGGACTCCACTGGTGACGCCTCGTCACTCCAAGACCTCACCCCTCACAGTGACTCGTTGTCTTCTGTTGCTTAGGTACTCCGTTATCCAGTGGAGTACCTTCCCTTTCACTCCTGCCTGCATCTCCAGTTTGTGCACTAGTCTCTTATGTGGTACTGTATCAAGGCTTTCTGGCAGTCCAGAAATATGCAGTCTGCCCACCGCTCTCTTTCTTGCCTGATTTTTGTTGCCTGGTCGTAGAATTTAAATAATTCTGTGAGGCATGATTTGTCATCCCTGAACCCATGCTGATGTTGTGTTACAAAGTTCCTTCGCTCCAGATGTTCCACTAGCTTTTTTCGCACAATCTTCTCCATCATGGAGAAGATGGCGAAGATTTTACTCAATCTTCTACCATCTTGCATGGTATACAGGTTAGGGACACTGGCCTGTAGTTCAGTGCCTCCTGTCTATCACCCTTCATTAGCCGTCTTCCAAATTTTTGTTAGTTCACCTGTTACCAGTGATTTGTTATACTCTCTCTCTCTCTCTCTCTCTCTCTCTCTCTCTCTCTCTCTCTCTCTCTCTCTCTCTCTCTCTCTCTCTCTCTCTCTCTCTCTCTCTCTCTCTCTCTCTCTCTCTCTCTCTCTCTCTCACTCTCTCTCTCTCTCTCTCTCTCTCTCTCTCTCTCTCTCTCTCTCTCTCTCTCTCTCTCTCTCTCTCTCTCTCTCTCTCTCTCTCTCTCTCTCTCTCTCTCTCTCGCTCTGTCTCTCTCTCTCTCTCTCTCTCTCTCTCTCTCTCTCTCTCTCTCTCTCTCTCTCTCTCTCTCTCTCTCTCTCTCTCTCTCTCTCTCTCTCTCTCTCTCTCTCTTGCTCTGTCTCTCTCTCTCTCGCTCTGTCTCTCTCTCTCTCGCTCTGTCTCTCTCTCTCTCGCTCTGTCTCTCTCTCTCTCGCTCTGTCTCTCTCTCTCGCTCTGTCTCTCTCTCGCTCTGTCTCTCTGTCTCTCTCTCTCTGTCTCTTTCTCTCTCGCTCTGTCTCTCTCTCTCTCTCTTGTTTAAGGTGTTGTTCACCTTCGTTTGAACCTGTTTGTAATCATCGATGAACTTGACATTTTGTGTGGGTGTGATCAGTTACTTTGGGAGAATGTGTTGTAGATCTTTATATGGTGACCACTACACCCATGGTGTGACACTACACCCATGGTGTGACACTACACCCATGGTGTGACACTACACCCATGGTGTGACACTACACCCTTGGTGTGACACTACACCCTTGGTGTGACACTACACCCATGGTGTGACACTACACCCATGGTGTGACACTACACCCATGGTGTGACACTACACCCTTGGTGTGACACTACACCCATGGTGTGACACTACACCCATGGTGTGACACTACACCCTTGGTGTGACACTACACCCATGGTGTAACACTACACCCTTGGTGTGACACTACACCCATGGTGTGACACTACACGCATGGTGTGACACTACACCCTTGGTGTGACACTACACCCTTGGTGTGACACTACACCCATGGTGTGACACTACACCCATGGTGTGACACTACACCCATGGTGTGACACTACACCCATGGTGTAACACTACACCCTTGGTGTGACACTACACCCATGGTGTAACACTACACCCTTGGTGTGACACTACACCCATGGTGTGACACTACACCCATGGTGTGACACTACACCCATGGTGTGACACTACACCCATGGTGTGACACTACACCCTTGGTGTGACACTACACCCATGGTGTGACACTACACCCATGGTGTGACACTACACCCATGGTGTGACACTACACCCATGGTGTGACACTACACCCTTGGTGTGACACTACACCCATGGTGTGACACTACACCCATGGTGTGACACTACACCCTTGGTGTGACACTACACCCATGGTGTAACACTACACCCTTGGTGTGACACTACACCCATGGTGTGACACTACACGCATGGTGTGACACTACACCCTTGGTGTGACACTACACCCTTGGTGTGACACTACACCCATGGTGTGACACTACACCCATGGTGTGACACTACACCCATGGTGTGACACTACACCCATGGTGTAACACTACACCCTTGGTGTGACACTACACCCATGGTGTAACACTACACCCTTGGTGTGACACTACACCCATGGTGTGACACTACACCCATGGTGTGACACTACACCCATGGTGTGACACTACACCCATGGTGTGACACTACACCCTTGGTGTGACACTACACCCATGGTGTGACACTACACCCATGGTGTGACACTACACCCTTGGTGTGACACTACACCCATGGTGTGACACTACACCCATGGTGTGACACTACACCCATGGTGTGACACTACACCCTTGGTGTGACACTACACCCATGGTGTGACACTACACCCATGGTGTGACACTACACCCATGGTGTGACACTACACCCATGGTGTGACACTACACCCTTGGTGTGACACTACACTCTTGGTGTGACACTACACCCATGGTGTGACACTACACCCATGGTGTGACACTACACCCTTGGTGTGACACTACACCCATGGTGTGACACTACACCCTTGGTGTGACACTACACCCTTGGTGTGACACTACACCCATGGTGTGACACTACACCCATGGTGTGACACTACACCCATGGTGTGACACTACACCCTTGGTGTGACACTACACCCATGGTGTGACACTACACCCATGGTGTGACACTACACCCTTGGTGTGACACTACACCCATGGTGTAACACTACACCCTTGGTGTGACACTACACCCATGGTGTGACACTACACGCATGGTGTGACACTACACCCTTGGTGTGACACTACACCCTTGGTGTGACACTACACCCATGGTGTGACACTACACCCATGGTGTGACACTACACCCATGGTGTGACACTACACCCATGGTGTAACACTACACCCTTGGTGTGACACTACACCCATGGTGTAACACTACACCCTTGGTGTGACACTACACCCATGGTGTGACACTACACCCATGGTGTGACACTACACCCATGGTGTGACACTACACCCATGGTGTGACACTACACCCTTGGTGTGACACTACACCCATGGTGTGACACTACACCCATGGTGTGACACTACACCCTTGGTGTGACACTACACCCATGGTGTGACACTACACCCATGGTGTGACACTACACCCATGGTGTGACACTACACCCTTGGTGTGACACTACACCCATGGTGTGACACTACACCAATGGTGTGACACTACACCCATGGTGTGACACTACACCCATGGTGTGACACTACACCCTTGGTGTGACACTACACCCATGGTGTAACACTACACCCTTGGTGTGACACTACACCCATGGTGTGACACTACACCCATGGTGTGACACTACACCCTTGGTGTGACACTACACCCATGGTGTGACACTACACCCATGGTGTGACACTACACCCATGGTGTGACACTACACCCTTGGTGTGACACTACACCCATGGTGTGACACTACACCCATGGTGTGACACTACACCCTTGGTGTGACACTACACCCATGGTGTGACACTACACCCATGGTGTGACACTACACCCTTGGTGTGACACTACACCCATGGTGTGACACTACACCCATGGTGTGACACTACACCCTTGGTGTGACACTACACCCATGGTGTGACACTACACCCATGGTGTAACACTACACCCTTGGTGTGACACTACACCCATGGTGTAACACTACACCCTTGGTGTGACACTACACCCTTGGTGTGACACTACCCCCATGGTGTGACACTACACCCATGGTGTGACACTACACCCATGGTGTAACACTACACCCATGGTGTGACACTACACCCATGGTGTGACACTACACCCATGGTGTGACACTACACCCATGGTGTGACACTACACCCATGGTGTGACACTACACCCTTGGTGTGACACTACACCCATGGTGTGACACTACACCCATGGTGTGACACTACACCCTTGGTGTGACACTACACCCATGGTGTGACACTACACCCATGGTGTGACACTACACCCTTGGTGTGACACTACACCCATGGTGTGACACTACACCCATGGTGTAACACTACACCCTTGGTGTGACACTACACCCTTGGTGTGACACTACACCCATGGTGTAACACTACACCCTTGGTGTGACACTACACCCATGGTGTAACACTACACCCATGGTGTGACACTACACCCATGGTGTGACACTACACCCATGGTGTAACACTACACCCTTGGTGTGACACTACACCCATGGTGTAACACTACACCCTTGGTGTGACACTACACCCTTGGTGTGACACTACACCCATGGTGTGACACTACACCCTTGGTGTGACACTACACCCATGGTGTGACACCTTCCCACCCACCCATGGTGTGGGTGGGAAGGGCAGAGTAAGAGCAGGGAAAGGGAGAAGGGCAATGGAATGGCAGGGGATGGGCAGAGGAAGGTCAGGGAAATGGCAGGGGAAGTGCAAGGGTGTTGGAAATATCCAACAATTATTTCACATTCCTAATGCAATAGGATGTATTTCTTGTAATTAGGCTTCATAATCATTTAATACTCATTTAGTAATCCTTAGTACAATGGGATGTATTCCCTGTACTAAGTGTCATAATTAACTAACACTACTAATCTGTAGTATAGTGTCCCAGAACTCATTGCATTAGCATGTGGAACATCATGTAATTTCTCCTAGAATTGTGCCGTGTTGCGTCAGCCGCCCGGAGAGAATAAATTTCCACATATCTGAAGATCTAATAGAAGTCCAACCATTTACTTTTCTTTATTAAGGATAATTATTTAGTAATAGGTTTCCTTTATTTAGTATACAACAGTTTACTGGAATTTACAGGACCCAGCTAGATAGCTGTTCTAGTAAATAATATCATAATCTAAAATAATTTTCACCACCAAAGAGTTTCGTTATATTGTGCAGTCTGCATTAACTGACCTGCACTACGAGAATCAAATATTACCACATAATATATTCAATTATAAAATCAGTCGTCATAAACACTTCCTTCCCTATTTTACTTTAATTAATGAAAAGCATTTATGCTCGGGCTCCCTACTGGGAGTTATCGCGCATGCGCGTCTCCCGAGAGGGAAGGAGGACTCGCCATATTAGATCTACTGGCAGCAAGGTGTTCCGAACCTATCCTTTTATATCAGACAATCCTGCAAGCATCCGTACATCATCGCGCTACAGTTTGAGGACCCAGCTTTCCAGTAACACGGACACCAGTATCGGCAGGCATTATTCCCTCTTGTATTATTATTATTGTGAGCTCATAGATAATATTCATGTAGGTGCCCTGTCGTGACGCTGCAGGCAAAAAAATAAATCCCATGTAAGTGCTGTTTCCTCCACTCCAATTATTTAGATATTGCATTTATGTGTGTAAATATTAATCTGGAGTGGAAATTAAGGAAGTTAATTATTGCAGCATGGAGTAACACAACTGAGGAGGCGTGTGACCGTTCATATGCTCACGTGTTCCAAGGATCACTATCTCAGGGCTGATTCCAGCCTCTTGTAGAGATTGGACTCCAACTACGTTCCTCTGTCACAGCTGAGATTTAATTAGTTCTTATTGTAGATAGTTCTCTCTCAGGTGTGAGACTCAATACATACTATATTGCATATTGATTACATATTATTTAATCTTTAACGTGCAGTAGTATTTTTGCAATTTACTAATTGCATATAATTTACTAATCAATATAATCTGTACATACACTGTATGAACATCAGAGGTCCATGGTTGTTCAACGTCCTACCAGCGAGCATCAGAAATATTGCCGGAAGATCCGTGGACATCTTCAAGAGGAAACTAGATTGTTTTCTTCAAGGAGTGCCAGACCAACCGGGCTGTGGTGGGTATGTGGGCCTGCGGGCCGCTCCAAGCAACAGCCTGGTGGACCAAACTATCACAAGTCAAGCCTGGCCTCGGGCTGGGCTTGGGGAGTAGAAGAACTGCCAGAACCCCATCAACCAGGTAATCTGTGTGTGTGTGCATATTATCATCATTATCCTGTATACAACTATTATATATGCATCGCGTAGACTAACCTCGTAGAAGACCCCCCAAAATGTGTCATGGGAAGATGATTCTAAAATGTATAGAATATACGGTTCATTGCATAATAGAATTTATTGCATTTAATCACAGAGATCCATAAGACACTTGTTTTCTCATTTAGAACAGAATTCTGGTCCTTCGAGCTATCTTAGTATTAATTATTATTTTTGCATTCATAGAATTATACATTTTATTAGTATTAAACTAGAGCCAGATTTCCCCACAAAGGGAATGGTAGGGGAAAGGCTAGGGAATGGAAGGGGAATGTCTACGGAATGGAAGGGGGAAGGGCAGGGAAATGGCCGGGGAAGGGACAGAGAAAGTTCAGGGAAATGGCAGAGAAATGGCAGGGGAAAGGAGGGGGTAGGGCAAGACAAGGGCAGGGGGAAGAGCAAGGGAAGGACAGGAAAAGGGCAGGGAAATGGCAGAGAAATGGCAGGGGAAAGGAGGGGGTAGGGCAAGACAAGGGCAGGGGGAAGACAGGGAAAAGGACAGGGGAAGGGCAAGGGGAAAGACAGGGGAAGACCAGGGGGAAGGACACAGTAAAATAACAACGTTCTGGAGTGAACGATATGGAAGAAAATGTAGAATAGAACCAGTGAAGAGCAGGGGTGCCATGGGCACAATCAGAGAACACTGTATAAACATCAGAGGTCCCCGGTTGTTCAACGTCCTCCCAGCGACTATAAGAAATATTGCCGGAACAACCGTGGACATCTTCAAGAGGAAACTGGACTGTTTTCTAAGAGAAGTTCCGGATCAGCCGGGCTGTGGTGGGTATGTGGGCCTGCGGGCCGCTCCAAGCAACAGCCTGGTGGACCAAACTCTCACAAGTCAAGCCTGGCCTCGGGCTGGGCTTGGGGAGTAGAAGAACTCCCTGAACCCCATCAAACAGGCAGAGGGAAGGGCAGGGGGAAAGGCAAGGGGAAGGGCAGGGGAAGTAGGGGATCTAGGAGAGGGGGGTGAAAGGGGTATAAACAGGTAAGGATGTTGGTGAGGGTGAATATCCTAACTGTCACAGAGGATGAACATTAACATGTAAATATCTGCAGACATATGAGCGAGGCAGCCTGGACACTCCACGCTAGACCATCATCACTCACCCTCAGGGGGTACACCAATATATATTGGTATATCAAATACTGTATACATGAATATATAACGTAATACAATATATATGTAATATTTGGTTGTGCCAAATGTAGCGAAGAGTGCCTCCTCCCCCCGGGGGCCCTTCACAACACCCAGAGGTGTCTCCATTCACAGTGAGCTACACCCACCAGGCTACACCCACCTGGCTACACCCACCAGGCTACACCCACCAGGCTACACCCACCAGGCTACACCCACCTGGCTACACCCACCTGGCTACACCCACCAGGCAACACCCACCAGGCTACACCCACCAGGCTACACCCACCTGTCTACACCCACCTGGCTACACCCACCAGGCTACACCCACCTGGCTACACCCACCTGGCTACACCCACCAGGCTACACCCACCTGGCTACACCCACCAGGCTGCACCCACCTGGCTGCACCCACCAGGCTACACCCACCTGGCTACACCCACCAGGCTACACCCACCAGGCTACACCCACCTGGCTACACCCACCAGGCTACACCCACCAGGCTACACCCACCTGGCTACACCCACCAGGCTACACCCACCTGGCTACACCCACCAGGCTACACCCACCTGGCTACACCCACCAGGCTACACCCACCAGGCTACACCCACCTGGCTACACCCACCAGGCTACACCCACCAGGCTACACCCACCTGGCTACACCCACCAGGCTACACCCACCAGGCTACACCCACCTGGCTACACTCACCAGGCTACACCCACCAGGCTACACCCACCTGGCTACACCCACCAGGCTACACCCACCAGGCTACACCCACCTGGCTACACCCACCAGGCTACATCCACCTGGCTACACCCACCAGGCTACACCCACCAGGCTACACCCACCTGGCTACACCCACCAGGCTACACCCACCAGGCTACACCCACCTGGCTACACCCACCAGGCTACACCCACCAGGCTACACCCACCAGGCTACACCCACCTGGCTACACCCACCTGGCTACACCCACCAGGCTACACCCACCAGGCTACACCCACCTGGCTACACCCACCAGGCTACACCCACCAGGCTACACCCACCTGGCTACACCCACCTGGCTACACCCACCAGGCTACACCCACCAGGCTACACCCACCAGGCTACACCCACCTGGCTACACCCACCAGGCTACACCCACCAGGCTACACCCACCTGGCTACACCCACCTGGCTACACCCACCTGGCTACACCCACCAGGCTACACCCACCAGGCTACACCCACCTGGCTACACCCACCAGGCTACACCCACCAGGCTACACCCACCAGGCTACACCCACCTGGCTACACCCACCTGGCTACACCCACCTGGCTACACCCACCAGGCTACACCCACCAGGCTACACCCACCTGGCTACACCCACCAGGCTACACCCACCTGGCTACACCCACCTGGCTACACCCACCAGGCTACACCCACCAGGCTACACCCACCAGGCTACACCCACCAGGCTACACCCACCTGGCTACACCCACCAGGCTACACCCACCAGGCTACACCCACCTGGCTACACCCACCAGGCTACACCCACCAGGCTACACCCACCTGGCTACACCCACCAGGCTACACCCACCAGGCTACACCCACCTGGCTACACCCACCTGTCTACACCCACCTGGCTACACCCACCAGGCAACACCCACCAGGCTACACCCACCTGGCTACACCCACCAGGCAACACCCACCAGGCCTGGAGGACGTTCAGCGATCCTTCCATAGATGTTGGTGATGCTGGTGACCAACATCACCAGCATCACCAACATCACCAGCATCACCAGCATCACCAACATCACCAGCATCACCAGCATCACCAACATCACCAACATCACCAGCATCACCAACATCACCAGCATCACCAGCATCACCAACATCACCAGCATCACCAACATCACCAGCATCACCAGCATCACCAACATCACCAGCATCACCAACATCACCAACATCACCAACATCACCAGCATCACCAACATCACCAGCATCACCAGCATCACCAGCATCACCAACATCACCAGCATCACCAACATCACCAACATCACCAGCATCACCAGCATCACCAGCATCACCAACATCACCAGCATCACCAACATCACCAGCATCACCAGCATCACCAGCATCACCAACATCACCAGCATCACCAACATCACCAGCATCACCAACATCACCAGCATCACCAGCATCACCAACATCACCAGCATCACCAACATCACCAGCATCACCAACATCACCAGCATCACCAACATCACCAACATCACCAGCATCACCAACATCACCAACATCACCAACATCACCAGCATCACCAACATCACCAGCATCACCAACATCACCAGCATCACCAACATCACCAGCATCACCAACATCACCAGCATCACCAACATCACCAGCATCACCAGCATCACCAGCATCACCAGCATCACCAACATCACCAGCATCACCAGCATCACCAACATCACCAGCATCACCAACATCACCAGCATCACCAGCATCACCAACATCACCAACATCACCAACATCACCAACATCACCAGCATCACCAACATCACCAACATCACCAGCATCACCAACATCACCAGCATCACCAACATCACCAACATCACCAACATCACCAACATCACCAACATCACCAGCATCACCAACATCACCAGCATCACCAACATCACCAACATCACTAACATCACCAGCATCACCAGCATCACCAGCATCACCAACATCACCAACATCACCAACATCACCAACATCACCAGCATCACCAACATCACCAGCATCACCAACATCACCAGCATCACCAACATCACCAACATCACCAGCATCACCAACATCACCAGCATCACCAACATCACCAACATCACCAGCATCACCAGCATCACCAACATCACCAACATCACCAACATCACCAACATCACCAGCATCACCAACATCACCAGCATCACCAACATCACCAACATCACCAGCATCACCAGCATCACCAACATCACCAACATCACCAACATCACCAGCATCACCAACATCACCAACATCACCAACATCACCAACATCACCAGCATCACCAACATCACCAGCATCACCAACATCACCAACATCACCAACATCACCAGCATCACCAACATCACCAGCATCACCAACATCACCAACATCACCAGCATCACCAACATCACCAACATCACCAACATCACCAACATCACCAACATCACCAACATCACCAGCATCACCAACATCACCAGCATCACCAACATCACCAACATCACCAGCATCACCAACATCACCAACATCACCAACATCACCAACATCACCAACATCACCAACATCACCAACATCACCAGCATCACCAACATCACCAACATCACCTGGAGAGCGACCAAGGTGTCCTTAGCAGTACACACAGGATGTTGGGTAACCTCAGTGATGTATGGCCATGTAACAGCTGACTCCTGTCTTCCAAATGAGAGTCATTCAGGGTGTTCCATACAACGTACGCCAGACCAGACCTGAGGACGTGCAGCGCCAGCACGAAGGCGTCAGTACGTCAATCACACAACAACGCTAGAGAATATACCAAGATACACCACCAGTTTGGTTCAAGACGTGAGAGGCAAGAGTTTATGGAATAAACTTGAAATAATTGAACTTCATACAGCTGTAGATGAGTCGAGGAGACATCATCACGATGTAGGAAGTACTGTAATTTGGAGAATCATCTTTACATAGAAACTGACATGTAGGAATAGAACCAGACACAGACATGCATTTTGGCAAGTCAAAGTAATGGACATAGTAATAGACATTTGGGCAAAGTAATAGACAAAGAAGTCTAAACTAAAGGAGGAAGTGGTGGAATCTAACTCAATCCACGCACTAAACATTAGGAGGTAGCCTGGGGCCCAAGAGCTACAGCTCTCTAAGAGAATGGGACAAGTTAGAGGTGGAGAAGCCAAGCCGGGGTGAGTGACCTGGGGCTGGAAGCCGCCCCTGCCAGGGCTGCCCTTTAGGGCTAACCTCGCCAGAGAGTGTGTAGCGGCGGCAACAACATGCTACACAACATTACTAGAACGGCCACACCACCTCACAAGGAGGTAAATATCCCAGCCTCTCTCTCTCTCTCTCTCTCTCTCTCTCTCTCTCTCACTCTCTCTCTCTCTCTCTCTCTCTCTCACCATATCGGGATGAGTGTAAGGCAGGTTTAAGTATCGAAGTATTCTATACTGAAGCATTAGTAAGTTGACGATAATTTACAATGTAACAGAGTTTGTCATCCGGGTGGTAAAAATTATCTTCTGACTATTTTTGCCTCCAAAGTATATAATATATATTATTGTCCACCAACTTGGCTTTGTCCGCCAACTTGGCTTTGTCTTACCCAGCTTACGGAAGACGTCTTGAAGGTACCTCAAGGCTTCTACATTCAAACTTAGTTTTGTCTTCATTAACCACCAGTCCCATATGGTGACACAGATTTCCGAAATTATATTAAAAATAAATGGTAAAAATATAGAGAGAGTTAATATATATAAATATTTAGGCATATATGTTGGATATACCCATGAGAGTTTGGAAGCTGAGATGAACAGACTGTTGGGTCAAGGTCGGAAGAGATTACAACCTCTGAAGGCCTTGGCATGCTGTGGAAAGGGAGTGGGAGTCCCTGTGCTGCGAATGATATACTTGAGTACTGTAAGATCTCTTATTGATTATGCTGCACCTGTAATTTCTTGTTTTGGTAAAGGTAGGATGGGCAAGTTGGAGAAGGTACAAAATGAAGCCTTGAGAATTATCTTAGGATGCCCAAGAAATGCTATGATTGAGATAATGAGGATGGAGTTGAATCTGCAGAGTATTGGGGATAGAATTTCAGAGATAAATGTAGCCTCTGCCATTAGATTAATGAGAGGTGGGGGAGCTAATGAATTAATCCTCTCGGTTCAAAAGGTGGGAAGTAGTGAACAGTGTATGATGAAGAAGAGAGTATATATGAATAAATTATGTTATAATGTTATAAAGTATGATGTTATTACAGAGTGTATTGCTGTGCCCAAGAGAAAATTTACACCACCATGGGAGGATTGTAATGTAGATGTAGTAATTACTCCCTTGCATAAGAAAAAAAGTATGTATGAAATAGGAGAGCTGAGGGCAACATATGATTGTATAATTAGAAAACTGCCTACGGAAAACACTCTACATGTATATTGTGATGGGTCAGTAGCTAGGGATGGGAAGGCAGGATGTGGAGTCTTGATCAGGGAGTACACTGACATCGGCACTGTAGATACTGTTATTGGACGCCGCTTAACTGACAATGTCTCTTCAACGCAGGCTGAACTCCAAGTAGTATTAGCAGGATTACAGGAAGTGGTCAAATATGGTAAAAATGCTTGCTTCTTTATTGACAGCAGAGGAGCGTTAGAGTCTTTAAATAGCAGACGCCCAGTATATCAGAATATTGTGATAGAGTGTAGAGAGAATGTTAAGAAACTTGAAAAAACTGGGTATAAAGTAAGATTCATGTGGATCCCTTCACATGTGGGAATACTGTTGAATGAGGTAGTTGATGACATAGCGAAGAGAGCCACTGAAAAAAACTCTTGTTGATGTTGTATGTCAGTTAACCTTGAAACAAATAAAAACAAGAATCAAGATGATCCAAGAGGGTGAAGAAATGATAAAGAGAATGGCAATGGTGGACAGTAGTAACACACTTAAGAATTATTCAATATAAAATACAAACTCGTCCTTCACCTATGGTAGAGGAAAGTCTACTTGGAAGGATTCAATTTACATGAGATTAAGATTAGGATACAAATATATCTGGCAATACGGTGTTCATGTCAGTGAAAAAGATAAGAGAGTGTAAATTATGTAGTATGCCGCACGCCCACACCTTAGAACATTATGTATTAGAGTGTCAACTTATTTTAGTGTACCACATCAAATTGTTTGGATGTGTGATAATGGTATGATAGACAGTATACTTAGGAGCTACAAGAACTTTGCGCCAAGTTCTTGTAGCTATATGCTTTGTATATGCTGTGCTTACTATATTAACCTGCAATGTTAAGTGGGATTCTTGTACTGTATTGTGATTTGTCTATTTGTACTCACTGAATTTGTGCTGTTATACTCAAATTCTGTCAGTTGAAATGTAACCAATCGCAGGCAAGTAGGCCTCTGACGTCATGCCAGACAGAGGAGCATCAGCCATGCTCCCAGCAGCCTCAGTTATCCACACAGACCCAGAGTAGGTGGACCTCGGCTGGCCAGTTATACACCTGTTTGCCTCACTCAATAAATATATACAGAAGCGACTACTGTGTCTACATTCAACCCGAACAAGGCAAACGAATACTGGTAGCAGCAGTGGGATCCAGAAATTTTTTTCTGGAAGCAAAAGTTCCAGTACCCAGCATCGCCTCGTGTTCCAGCCAAAACCGCCGCCACCGCCACCGCCATAAGCCGCCATCCTGCCACCCACGCATCAAATATTGTGCCAGACCGGGGTCCTGCCATCAACCACTACTCCAGGCTAACGTTTTAGAAGTAAGGGTCAATATTTTCCTGTGAGAACGCTCACTCATCAGTGAGGAGGAAGGAAGCTTCCCGCGCCAGCCATTTTTGAACCTCGCGCCACCACGTGGGAACCACCTATTACACCCACCACCACCACCACCGCCACCCAAGCTGACAGTATCAGCTTCGTGAGGGTGCAAGCTACTGCAATCGTCGTCAGCCATCGTCGCAAGTATCAACTGGTTATTCCATCGTCGCAATATTGTCGTCGTCAGAATTTATCTTCGTGCCTCTAGCCTGAACAGTGTGGGGTCCCTGAGTCTCGCGCCACCGCCGCCAGGAGCGCTGCCGTCGCATCCAGTTTGTAAACACGCCTCACATGGGCCTCTTCAGATCTTCACGACGCTTCTCCTACTTTGGCTACTGGTGATCCTCATAAATTACAACCCTGAGATAAGTAATTGCTAGTTGAGAACAACGTGCCAAGTGTTAAAAAGTGACTTATGTAATAATTCCCATAATATCCTGTGAATTAACCATTCAGTGACTTGTTAAATATTGGAGCTGGTTCAGTACTGCACTCCCCACAGTTTTCCTGTGTGATTTCAACATTCCTGCTTCTTACAGTAATTTCATTGAATTTTAATTGTTCTCCTAGAGTGTTATTGGTAAATTCAAATTCCAGTGAATTAAGAAATCCTTGTTTTAGTAGCAGTTAAGGATTTGTGCAATATAATTTTTTTTTAATTTCTCCAGACCTAACTTGAAATTTATCCTTTAAGCATTTTATTTTAAACTTTTACCATAGGAGTTATATACATTCCTGTGTCCAGTTTATGTGCTACATCCATATTTCTTGCATTGCCACTTGTTGTGTTGAATCTTTTTAATGAAATTTTGCAATTGCATTTCCCAGTTTTTATTCTAAATTGCTGTGCTTAGTCTGGTTTAATTAATTTACATACATCTAATTCCAGTCATTTTTTTAATGAAAGATTGCTAAATTTAGTTTACAATTTGCTTGTTCTTAATTATTTTCTTGCCTAGCCCAATTTAATAATTTTATTTCTGCCATTTTTACTTTAGCCAAGTTGATATTTTTTTGTGTTTATTTTTGTGTATACTATTTCTGATGCCAGGTGCACTTAATTATAATCTGCGTTCAAATATTACTTCCACGGCTGTGACAATGCCTACCACTGTTGAAACCCCTTCAGAATCAATGGGAACAGTTGCTTGTCCCAATGGCCAGAGATCAGCTCAGGAAATGGCTATTCCTCTTTTTGCTGGGGAATCGCGTTTATTAGAATCATGGTTTAGTAAGGTTGAAGCGAAAACAGTTGCACGTTTTTCTAAGCCTACTGATGCCGAATACTTAGCAATTGCACGGTCAGCCGTGGACACAACCAAAGGTGATGCACGTTTTGTTGTTGATGAGAAAGCCATTGTTAGCCTCCAGTCTTGGCCTGAATTTAAGGATTTCTTTCGCCGTCGCTTTGTTAATAAAGGAGACCTTGACCCATATAGGTTAGTCAAGAAAATTGCCAATGCCACCATGCAGCCTGGTGAATCGTTTAATGCGTTTACTAGCCGTCTCGATCAGTATCTGTATGCCTTAGTTTCTGCTATGAATAATTCAACTTGGTTAGATAAAGACAATAATCTGTCCCCTGAGGCTATGGCCAAAATGATAGCATTTGGTACTTTAATGCATTTTGCCCCCGAGCATACAAAACCAATCGTTGAGCAACAAAATTTTGGTGTTAAACATGAAATTGGTGAAGTATTTGAGGCTATTAACAATGCCGCAGATAAACTAGCTCCCCGAAGTGCTCAACTGTTGCCACCCTCTGATGCTGTAAATGTAGTTACAAGCTCTCAGCATCCTCCCACAAATTCTCAAAACTCTTGGTCGCAGAAGCATACCCATGCTCGTAGCCCCCAGTCAAATTCGCCGCCTCATAAAATGCCGAAACGCCATAGTCCACAACCATCCACTCCCTCATGTTGGCATTGTGGTAAGAGTAACCACCTTGCAAGGGACTGTTGGTCCGCCCCTAGATCATCACCTCCTAGACAATTCTCTCGGCCCCCTCATCAATCTAATCATTCTAGGCTTCCATATTGCACGTACCATAAACAAGTTGGTCACCACACTGCGGATTGTAGAGCTAGGCAAAGGACATCTCCACCTCGTAACTCCCATGGTCAGTCTTGGCGAGGCTCACAGCGTCCAAGACATTATCAGAACTCTCGTAATTACAACTCCCAGCCCAGCTATAATGCAACTTCAAATTATAATGCTCAGTCACAGAATGCTGGAGCTCAGAATGTTCACTCCATGTCGTCGGGAAACCCCCAAGGCCATCCGCTAACCAATTCAAGCTAGCCAATCCTAGTGCCCTCCCTGTGTATTCAGTAGCTACCCAAAATAGATTTGGACACTTGACAGAGGAGGACACTGACTCTAGACCAGTTGTAGATGTTGACGGATCCACAGTAAATTTGACACAAACAAGACGCAGATATCCCAGACAACATAAGTCAAAAATAGTAACTTGTCCAGTCTCAAGTGATGGTCCCCTTGTATCAGCCATTGTACATGGTAGAGTTTTAAAAGTTTTTCTTGACTCAGGTGCAAAAATTAATATTGTCAAGCCCTCAGCTCTTAGAGACATTGAAAGTATGCACCCTACTATTTTAAAACAGTCACACATACCTTTTCTAAGTGGTATTTCAGGAAATAAAGTAAAAGTTCAGGGTGAAATTGACCTCCCACTCAAGTTCAATGATGTCACATTGTCTATAACATGTTTAGTTGTTGACATTATTCATTTTCCTGGAGACATTCTCTTAGGTCTGTACACCATGATTGATGAAAATATTGCATTGTTTCCCCATCGTTGGAACATAAGTATCAAAGACCATGTCATACCCTTGTGTAGCATGTACCGACAGGGCCACGAGTTCAACCTTCAATCAGATTATGTTAATTTTGTTGACACCCGCCTTGCTAGCGTAGGTTTGTCAGATCATTGTCGTGGTAGCATACCCGAGAAAACAGGCACTCGATTGAAGCATAGTAGTTGTACAGTTGTTAAGGAGAATGAGTATCGGGACTTTCTGGAAGGGGACGCCCTAACGGATTCTCGTTGTCTCGCTCGCCTGGCAGCTTCCATCTCTGAAGTCAGTGGTTCCACGGCTACTGACACTGTGCTACACCCTCATTCTCTCACCAGAATAAGAGTTAAGGTTCAGGAAGTGCCTGAGTTGTCGGATGTGATTGCGGAAAGTGAAACATGTAAAGTGAATGGTACATTTGTTGAACCCTCCTGGCACACAGTGCAGGATGGTACTGTCTCACTTTTTATCGCGAACACAAGTAATGCCGATATCCATCTCCAGTCTGGTACCCATGTTGTAGATTTTGCCCATTACTCGTTACCGGTGCGAGTTGTGGATGATGTCTCCATGGATCATACTGTTTGTACACTCACACCAGGAGAACAGGGATCTCAGCCAGAGGTGCAAGCGCAACACCTCAGTCCTACTGATTTTCCTGACTCTGTGGCTCAGCTTTTGAAAATTTTGAACAAGAATAGAGCTGTTGTTGCTCTACCAGGAGAAAAATTAGGTCTCACTCCTCTCATTACACATAAAATTCCCCTTGAACAAGGAACTACGCCTATTTATGTACCAGCTTACCGACTTCCCCATTCTCAGAGAGCAGAAGCAGATAGACTTGTAGAAGAAATGTTACAGAGTGATGTAATTGAATCGAGTAATTCGCCATGGAACGCTCCATTGATTCTTGTACCAAAGCGAGATGGGACTTGGAGACCTGTAATCGATTATCGCAAGCTTAACAGAGTAACAATACCTGATCGTTTCCCACTTCCAGTTCTAAATGATTTGTTGCAAAGTATTGGTCGAAACAAAGTATTCTCAACGTTAGATTTGTTGCAGGGATTCTGGCAAATCCCCCTTGATGAGGAAAGTAAACAATTGACAGCCTTTAGTACTCCCAATGGTCATTTTCATTTCAAAAGAATGCCGTTTGGTTTGCGTAGTAGTCCAATAACCTTTTCACGGCTCATGACAAATCTATTTCGTAGATTGATAGGAAGTACACTTCTAGTTTACCTTGATGATCTCATAATCATGTCGCAAGATGTTCAGACTCATTTCCAGAACCTTGAGAAAGTACTTGCAAAGCTCGCTGAAGCTAATTTAAAAATAAAGCTTGCAAAATGTTCATTTTTAAAGCAAAAGATTAATTTCCTAGGTCATACAGTTACACCTTCAGGTATTACATTGAATGAATCAAAAATTATTGCTGCCCGTGATTTTCCAACACCTCGTACCGCAGAAGCCGTAAGACAGTTCACAGGTCTTGTAGGATTTTATCGTTCATTTATTGCTGGATTCTCTATTATAGCCGCTCCGCTTTACAAGTTGCAAAGAAAAGATGAACCCTTTGTTTGGGGAGAGGCCCAGGATCAGTCATTCAAAAAACTCAAAGCAGCCTTGATTTCGTCACCTGTCCTTAGGTATCCAGATTTTTCTAAACCTTTTACGTTGGTTACAGATGCTAGTGACATAGGTCTAGGTGCTGCATTACTTCAAACAGAAGGTCACAGAGATCACGCAATAGCTTATGCTAGCCGCACATTATCCAAAGAAGAGAAAAATTATAGTGCAACAGAACGAGAAGCCTTGGCAGTTGTTTGGGCACTTAAACATTTCAAGGATACAATTTATAATTACCCAGTTCATGTTCTTACAGATCACCAACCATTAATTCCCTTGTTCAAAAATAAGAATCCAGTTGGAAAGTTTGCTAGATATTTGCTCACAATTCAAGAATTCAATCCCACATTTGGATATATTCCAGGAAAGCAAAATGTTGTAGCGGATGCGTTTTCTCGACACGTAGCTGCGATTCAGTTAAATTACCCAGCATTAGATGCTACAGTAGTAGAAACGGAACAAAGACAAGACCCCATATGGGCACCCGTCATTAAATTTTTGACTAAGCAAGACACTCGCCCGATTCATAAACCACCAGTACCATTGAAAGAACTAGTTATGTTGGACAATTTACTGTGTAGAGTAGTAAAGCTAGGGACAGCCTCGAGGAAATGTTGTCAGTTAGTTGTTCCAGCTGTCTTGGTACCAACTGTGTTAAAAATTATCCATGATGCTCCTGCAAGTGCACATCCAGGAAAGGATCGTACACTCCAACAAGGTCGATTGAAATATTTTTGGCCAAAAATGGCTAAGGAGATTGCTCATTATGTTGACAGATGTTTAACTTGTTTACAGCACAAGGGACATGTTTCAGGACCTAATCCAATTCAGGTGTACCCAGCAACTAAAGCTCCTTGGGAACGAATATCGATGGATTTATTGACAAATTTTGCGGAAACAGAGAAAGGGAACAAACATTTGCTTGTAATGGTCGATAATTTTTCACGGTTTTGCGAACTAGTTCCTATCCCGAACAAAACAGCAGAAACCATAGCCAGCGCATTCCATGACCAAATAATTTGTAGATATAGTATGCCTAAAGTAATCCTTTCAGATAATGGTCCAGAATTCAGTAATAGTATTCTAACTAGCTTGTGTGATTTATATAACATCAAAAAATGTAGCATCATGCCTTATCATCCGGCAAGTAATGGACTAGCTGAACGTACTAACAGGAAAGTGTTAGATGCCTTGAGAGTCACGTTGAATTTTGATAACAACAATTGGGATGATTTTATACCCTTAATTCAGTGTGCTATAAATTCTTCAATTAATGTTTCTACTGGTGACACACCTCACGCTATTCTTTATGGTACAGATAAGATCCTCCCTAATGAATTGATTAACGTACCTCCTACTCCCTTATATAACGTAGATGATTTTGTTCAAGTGAAGCGTAGACAAATGCAATTAGTATTCAAGAAAATACGAGAACAACTGTCCAAAGCAACAGCCGAGTTCACTCTAGCAAGGAATGCACGAGCTAAACCCAATAAAATAACTATTGGATCTGTAGTAATGATACTTAACCAACACAGGTCTGGTCCTATGTACAAGTTAACTAAGAAATTTTTGGGTCCATATAAGGTAATCGAGCTTATTAAAGGTAACAAATACAGACTTAAGAACTTGTTAACAGGAGAGTATATAAATGAACATTTAGACCACATGAAGTTAGCTAAAATGACTGTTGACGAGACTGATGAGGAAGATGACAATGAACTTACCCAGACAGATACTCCTACTCGGACACCACCTCCTGTGGTTGACAGACCACTGGATGTTCAGCAACCCCATACTAGCAATTATAATCTTAGATCTAGACCTCTCGTTTCAACCGTGCACTCACCACACGTCCATTGGCTAGATGTTAACGAGGATATCTCTCAAGATGATAGTTTGTCACATGAAGTTTCATCTGTTCCGGACCTTCAGTCAGAGCCAGAGTTGTATAGTGCTCTTAATGAGCTAGGTGTAGATATCCGCAGAATTTATAATTGAATGCACTCTGCAGTTATTCTGTTTGTTTTGAAAAAAAAAAAAAAAAAAAAAACGTCATTTGCAGTATTTCTACCACATGTGTCTTATTATTACCATTATATATAATGTATAGTTTTTCTCAACTTTATTTTGTTATGAATTAGATGCCATTGTTAAGTCTACTACCATTTGTATTTTTACAGTGCTTGTCATAAGAGTTATTATTGTTCTAGCAACCACATTGTGGCCAGTGAATCCTGACTGCTATCACGCAGATGTTAGTCTTCTTGATCCAGGTCTTGTATATGCTTGTAAATATATTGCACATTATATATATTGTACTTTGGTCTTGTAAATATATTGTATATTTCGAAAAAAAAAAAAAGAAAAAAAAAAGAGAAAAAAAAATCATTATCTTGAAATTCAATTGTGGTTGTTAGGTCAGAACTATGTTCTATTAATGTAATAATTGTTTAATTTTGTATGGTTTTCAAGCACATGCCATTGACACATGTTAATAATTTTGTTTAGGCAATACCTTGAGTTGTATTGTTCATATCTGATCAGTAGACATACACATGTTCTTAATACTCTGGTTTATTCAAAGCATTGTTACCATGATTTTCACCTATTATGATGAATTTTTTTTGGTACATATATGCCGAGTTGTTTGTATTACGCACACCTGATCTTCTTTCAATGTTTTATTATGCAAATTTCACATGTAAGCCATTATTGTATGCCACCGAGGTCCTTTCAGTATCATTGTAACTATATAGCTAGCCAGAGCTTGTCGACAAGGGACGTCGACTTGGTAGCGTGTCCGAGCGGTGTTATACTCAAATTCTGTCAGTTGAAATGTAACCAATCGCAGGCAAGTAGGCCTCTGACGTCATGCCAGACAGAGGAGCATCAGCCATGCTCCCAGCAGCCTCAGTTATCCACACAGACCCAGAGTAGGTGGACCTCGGCTGGCCAGTTATACACCTGTTTGCCTCACTCAATAAATATATACAGAAGCGACTACTGTGTCTACATTCAACCCGAACAAGGCAAACGAATAGTGCGCCCCATGAGGGACTTGAAGTAGAGGGGGGTAGAAATAGCCAAAGCTACTCTATCCCTATTTCTATACTCTATTTCTCGCGCCGGCGAGAAACAATGGGCAGAGTTTCTTTCACCCTATGCCCCTGTTACCTAGCAGTAAAATAGGTACCTGGGTGTTAGTCAGCTGTGACGGGCTGCTTCCTGGGGTGGAGGCCTGGTCGAAGACCGGGCCGCGGGGACACTAAAAGCCCCGAAATCATCTCAAGATAACCTCAAGAGATCCCTTTGAGATGTATTTCTTTCTTGTCTCAATAAACATACTTGAACTTAAACCTGAAGGCTGTTGACTCATTAACCTCCCCTAAGCTGTCTAAGGTAAAGATCAAAGCCAGTTTGAAGGGAAATATAAGCAATTTGCTATAATTAGGAAGGAAAGAGGAGGGAATTATCATGGGAAAGCACCAAGCCTTTATGATTATTTAACACATGGAAGGGGTCAGGATTTGGGATGGGACGGGGGGAAGGAATGGTGCCCAACCACTTGCACAGTCTGGTATTGAACGCCGACCTGCATGACGCGAGACCGTTGCTTTACCGTCCAGTCCAATTGGTTAGAGAAATATAATTAGGAAACATAACCAATTACAAAATAACACAGTCACCAGAGACCCAAAATTATATGACTATGTTACGTAGTGCAACACAAACACTGATAAAGTTGCAACCATAAGAAGAAGAATTGTTCTGCAAGTAATATTGATGTTCAGTCTTCAAGGGTTCGCGGCCACCTGGCCATCCGGGTGGCCAGGTCGGGTGGCCACGCCGGGTGGCCGGGCCGGGCCAGGTGACCGGGTGGCCGGGGCCTTGACCTGTTAAACAATGTTGCCTCCGGCGCGCCTCGCCAGCTACCTCCATCATCACAATATATTATGATATATAAAGACCTTCCCCACCCCCTCCCCCGGGGGATATGTTGGCCTCGCGAGGTAAACTCTTGCCAAGAACAACGGAATTCTGAGGTGGAGTAAACTCCCACCTGCGCTCACTCTACCACCAGGGGTAAACTCCCACCAGCGCTCACTCTACCACCAGTGGTAAACGCCCACCAGCGCTCACTCTAACAAGAGTATCCAAATCCGTTTAAAATGCCTCACCATTTACCGCTGTCCTGACTCTTCTCATTAGTGTTGCATCAACTGTAAACATTGATTTAAAGGAACTAATTTCCTCTTTCTCACAGGCCACTGACGTATATTACAAACAGGATGGGCGGAGAACCGAGCATTGTGGTACTCCACTTGTACACACACACACACTTTATATAATAATAATAATAATAATAATAATAGTTATTTCAAGCAAAAGTACATATATACAAAATGAGTTACAAGGGGAATGTGTGAATTCTAGATGTAGTTAGTATATACAATGCATAAAGCCACTAATACGCAGAGCGTTTAGGGCAAACTTCCTCTGAACTTTCTGAAACTTGTGTGTTGCACATTCCAGTGACGGTCTGACGTAGGTGGTGTGTGTAGGGGGGCTCAACCCTCCTGGTTTTCATTCATCAATGATGTCCTTATGCTTGCTACCTTCATATATGCTGCTGGTGTTATCCTGGTCATAGCTGCTGGTGATATCCTGGTCATAGGAGCTGCTGGTGTTATCCTGGTCATAGCTGCTGGTGTTATCCTGGTCATAGGAGCTGCTGGTGTTATCCTGGTCATAGCTGCTGGTGATATCCTGGTCATAGGAGCTGCTGGTGTTATCCTGGTCATAGCTGCTGGTGTTATCCTGGTCATATGAGCTGCTGGTGATATCCTGGTCATAGGAGCTGCTGGTGTTATCCTGGTCATAGCTGCTGGTGTTATCCTGGTCATAGGAGCTGCTGGTGTTATCCTGGTCATAGCTGCTGGTGATATCCTGGTCATAGGAGCTGCTGGTGTTATCCTGGTCATAGCTGCTGGTGTTATCCTGGTCATAGGAGCTGCTGGTGTTATCCTGGTCATAGGAGCTGCTGGTGTTATCCTGGTCATAGCTGCTGGTGATATCCTGGTCATAGCTGCTGGTGATATCCTGGTCATAGGAGCTGCTGGTGTTATCCTGGTCATAGCTGCTGGTGTTATCCTGGTCATAGGAGCTGCTGGTGTTATCCTGGTCATAGGAGCTGCTGGTGTTATCCTGGTCATAGCTGCTGGTGTTATCCTGGTCATAGGAGCTGCTGGTGTTATCCTGGTCATAGCTGCTGGTGTTATCCTGGTCATAGGAGCTGCTGGTGTTATCCTGGTCATAGTAGCTGCTGGTGTTATCCTGGTCATAGTAGCTGCTGGTGTTATCCTGGTCATAGTAGCTGCTGGTGTTATCCTGGTCATAGTAGCTGCTGGTGTTATCCTGGTCATAGTAGCTGCTGGTGATATCCTGGTCATAGGAGCTGCTGGTGTTATCCTGGTCATAGTAGCTGCTGGTGTTATCCTGGTCATAGTAGCTGCTGGTGTTATCCTGGTCATAGTAGCTGCTGGTGATATCCTGGTCATAGGAGCTGCTGGTGTTATCCTGGTCATAGCTGCTGGTATTATCCTGGTCATAGGAGCTGCTGGTGTTATCCTGGTCATAGGAGCTGCTGGTGTTATCCTGGTCATAGCTGCTGGTGTTATCCTGGTCATAGGAGCTGCTGGTGTTATCCTGGTCATAGGAGCTGCTGGTGTTATCCTGGTCATAGTAGCCGCTGGTGTTATCCTGGTCATAGTAGCTGCTGGTGTTATCCTGGTCATAGTAGCTGTTGGTGTTATCCTGGTCATAGTAGCTGCTGGTGTTATCCTGGTCATAGTAGCTGCTGGTGTTATCCTGGTCATAGGAGCTGCTGGTGTTATCCTGGTCATAGGAGCTGCTGGTGTTATCCTGGTCATAGCTGCTGGTGTTATCCTGGTCATAGGAGCTGTTGGTGTTATCCTGGTCATAGGAGCTGCTGGTGTTATCCTGGTCATAGTAGCTGCTGGTGTTATCCTGGTCATAGTAGCTGCTGGTATTATCCTGGTCATAGTAGCTGTTGGTGTTATCCTGGTCATAGTAGCTGCTGGTGTTATCCTGGTCATAGTAGCTGCTGGTGTTATCCTGGTCATAGGAGCTGCTGATGTTATCCTGGTCATAGGAGCTGCTGGTGTTATCCTGGTCATAGTAGCTGCTGGTGTTATCCTGGTCATAGTAGCTGCTGGTGTTATCCTGGTCATAGTAGCTGTTGGTGTTATCCTGGTCATAGTAGCTGCTGGTGTTATCCTGGTCATAGTAGCTGCTGGTGTTATCCTGGTCATAGTAGCTGTTGGTGTTATCCTGGTCATAGTAGCTGCTGGTGTTATCCTGGTCATAGTAGCTGCTGGTGTTATCCTGGTCATAGGAGCTGCTGATGTTATCCTAGTCATAAGATGGCTTGTGTCCAGGGCCGTTCTTGGTATCCCCGCCCCTCTCTCCATCTTGCTTGCCCAACCACTTGATCTGGACGATAGAGCAACGGTCTCGCTTCATGCAGGTCGGCGTTTAATCCCTGATCCTCCAAGTGCTTGGGCACCATTCCTTTCCCCCGTCCCATCCCAAGTCCTTATCCTGATCCCTTCCAAGGGCTATATAGTTGTAATGGCTTAGCGCTTTTCCCTGATAGTTCCTTCCCTTCCCATCTTGTTTGTTAGGCCTTTGTGAGGAACTGTATCAAAATCTTTCTGGCAGTCTAGGAAGATGCATCCTTGCTTCTCCTGTCTTGGTGACCCTGTCACAGAATTTAGTTAAGTTATAAAGCCTTATTGTACTTCTCTTATAAAAGTTTCTCTTCCCAAATGTTCTACAATTCTTTTCTCGATGAATTTTTCCCAGCATTTTGAATGGACTGAATGTTAATGACACTAGTCTGTAGTTAAGTGTTTCATGACTCTCTCCTTTCTTGAATATTGTAACTATATTTGTCTTTTTCCGAATTTCTGGTAGCTCTCCCGTCCCTAGTGTAATGTTTCCTGCCCGAAACGCTTTGTGTAATAGTGGCTTTAGGCATTGTATGTACTAACTCTATCTATAAATCTATCAATTTTTGTAAAACCTCTTGTATGTATGTACCTTACCTGAATAAACATTTATTTATTTATTTATTTATTTATTTATTTATTTAATGTTGAACACTATAGTGAATGGGTAGCACAAGATCCCAGCACCTACCTTCAGTTCCCATGGGGATATTTGGTCCTACTGCTTGTGTTATATCCAGTTCCTCGGGGATCTTTTTACCTCTCCTACGTTAACTTCAGGTGTATCTAGTGTTGTTTCTGTTGATGTGTTGTCACCCCCTACTTGGACAGCAAGCTGATCCCAGTTTGTAGACCTCCTGGAACCTCTTGTAGTATGCTTCACACGCTTCTGTGTCACTCTCCAAAAGTGTTTCTCTCTGACCCCACATCTCATCACTTGGTCTCGTAGCATTGTTTTCCTCCGCGTGTGTCTGTGCAACAGCTCAGGTTGGCTCTTTGTTTTTGCCATTGTCATTCTCAGGCTGCTGCTCTGCTGCCCTCCTGGTCCTTGCCCGCTCATTCCTGGCCCTCTTTATTGCCTCCCTATTCAACTGTCCCCTACAAAGAACGTCGCTTTTCGATCGTATGCGTTACATAAAGCCAAAAATTGTCGTACTAGAAAATGGAACCGGCTGGCGAAAGTGACGTACTGTCTCCTTTTCTGTTTTGGGTCCTCTGGCTTAGTCTGGTAGGACACGTTAAATTAACCGTTTTCTAGACGTTGTGAAACCTTAAGAGGACGGGCTGCCCTCTTTGCCTCTGTCTTCATACTTTTGCCATACTTTTCTGTCTTCTTCTCCTCCTTACACTGTTGAAGCAGGCTTACGTATGTTCTCCTCGTGTTCACTTTGGATGAACACCAGGTCCGGGTCAACGGTGGATCACCTCCTCTCTCTCTCTCTTGCCGGCTCCTTCATGCGCCGCCACACCAAGTGTTTGTCTCTAGCGCCCACAACTCTTGCTCTCCATGCTTTATCCTGTGTTGAGGGTGGGAGGGGTCTTGTGTTGCGGGGGTCCTGTGTTGCGGGGGTCCTGTGTTGCGGGGGTCCTTTGTTGCGGGGGTCCTGTGTTGCGGGTGTCCTGTGTTACGGGGGTGCTGTGTTGTGAGGGTCTTGTGTTGCGGGGGGTGCTGTGTTGTGAGGGTCCTGTGTTACGGGGGTGCTGTGTTGTGAGGGTCTTGTGTTGCGGGGGGTGCTGTGTTGTGAGGGTCCTGTGTTACGGGGGTGCTGTGTTGCGGGGGTCCTGTGTTGCGGGGGTCCTGTGTTGCGGGGGTCCTGTGTTGTGAGGGTCCTGTGTTGCGGGGGTCCTGTGTTGTGAGGGTCCTGTGTTGCGGGGGTGCTGTGTTGTGGGGGTGCTGTGTTGTGAGGGTCCTGTGTTACGGGGGTGCTGTGTTGCGGGGGTGCTGTGTTGCGGGGGTCCTGTGTTGCGGGGGTCCTGTGTTGTGGGGGTGCTGTGTTGTGGGGGTGCTGTGTTGTGAGGGTTCTGTGTTGCGGGGGTGCTGTGTTGTGGGGGTGCTGTGTTGTGAGGGTCCTGTGTTGCGGGGGTGCTGTGCTGTGGGGGTGCTGTGTTGTGAGGGTCTTGTGTTGCGGGGGTGCTGTGTTGTGAGGGTCCTGTGTTGCGGGGGTGCTGTGTTGTGGGGGTGCTGTGTTGTGAGGGTCTTGTGTTGCGGGGGTGCTGTGTTGTGGGGGTGCTGTGTTGTGGGGGTGCTGTGTTGTGGGGGTGCTGTGTTGTGAGGGTCCTGTGTTGCGGGGGTGCTGTGTTGTGGGGGTGCTGTGTTGTGAGGGTCCTGTGTTGCGGGGGTGCTGTGTTGTGGGGGTGCTGTGTTGTGAGGGTCTTGTGTTGCGGGGGTGCTGTGTTGTGGGGGTGCTGTGTTGTGAGGGTCTTGTGTTGCGGGGGTGCTGTGTTGTGGGGGTGCTGTGTTGTGAGGGTCCTGTGTTGCGGGGGTGCTGTGTTGTGGGGGTGCTGTGTTGTGAGGGTCCTGTGTTGCGGGGGTGCTGTGTTGTGGGGGTGCTGTGTTGTGAGGGTCTTGTGTTGCGGGGGTGCTGTGTTGTGAGGGTCCTGTGTTGCGGGGGTGCTGTGTTGTGGGGGTGCTGTGTTGTGAGGGTCTTGTGTTGCGGGGGTGCTGTGTTGTGGGGGTGCTGTGTTGCGGGGGTGCTGTGTTGTGGGGGTGCTGTGTTGTGAGGGTCTTGTGTTGCGGGGGTGCTGTGTTGTGGGGGTGCTGTGTTGTGAGGGTCCTGTGTTGCGGGGGTGCTGTGTTGTGGGGGTGCTGTGTTGTGAGGGTCTTGTGTTGCGGGGGTGCTGTGTTGTGGGGGTGCTGTGTTGTGAGGGTCTTGTGTTGCGGGGGTGCTGTGTTGTGGGGGTGCTGTGTTGCGGGGGTGCTGTGTTGTGAGGGTCCTGTGTTGCGGGGGTGCTGTGTTGTGGGGGTGCTGTGTTGTGAGGGTCTTGTGTTGCGGGGGTGCTGTGTTGTGGGGGTGCTGTGTTGTGAGGGTCTTGTGTTGCGGGGGTGCTGTGTTGTGGGGGTGCTGTGTTGTGAGGGTCCTGTGTTGCGGGGGTGCTGTGTTGTGAGGGTCCTGTGTTGTGGGGGTGCTGTGTTGTGAGGGTCTTGTGTTGCGGGGGTGCTGTGTTGCGGGGATGCTGTGTTGTGAGGGTCCTGTGTTGCGGGGGTGCTGTGTTGTGGGGGTGCTGTGTTGTGAGGGTCCTGTGTTGCGGGGGTGCTGTGTTGTGGGGGTGCTGTGTTGCGGGGGTGCTGTGTTGTGAGGGTCCTGTGTTGCGGGGGTGCTGTGTTGTGGGGGTGCTGTGTTGTGAGGGTCCTGTGTTGCGGGGGTGCTGTGTTGTGAGGGTCCTGTGTTGTGGGGGTGCTGTGTTGTGAGGGTCTTGTGTTGCGGGGGTGCTGTGTTGCGGGGGTGCTGTGTTGTGGGGGTCCTGTGTTGTGGGGGTGCTGTGTTGTGGGGGTGCTGTGTTGTGAGGGTCTTGTGTTGCGGGGGTCCAGTGTTGTGGAGGGTGCTGTGTTGCGGGGGTGCTGTGTTGTGGGGGTGCTGTGTTGTGGGGGTGCTGTGTTGCGGGGGTCCAGTGTTGTGGAGGGTCCAGTGTTGCGGGGGTACTGTGTTGCGGGGGTACTGTGTTGCGGGGGTGCTGTGTTGCGGGGGTACTGTGTTGCGGGGGTGCTGTGTTGCGGGGGTCCAGTGTTGTGGAGGGTCCAGTGTTGCGGGGGTACTGTGTTGCGGGGGTACTGTGTTGCGGGGGTGCTGTGTTGCGGGGGTACTGTGTTGCGGGGGTGCTGTGTTGCGGGGGTCCAGTGTTGTGGAGGGTCCAGTGTTGCGGGGGTACTGTGTTGCGGGGGTACTGTGTTGCGGGGGTGCTGTGTTGCGGGGGTACTGTGTTGCGGGGGTACTGTGTTGCGGGGGTCCAGTGTTGTGGAGGGTCCAGTGTTGCGGGGGTACTGTGTTGCGGGGGTACTGTGTTGCGGGGGTGCTGTGTTGCGGGGGTACTGTGTTGCGGGGGTGCTGTGTTGCGGGGGTACTGTGTTGCGGGGGTGCTGTGTTGCGGGGGTCCAGTGTTGTGGAGGGTCCAGTGTTGCGGGGGTACTGTGTTGCGGGGGTACTGTGTTGCGGGGGTGCTGTGTTGCGGGGGTACTGTGTTGCGGGGGTACTGTGTTGCGGGGGTCCAGTGTTGTGGAGGGTCCAGTGTTGCGGGGGTACTGTGTTGCGGGGGTACTGTGTTGCGGGGGTGCTGTGTTGCGGGGGTACTGTGTTGCGGGGGTGCTGTGTTGCGGGGGTCCAGTGTTGTGGAGGGTCCAGTGTTGCGGGGGTACTGTGTTGCGGGGGTACTGTGTTGCGGGGGTGCTGTGTTGCGGGGGTACTGTGTTGCGGGGGTCCAGTGTTGTGGAGGGTCCAGTGTTGCGGGGGTACTGTGTTGCGGGGGTACTGTGTTGCGGGGGTCCAGTGTTGTGGAGGGTCCAGTGTTGCGGGGGTACTGTGTTGCGGGGGTACTGTGTTGCGGGGGTGCTGTGTTGCGGGGGTACTGTGTTGCGGGGGTACTGTGTTGCGGGGGTCCAGTGTTGTGGAGGGTCCAGTGTTGCGGGGGTACTGTGTTGCGGGGGTACTGTGTTGCGGGGGTGCTGTGTTGCGGGGGTACTGTGTTGCGGGGGTACTGTGTTGCGGGGGTCCTGTGTTGCGGGGGTACTGTGTTGCGGGGGTACTGTGTTGCGGGGGTACTGTGTTGCGGGGGTCCAGTGTTGTGGAGGGTCCAGTGTTGCGGGGGTACTGTGTTGCGGGGGTACTGTGTTGCGGGGGTGCTGTGTTGCGGGGGTACTGTGTTGCGGGGGTACTGTGTTGCGGGGGTCCTGTGTTGCGGGGGTACTGTGTTGCGGGGGTACTGTGTTGCGGGGGTACTGTGTTGCGGGGGTCCAGTGTTGTGGAGGGTCCAGTGTTGCGGGGGTACTGTGTTGCGGGGGTGCTGTGTTGCGGGGGTACTGTGTTGCGGGGGTACTGTGTTGCGGGGGTCCAGTGTTGTGGAGGGTCCAGTGTTGCGGGGGTACTGTGTTGCGGGGGTGCTGTGTTGCGGGGGTACTGTGTTGCGGGGGTACTGTGTTGCGGGGGTCCAGTGTTGTGGAGGGTCCAGTGTTGCGGGGGTACTGTGTTGCGGGGGTGCTGTGTTGCGGGGGTACTGTGTTGCGGGGGTACTGTGTTGCGGGGGTCCAGTGTTGTGGAGGGTCCAGTGTTGCGGGGGTCCTGTGTTACGGGGGTCCTGTGTTGCGGGGGTACTGTGTTGCGGGGGTCCTGTGTTACGGGGGTCCTGTGTTGCGGGGGTACTGTGTTGCGGGGGTACTGTGTTGCGGGGGTCCAGTGTTGTGGAGGGTCCAGTGTTGCGGGGGTACTGTGTTGCGGGGGTGCTGTGTTGCGGGGGTACTGTGTTGCGGGGGTCCTGTGTTGTGGAGGGTCCAGTGTTGCGGGGGTCCTGTGTTACGGGGGTCCTGTGTTGCGGGGGTACTGTGTTGCGGGGGTCCTGTGTTACGGGGGTCCTGTGTTGCGGGGGTCCTGTGTTGCGGGGGTCCTGTGTTGCGGGGGTCCTGTGTTACGGGGGTCCTGTGTTGCGGGGGTCCTGTGTTGCGGGGGTCCTGTGTTGCGGGGGTCCTGTGTTGCGGGGGTCCTGTGTTACGGGGGTCCTGTGTTGCGGGGGTCCTGTGTTGCGGGGGTCCTGTGTTGCGGGGGTCCTGTGTTGCGGGGGTCCTGTGTTGCGGGGGTCCTGTGTTGCGGGGGTCCTGTGTTGCGGGGGTCCTGTGTTGCGGGGGTCCTGTGTTGCGGGGGTCCTGTGTTGCGGGGGTCCTGTGTTGCGGGGGTCCTGTGTTGCGGGGGTCCTGTGTTGCGGGGGTGCTGTGTTGCGGGGGTACTGTGTTGCGGGGGTACTGTGTTGCGGGGGTCCTGTGTTGCGGGGGTCCTGTGTTGCGGGGGTACTGTGTTGCGGGGGTGCTGTGTTGCGGGGGTACTGTGTTGCGGGGGTACTGTGTTGCGGGGGTCCTGTGTTGCGGGGGTCCTGTGTTGCGGGGGTACTGTGTTGCGGGGGTGCTGTGTTGCGGGGGTACTGTGTTGCGGGGGTACTGTGTTGCGGGGGTCCTGTGTTGCGGGGGTCCTGTGTTGCGGGGGTCCTGTGTTGCGGGGGTCCTGTGTTGCGGGGGTACTGTGTTGCGGGGGTACTGTGTTGCGGGGGTACTGTGTTGCGGGGGTCCTGTGTTGCGGGGGTACTGTGTTGCGGGGGTCCTGTGTTGCGGGGGTCCAGTGTTGTAGAGGGTGCTATCTACCTGTGGTTCATCTCGCCAAGCATTAAGATCTACGCCCTGGCTGTCCGTACCTGTGTGGCCGCCTTCTCTGTCACCCGCAGACATGTTCCATGTACCATATTCCTCCCTTGACCTTCCTTCAGGTAAGATGGGGTTGCATATAGCACCAACCCGCCTGGGCCTCACTGTCATCACGCCTGGGACTTCATCCTTCAGGTTGGTTACCTCTGGAAGCTCTATCGCCTCTAAGCTCTAGTGTTTTCTTTCTTTTCATACTACGTGCTCTTCTTCAGGAAATATTTCATCCTCTATTACTTTCGTCAGTTTTGTCTTCATAACTGTTATGATGAGGCTACAGTTCTTCCACTCACTCTTACAGCTCTACACCTTTACTTTTGTATGCTACTCATTTCTACCGGCAGCTTAGGTTGTCCCCGGAGGGGTTGGTATTTCCTTCGGCCTGGTCCCACTCACAGATGCTGGCATCTGTGAGTGTTGAACCAGTCACACACTCATGCCTCTGGTTCCTCTCCTCATCAGTCTAATTTGGCCCAGTATAAGAACATAAGAACAAAGGTAACTGCAGAAGGCCTATTGGCCCATACGAGGCAGCTCCTATCTATAACTTTTTTTTTTTTTTTTTTTTTTTTGAGATATATACAAGTGTTGTTACATTCTTGTACAGCCACTAGTACACGCAGCGTTTCGGGCAGGTCCCTGGAATACGATCCCCTGCCGCGAAGAATCGTTTTTTCATCCAAGTACACATTTTACTGTTGCGTTAAACAGAGGCTACAGTTAAGGAATTGCGCCCAGTACTACCCAATCCCCTCATATACTTGTCCAGCCCGCGCTTGCAACAATCGAGGGACCCCACCTCCACCACGTTACGCGGTAATTGGTTCCACAAATCAACAACCCTGTTACTGAACCAGTATTTACCCAAGTCTTTCCTAAATCTAAACTTATCCAATTTATACCCATTGTTTCGTGTTCTGTCTTGTGTTGATACTTTTAATTTAATACCCTATTAATATCTCCTTTGTTATGTCCATTCACCCACTTGTAAACCTCTATCATGTTACCCCTAACTCTTCGCCTTTCCAGTGAATGCAATTTAAGCTTTGTTAATCTTTCTTCATATGAAAGGTATCTAATTTGGGGAATTAACTTTGTCATCCTACGCTGGACACGTTCAAGTGAATTTATATCCATTCTATAGTAAGGCGACCAAAACTGAACTGCATAATCTAAATGGGGCCTAACCAGAGCAAGATATAGCTTGAGAACCACACCAGGTGTCTTGTTACTAACACTTCGATTAATAAATCCCAGTGTCCTATTCGCCTTATTACGAACATTCATGCATTGATCCTTTTGTTTTAAATTCTTACTAATCATAACTCCCAGATCCCTTTCGCAATCCGACTTCACAATCTCAACACCATCTAGCTCGTATCTTGTAACTCTATCATCATTACCTAGCCTCAGAACTTTACATTTATCAGCATTAAACTGCATCTGCCAATCCTTTGACCATTTCAAAACCCTATTTAGATCAACTTATAGTGATAGTGAGTCTTCTTCCGTGTTAATTTCCCTGCCGATTTTCGTATCATCGGCAAATTTGCAAATGTTGCTACTCAAACGTGAATCTAAATCATTGATATATATTATAAACAACAGAGGTCCCAGGACAGAGCCTTGAGGCACTCCACTTACAACATTTTCCCACTCTGACTTAACCCCATTTATTCTAACTCTCTGTTTCCTTTGGTATAGCCATGCCCTAATCCAAGTTAATATAGCACCTCCAATACCATGAGCTTCTATTTTTTTAATCAGTCTTTCATGTGGCACTGTATCAAAAGCTTTGCTAAAGTCAAGGTACACAACATCACAATCCTTACCACTATCAACTGCCTCAACTATGCTGGAATAAAAAGTTAGCAAATTTGTTAAACATGAACGGCCATTTGTAAAACTATGTTGCGACTCATTTGTTAATTTGTGTTTTTCAAGATGAAGACGAATTTTATTTGCAATTATCGATTCAAGTAACTTTCCCACAATAGACGTTAGGCTAATTGGCCGATAGTTAGACGCAAGTGATCTATCTCCTTTCTTAAAAACTGGTATCACATTAGCAACTTTCCATAACTGTGGCACTCTGCCTAACTCTAGTGATTTATTAAATATGGTTGACAGTGGGTCACAAAGCTCCTCTTTGCATTCTTTAAGCACCCTGGCAAACACTTCATCCGGCCCTGGGGATTTGTTTGGTTTGAGTTTTACTATTTGTTTAAGAACATCCTCCCTGGTAACTGCTAAACTAGTCAACCTGTCCTCGTCCCCACCCACATAGACTTGTTCGGCTGAAGGCATATTGTTAAGTTCCTCTTTAGTAAATACAGATATAGAATATTTATTAAAAATACTACTCATCTCTTCATCATTATCTGTTATTTGACCTGTCTCAGTTTTTAATGGACCTATCCTTTCCCTAATCTTTGTCCGGTATAACTGGAAAAAACCTTTAGGATTTGTCTTTGCTTGCTCTGCTATGCGAACTTCATAGTTTCTTTTTGCTTTCCTTATCTCTTTTTTAGTATTTCTAGCCAGTTGTACGAATTCCTGTTCTAAAGTGACCTCCCCATTCTTAATCCACGCTCGCTCTCCGCCACCACGCTCTCTTTTTACCTATAAGGTTCTTCAGATCCTTTGTTATCCACTTTGGATCATTAGTATTTGATCTATTCAATTTATATGGTATACTACATTCCTGGGCTTCCCTTAGAATATTTTTAAATAGGTCATATTTGGAATCCACATCGAAAACCCCTTTTACGTCACCTATCGCTGGGTTCACGTCTAGCTCTAAGACCGGCCCACACCCCATACCCAAGACTTTCCAATCTGTTTGACCCAATAAATTTCTTAGGTTATTGAAATCAGCTTTTCGAAAATCAGGTACTTTAACAGAATTTTCTCCTACAGATCTATTCCATTCTATGCTAAATCTGGTTTCTTTATGATCACTGTTCCCTAGCTCACTCCCTATTTCCATGTCCTTAATTTGTGTTTCCCTGTTAACACTAAATTTATTTATTGATTTATTTATTTATATATATACAAGAAGGTACATTGGGTTTGTGAGAATACATTGGATAGTACAGTATTTACATTCTTGTAAAGCCACTAGTACGCGCAGCGTTTCGGGCAGGTCCTTAATCTAGCAGATAATTTTAAGTAGGTAATTTCTATCAGAATTGATAAATGATAAAGATACATTACAAGAGAAAAATGAGATGAGAGAGATAAGTAGGTATATTAAAGCACATTGTTATATTAAAGCTCTGATTGATTACATTGACAGCTTGATTAGTAATTTAAACAAGATTAATAGACACCATACAGCAGATTGACAGCACATATAAGACAGCAATGATCACAATGGTAAAGATGTTCAGATTGGGTACATAAAGATTGGGAGACTGGGAATCTAAAATATTATTTCCCTGCGTTGGTTCCTTAATGTGTTGCGTAAGAAAGCAATCGTCAATTAATTCTAGAAAATCTTCTGCTTCATTTTTCCCTGTTTTGTTCAACCAGGTTATTCCACTAAAGTTAAAGTCACCCATGACATAAATACTGTTAGATCTAGATGCCCTAGATATTTCATTCCATAGATGCTTTGCTTCCATTCTGTCTAAATTTGGTGGCCTATATATAACTCCTATTATAATATTATTTGCTTTTTCGTTTAATTCTATCCAAATAGTTTTTGTGTGTGGCTCAGTTTTGATTCCCTCTTTGAGACTACATTTCAAATTGTCCCTAACATATATGGCTACTCCCCCTCCTCGTCTAATATATCTATCTGTGTGAAATAGTGTAAATTCATTTATTTGATATTCAGCTAATAGTTCTCTATTTTCTACATTCATCCACGTTTCGGTAAGTGCAATAATATCTATTTTTTCTGTGCAGACAAGAGCATTTAATTCGTTTATTTTATTTCTTAGACTTCTACTGTTAGTGTAATATACCCTAAGTGAATTGTTATTTTGAGGCCCTTCAATTTCCCTGACCATTTTGCCAATTCCTTTCTCCAACAAACACATACTTTTATTACCTCCTTCCTCCAAATCAATTCCCATACCACTATCTACTAACAGTTTAAACCCAAACAAACACCTCTAACCACTGGTTCCAACGAGTTCGCAACAACAACAACACCAGCCCTCGATAGATGCACCCCATCACGAGCATACATTTCATTTCTTCCATAGAAGTGTTCCCAGTTGTCTTTGAAAGATATTGCATTTGATTTGCAATATCTTTCCAGCCGGCAATTGACACCAAGTGCCCTCGACAACCATTCATTTCCCACTCCCTGTCTTGGAAGAATGCCACATATAATCGGGATTCCTCCCTTGCTCCTAACTAATTCTATTGCTGTCTTGAATCTTATATCTTGCAGTGCCCAGTTGTCCTCCTCCTCCTCCCCTTTAGGGCTGACATCTTCTCCCCCTCCCCCATCACTTCATTTCCTGTTCCTCTTATCATTCCGTGCACTTTTCCTCCGTTTCTCTTAGCATATCTTCTTTGCTCGTGTCCTGAGCGGTGAACGGCCAATTCTATCTTCGACCATCCCATAATTTTCTCTTCTCTGCCAATATATATCACTGGATAACTTCTTAGGAATGTAACCTTCACTGGTCTTTCTTGGTCCTCTTGGAACCTCCCTATCCTGCAAAAAGGTTTATATTTCTTGGGATGCCCTCCTTGCCCGCACTTTGTCTTCAATTCCTTTCAACTCCTCTCAGTCGTCATCTGTTTCCTCCTGTCATGTGGCGCCCTTTGGTTGTGTCAGAGTGTTTATAACTCTCTCTGGTTGTGTCAGAGTGTTTATAACTCTCTCTGGTTGTGTCAGGGTGTTTATAACTCTCTCTGGTTGTGTCAGAGTGTTTATAACTCCCTCTGGTTGTGTCAGAGTGTTTATAACTCTCTCTGGTTGTGTCAGAGTGTTTATAACTCTCTCTGGTTGTGTCAGGGTGTTTATAACTCTCTCTGGTTGTGTCAGAGTGTTTAGAACTCTCTCTGGTTGTGTCAGAGTGTTTATAACTCTCTCTGGTTGTGTCAGGGTGTTTATAACTCTCTCTGGTTGTGTCAGAGTGTTTATAACTCTCTCTGGTTGTGTCAGAGTGTTTATAACTCTCTTTGGTTGTGTCAGGGTGTTTATAACTCTCTCTGGTTGTGTCAGAGTGTTTATAACTCCCTCTGGTTGTGTCAGAGTGTTTATAACTCTCTCTGGTTGTGTCAGAGTGTTTATAACTCTCTCTGGTTGTGTCAGGGTGTTTATAACTCTCTCTGGTTGTGTCAGAGTGTTTATAACTCCCTCTGGTTGTGTCAGAGTGTTTATAACTCTCTCTGGTTGTGTCAGGGTGTTTATAACTCTCTCTGGTTGTGTCAGAGTGTTTATAACTCTCTCTGGTTGTGTCAGAGTGTTTATAACACCCTCTGGTTGTGTCAGAGTGTTTATAACTCTCTCTGGTTGTGTCAGAGTGTTTATAACACCCTCTGGTTGTGTCAGAGTGTTTATAACACCCTCTGGTTGTGTCAGAGTGTTTATAACTCTCTCTGGTTGTGTCAGAGTGTTTATAACTCTCTCTGGTTGTGTCAGAGTGTTTATAACACCCTCTGGTTGTGTCAGAGTGTTTATAACACCCTCTGGTTGTGTCAGAGTGTTTATAACACCCTCTGGTTGTGTCAGAGTGTTTATAACTCTCTGGTTGTGTCAGAGTGTTTATAACTCTCTCTGGTTGTGTCAGAGTGTTTATAACTCTCTCTGGTTGTGTCAGAGTGTTTATAACACCCTCTGGTTGTGTCAGAGTGTTTATAACACCCTCTGGTTGTGTCAGAGTGTTTATAACTCTCTCTGGTTGTGTCAGAGTGTTTATAACTCTCTCTGGTTGTGTCAGGGTGTTTATAACACCCTCTGGTTGTGTCAGAGTGTTTATAACACCCTCTGGTTGTGTCAGAGTGTTTATAACACCCTCTGGTTGTGTCAGAGTGTTTATAACACCCTCTGGTTGTGTCAGAGTGTTTATAACTCTCTCTGGTTGTGTCAGAGGGTTTATAACACCCTCTGGTTGTGTCAGAGTGTTTATAACACCCTCTGGTTGTGTCAGAGTGTTTATAACACCCTCTGGTTGTGTCAGAGTGTTTATAACTCTCTCTGGTTGTGTCAGAGTGTTTATAACTCTCTCTGGTTGTGTCAGGGTGTTTATAACACCCTCTGGTTGTGTCAGAGTATTTATAACACCCTCTGGTTGTGTCAGAGTGTTTATAACACCCTCTGGTTGTGTCAGAGTGTTTATAACACCCTCTGGTTGTGTCAGAGTGTTTATAACTCTCTCTGGTTGTGTCAGAGGGTTTATAACACCCTCTGGTTGTGTCAGAGTGTTTATAACACCCTCTGGTTGTGTCAGAGTGTTTATAACACCCTCTGGTTGTGTCAGAGTGTTTATAACACCCTCTGGTTGTGTCAGAGTGTTTATAACTCTCTCTGGTTGTGTCAGAGTGTTTATAATAACGATCACTTCCTTTCCATGTCTTCTTTGTGGGAGTTCACTACGTGGTTTGACCTGACAGCTTCTGTTACCGTTGCTTTCATTATTTGCCTTGACTCTGCCCCTTCGGCTACTTCTGCAACAGTCCTTGCTGGGCCTTGACCCCTATTGTTCATTCACATCCTGCACGTTTTACCTCTCTGCCGCTTCTCTAGTTGCAGCCTCGATACTTTTACCTTCCTCTTCTACTGCCTCAACCTTTTCCTTGAGCTGGATGACACTCGCATCCCGGCACAGGTTCACTGACTTCATATCCTCCACCACTGATACACGTTGGTTCCTCCTCTTCTCTTCTGTTTTCAGTGTCTCTGTGGTTATTTTTAATTCAGATACTGTGTCTTCTTTTCCTATTTCTGTAATTGTCTCTTTCATTGTTACTGTGTCCATCTTCATCCCTTCTATCTCCTCCTCCTCCTCCTCTCTTCTCCCACTTCTCCTCTCATGTCTCCACTAGATCTTTTTTCTTTTTATTTCATCTAATATCTTCTTGATTTCCTCTATTGTGCCTTCATTTGTTTTACTCTCACCTGGTGTAGTAAAATAGGTCGGGAGTCAATACATTAGACAACCAACGGCAAAAAGTCCGGGGACCAAGAGCTAATATCTCGATCCTGCGGCTAAAACAAAAACAGTAAATATAGCGAGGCTGTACGACAACTTTCCTGACGTACGACATATCGACCGTTGACACGTCTCTTATAAACGTGATGTTTGAAGTTTTTCTCCTGCGTAAGACCTCTTATCTCTAGAACAATGTTGTCTTAGCCATATTTGGCGGCCTTCAACTCTCTTGCCTCGAGTCTAACTGTCCACCGCCAACATTCTGGCCAACCTGCACAAAAGTTCGTCTCGGAAATCGAAATTTAAAAATACAGGTTCGTATTACCGGTTATGGCGGAACGACCGAGCACAGGACATGTCTAAGGAGGAGAGGGAGACAGCAAAGATAATTAGAGAAAAGCGAATGAGAGATACAAGGAGAACAGAAAAGGGCACAAACAGGGCATAGGATGAGGCAGACAGAGGGGATATGGTCACAATTTACAAGATACTGACGGGGATAGATAAATTGAGACAGGTATTGCCTCTCCGGGTAGAGAGGACACAGGTGGAAGCTGGAGACACAGGTGAGCGTGGTGGCACGCAAGGAAGTACTCGGACACTGTACGGGCAGTTAACATGTGGAATCCTCAAGTGGAGGAGGTTGTGGAAGCCACCTCCATCCACAACTTTAAGGCCAGATTCGACGGCTAATTTCACAGGCAGAGTAGTTAGGTTGTAAGGCAACAGGTCAACATATAGAAAGCCAGTAGGCGGGGCCTAAAGGGCTAGACCTCACTATCACTAGACCTATCAGTCACTGATAGGTAAATACTTATAGGTAAGGTAGGTAAGTCCAGGGTGGAAGCGTGTATTAGCGGTTCTTGCTAACAAGCAGCGGAGATTAAAGCAACACTTAAGCTGCCAGAATAAACAACTCTGCCAAATGGCAAATAACAGGCTTAATACCTCACCTGTCTTAAAAGTAATCAACTCAGGTGGAAAAGCTTGGGGAACGTCACACCGAGCAAGTTACAAGTGGTGGCCAAGCTGCAGCACCACTCAGCGAGGCTTGCAACACGGCCCAGGCACCAACATTACTCACACAGGTTCTAGGTTTTGTAATTTTAAAATTCATCCTCATTGTATGACGGGAAGTTCTCCAGTGTCAAGACTTTCCTCTCCAGTAAGGTGAGCTCTGGTGGCATTGTTGACAAGTTGTCTGCTGGCTGGCGGCAGGTAACTTGGTCACCTGATCAATATTTATTGAAAAATAAGCCAATGAACATTCTCAAATTAAGGTGGTCAACATTCCCGGGAGAGTATGGTGGTCAACATTCCCGGGAGAGTATGGTGGTCAACATTCCCGGGAGAGCATGGTGGTCAACATTCCCAGGAGAGTATGGTGGTCAACATTCCCAGGAGAGTATGGTGGTCAACATTCCCGGGAGAGTGTGGTGGTCAACATTCCCAGGAGAGTATGGTGGTCAACATTCCCAGGAGAGTATGGTGGTCAACATTCCCGGGAGAGTGTGGTGGTCAACATTCCCAGGAGAGTATGGTGGTCAACATTCCCAGGAGAGTATGGTGGTCAACATTCCCAGGAGAGTATGGTGGTCAACATTCCCAGGAGAGTGTGGTGGTCAACATTCCCAGGAGAGTGTGGTGGTCAACATTCCCAGGAGAGTGTGGTGGTCAACATTCCCAGGAGAGTATGGTGGTCAACATTCCCAGGAGAGTATGGTGGTCAACATTCCCGGGAGAGTGTGGTGGTCAACATTCCCAGGAGAGTGTGGTGGTCAACATTCCCAGGAGAGTATGGTGGTCAACATTCCCAGGAGAGTATGGTGGTCAACATTCCCGGGAGAGTGTGGTGGTCAACATTCCCAGGAGAGTGTGGTGGTCAACATTCCCAGGAGAGTGTGGTGGTCAACATTCCCAGGAGAGTGTGGTGGTCAACATTCCCGGGAGAGTATGGTGGTCAACATTCCCAGGAGAGTATGGTGGTCAACATTCCCAGGAGAGTGTGGTGGTCAACATTCCCAGGAGAGTGTGGTGATCCCGCCCTGGGGACTCCTGCCCATGGGGGACTCCCGCCCCGGGGACACCTGCCCCTGGGGACTCCCACCTTGGGGACTCCCACCCTGGGGACTCCCGCCCTTGGGGACTCCCGCCCTGGGGACTCCCGCCCTGGGGACACCTGCCCCTGGGGACTCCCACCTTGGGGACTCCCGCCCTGGGGACACCTGCCCCTGGGGACTCCCACCTTGGGGACTCCCGCCCTGGGGACTCCCGCCCTTGGGGACTCCCGCCCTGGGGACTCCCGCCCTGGGGACTCCCGCCCTCGGGGACTCCCGCCCTGGGGACACCTGCCCCTGGGGACTCCCGCCCTAAGGACTCCCGCCCCTGGGGACTCCTGCCCCTGGGGACTCCCGCCCCTGGGGGACTCCCGCCCTGGGGACTCCCGCCCCTGGGGACTCCCGCCCCTGAGGGACCCCCGCTCTTAATTGGGACTCCCGCCCCTGGGGGACCCCCGCTCTTAATTGGGACTCCCGCCCCTGGGGGACTCCCGCCCTGGGGGACTCCCGCCCTGGGGACTCCTGCTCTTGGGGACTCCCGCCCCTGGGGACTCCCACCCCTGGGGACTCCCGCTCTTGGGGACTCCCGCCCTGGGGGACTCCCGCCCCTGGGGACTCCAGGCCCTGAGGGACTCCCGCCCCTGGGGACTCCTGCCCCTGGGGGACTCCCGCCCCTGGGGGACTCCCGCTCTTGGAGACTCCCGCCCCTGGGGACTCCCGCCCAGGGGACTCCGGCTCCTGGGGGACTCCCGCCCCTGGGGACTCCCGCTCCTGGGGACTCCCGCCCCTGGGGACTCCCACTCCTGGGGACACCTGCCCCTGGGGGACTCCCGCTCTTGGGGACTCCCGCCCTGGGGACTCCCGCCCTGGGGGACTCCCGCCCTGGAGACCCCCGCCCTGGGGACTCCCGCCCCTGGGGGACTCCCGCCCCTGGGGACTCCTGCCCCTGGGGGACTCCCGCTCCTGGGGGACTCCTGCCCTGGGGGACTCCCGCCCCTGGGGGACTCCTGCCCCTGGGGGACTCCCGCTCTTAATTGGGACTCCCGCCCCTGGGGGACTCCCGCCCTGGGGACACCTGCCCCCGGGGACTCCCGCCCTGGGGACTCCCGCCCTGGGGACTCCTGTCCCTGGAGGACTTCCGCTCTTGGGGACTCCCGCCCTGGGGGACTCCAGCCCCTGTGGACTCCTGCCCCTGGGGACACCTGCCCCTGGGGACTCCTGCCCCTGGGAGACTCCCGCCCTGGGGGGACTCCCGCTCTTGGGGACTCCCGCCCCTGGGGACTCCCGCCCAGGGTACTCCCGCCCTGGGGGACTCCCGCCCCTGGGGGACTCCCGCTCTTGGGGAATCCCGCCCCAGGGGGACTCTCGCCCCTGGGACTCCTGCCTCTTGGGGACTCCCGCCCAGGGGACTCTCGCCCTAGGGCCTCCCGCCCTGGGGACTCCCGCCCCTGGAGACTCCCGCCCCTGGGGGACTCCCGCCCCTGGGGACTCCTGCCCCTGGGGAACTCCCGCCCCTGAGGACTCCCGCCCTAGGGGACTCCCGCCCCTGGGGACTCCCGCCCTGGGGGACTCCCGCCCCTGGGGACTCCCGCCCCTGGGAACTCCCGCCCCTGGGGAACTCCCGCCCCTGAGGACTCCCGCCCTGGGGGACTCCCGCCCCTGGGGACTCCCGCCCCTGGAACTCCAGCCCCTGGGGGACTCCCGCCCTGGGGATAGTTGTCTCAGGGGTGACCACTCCCCGGTTCCGGCCACGCTCGGGTAATATCCCGTTGTCTCTCTGACTAAAAAATACCACAAAAAATTACCTGCATAGTTCACCGTGGATGTGTGTGAGTCCTGCGAGGCGGTCTTCCTTCCTCAGTGGTCCTGCCTGTACTCTCCTAGTTGTGCTTGCGGGGGTTGAGCTCTGGCTCTTTGGTCCCGCCTCTCAACTGTCAAATAATTAATGTACAGGTTCCTGAGCCTACTGGGCTCTATCATATCTCCACTTGAAACTGTGTATGGAGTCAGCCTCCAGCACATCTCTGCCTAATGAATTCCATTTATTAACTACTCTGACACTGAAAAAATTCTTTCAAACATCTCTGTGGCTCATCTTGGTACTAAGTTTCCACCTGTGTCCCCTTGTTCGTGTTCCATCCGTGCTGAAGAGTTTGTCTTTGTCCACCTTGTCAATTCCCCCTGAGAATTTTGTAGGTGGTTATCATGTCTCCCCTTACTCTTCTGTCTTCTAGGGACGTGAGTTTCAGCTCCTTTAGCCTTTCCTCGTAGCTCATACCTTTCAGTTTCAGAATGAGTCTGGTGGAATACCGCTGAATCTTCTCTAACTTTGTTTTGTGTTTAACTAAGTATGAACTCCAAACTGGAGCTGCATATTACAGGATTGGTCTCACATAAGTGGTATACAGGGTCCTGAACGATTCCTTACATAAGTCTCCAAAGACAGTTCTAGTGTTGGCCAGTCTAGCATATGCCGCTGATGATATCCTTTTGATGTGGGCCTCTGGGGACAGGTTCGGTGTGATATCGACCCCCAGATCTTTCTCTATTTGACTCTTGCAGGATTTCACCTCCCAGATGGTACCTTGTGTTCAGCCTTCTGCTCCCTTCACTTAATTTCATTACTTTACACTTTCCTGAGTTAAACTTTCGCAGCCATTTTCTAGACCATTCCTCCAGTTTGTCCAGGTCGTCCTGTAGTCTCTGTCTATCTTCATCTGTTTTGATTCTTCTCATAATTTTTGCATCATCAGCAAACATTGAGAGGAATGAGTCTATACCCTCCGGAAGATCGTTTACATATATTAGAAACAGGATGGGTCCAAGTACAGAGCCTTGTGGGACTCCACTGGTGACATCTCGCCACTCTGATGCCTCCCCCTAACCCCCCCCCCCCTCACAGCTACTCACTGTTTCATGTTGCTTACATACTCCCTTATCCACTGGAGCACCTTACCTTTTACTCCTGCCTGTTGCTCCAACTTTCGTAACAGCCTTTTATGTGGTACTGTGTCAAAAGCTTTCTGACAGTCCAAGAAAATGCAGTCTGCCCACCCTTCTCTTTCTCGCCTAATTTTTGTTGCCTGGTCATAGAATTCTATAACCCTGTGAGGCACGATTTACCATCTCTGAGCCCCATGCCAATAAACTCCATGTAACCCTCCTTACCCCTTACTTACGGGGAGCCGGTCGGCCGAGCGGACAGCACGCTGGACGTGTGATCCTGTGATCCTGGGTTCGATGCCAGGCGCCGGCGAGAAACAATGGGAAGAGTTTCTTTCACCCTATGCCCCTGTTACCTAGCAGTAAAGTAGGTACCTGGGTGTTAGTCAGCTGTCACGGGTTGCTTCCTGGGGGTAGAGGCCTGGTCGAGGACCGGGCCGCGGGGACACTAAAAAGCCCCGAAATCATCTCAAGATAACCTCAAGATAACCCCTTAAATGTCAACCCTTGTCTTGCTATTTTCAAACAATACTGTTTGTTGACCAACTTGTATAACTGCTGATTTCCGCCATGTTCCCTCCCCCATTGTTCTCTTTTTTTCAACTCAATTTATGGTTTGATCTCAATTAGTATTAAGTTTTAATCTAAGCGTTTGTTCCCACACCTTGCCCGAAACGCTGTACGTACTAGTGGCTTTAGGTATTGTATGTACTACGTAGCTCTATCTATAAATCCAACATTATGTTTGCAACTTATCTTGTATGCATGTACTTTTACCTGGATAAACATATGAATATTCGAATTTGAACAGAGAAGGACTGCAGAATGTTACACGATGACCTTGACAAACTCTAAGAATTGGTAAGCAAATGGTTGCTGGAGTTCAATCCTAATAAGTGTAAGTTAATGAGGGTGGGGGAAGGAAGAAAGTTGATCATAAATGGAAGGCAACTACAGGAATAGGAGAAAGAAGGAGATTTGGGAGTAAATATAATTCCAACACAACCATCAGAGGTACACGTAAGACAGGATAGCATCGGCAGCATATGAGACGCTGGCAAACATTAGAACATTGTTTAGAAACCTAAATCAGAACGCTTTCAACGCACTCGACACAACCTTTGTTAGTCCAGTACTAAAATATGCAGCACCAGCCTGGAATGCACATCTTGTAAAACAAAACAATTTGAACAAGTGCAGAGGTTAGCGACTAGACTAGTCCCAGAGCTAAAAGGATTAAGCTACGAGGAGTTTTTTTTTTAATATATACAAGAGTTCCTACATTCTTGTACAGCCACTAGCACGCGTAGCGTTTCGGGCCAAGTCCTTAATCCTATGTTCCTGGGAATACGACCCGCCAAATCGTTTAACAACCAGGTACCTATTTTAGTGTTGGGTTAAACAGAGGCTACAGTTTGGGATTTGCGACCAGTAAATTCCAGTGGTTGAAGGACCTGGACTTCACAATCCTGGAGGACAGAAGAAACAGAGATCATATGATCTCATCATACAAGACACTGAGGGCAATAGACAAAGTGGTGAAGGACAGTATCTTTAAATTGAGGGAAGCTAGGACAAGAGGACCCAAATGGGCCCAGCACACATTAATCTTTTCCTGAATACTTTGCCAATATTCAAGCTTCCCCTCAAGCAATCTTCGTTGATCTATCAGCAGCAATTGACAAGGCAAACAGGTAAATCCTATTAGAGCAGCTTGCTGAGCTAGGAATACAAGGTCAATTTCTGTAATGGATACAAAGTTATTTGTCTAGTAGAACACCTAATTTAACACCATTTTGTTTAATGGTGTTAAAAGCACAGAGTATAAACACTTTGAACTGGGAACTCCATAAGGAGGAGTCCTCAGTCTTTTATTTCAATGTTCTAAAGCATAAACTTACTGAAGATCTTCCATAATAATGAAGACTCGGCCATGTGGAACGCTCGTTATATTTGTGACAGGCCGCCACCCACCCTAGAGTGCAAGTTCTGCTCGATGCTCTTGCTAGCAGACAAGTAGCAACGCACACAAGCAGAGGCCTGCTGTGGTCTAGTGTCTGGAGGGCTCTGCGTCAGTGGCCTGCTGTGGTCTAGTGTCTGGAGGGCTCTGCGTCAGTGGCCTGCTGTGGTCTAGTGTCTGGAGGGCTCTGCGCCAGTGGCCTGCTGTGGTCTAGTGTCTGGAGGGCTCTGCGTCAGTGGCCTGCTGTGGTCTAGTGTCTGGAGGGCTCTGCGTCAGTGGCCTGCTGTGGTCTAGTGTCTGGAGGGCTCTGCGTCAGTGGCCTGCTGTGGTCTAGTGTCTGGAGGGCTCTGCGTCAGTGGCCTGCTGTGGTCTAGTGTCTGGAGGGCTCTGCGTCAGTGGCCTGCTGTGGTCTAGTGTCTGGAGTGCTCTGCGTCAGTGGCCTGCTGTGGTCTAGTGTCTGGAGGGCTCTGCGTCAGTGGCCTGCTGTGGTCTAGTGTCTGGAGGGCTCTGCGTCAGTGGCCTGCTGTGGTCTAGTGTCTGGAGGGCTCTGCGTCAGTGGCCTGCTGTGGTCTAGTGTCTGGAGGGCTCTGCGTCAGTGGCCTGCTGTGGTCTAGTGTCTGGAGGGCTCTGCGTCAGTGGCCTGCTGTGGTCTAGTGTCTGGAGGGCTCTGCGTCAGTGGCCTGCTGTGGTCTAGTGTCTGGAGGGCTCTGCGTCAGTGGCCTGCTGTGGTCTAGTGTCTGGAGGGCTCTGCGTCAGTGGCCTGCTGTGGTCTAGTGTCTGGAGGGCTCTGCGTCAGTGGCCTGCTGTGGTCTAGTGTCTGGAGGGCTCTGCGTCAGTGGCCTGCTGTGGTCTAGTGTTTGGAGGGCTCTGCGTCAGTGGCCTGCTGTGGTCTAGTGTTTGGAGAGCTCTGCGTCAGTGGCCTGCTGTGGTCTAGTGTTTGGAGGGCTCTGCGTCAGTGGCCTGCTGTGGTCTAGTGTTTGGAGGGCTCTGCGTCAGTGGCCTGCTGTGGTCTAGTGTTTGGAGGGCTCTGCGTCAGTGGCCTGCTGTAGCCAAATAATTATAATGTTATTATTATATTTAATATTATAAATCATTTTGTAATTAATATAAATGTTATTGTAATCATTATTATTATAAACATTATAATTATAAATATTATTATTATTATAAATTTATTATTATAATAATTATTATAAATGTTATTAATATAATTATTACTATTATTAAACAAATTAAACAATTAAAGAAGTTCCCCACGCTATGCATGCGTTTTCTTCCTAACACAGAAAATTTAAAATCTCAATTTTTTCTTATGGTCATATTTACATGTAAAAGGACATAATTTAAAGCTTCAAATATGTGCAATCACCCTCAATTACGCTTCAAAATAACAGCCATTAATAATATTTCCAATAAGCATAGTCAGGCGATAAACATGACCTCGAGAAGAAGTATAGGTTAGGAATCGTCTCCAAAGAATTTTCAAAGAATTACTCGTTATTGCTATCTAAAATAATTAGAAGAGCCAAAATTAAATACTACGAAGATAAATTTACCCAAGCAAAGGGCAACATTAAGAAAACTTGGAGCACAATTTCACAAACATTGGGATCAAAGATTAAAAATAACAAACCAATACTCCTGTCCAATAACGATGGTCAGCTTTCAGCCTGACACTGCTTTTGAGCTCAATAGGTTCTTCTCTTCCATTGGGTCATCCCTTGCAAATGATATTCTATCTTCCAGTACTGATGTTCAGGGCTATCTTACAGGTAACTATCCACATTCTCTGTACCTAACGCCTACAAATTCAATTGATGTTAATGAGATAATCCTTTCCCTTAAAACCAAGTCTAGTGCCCTTGAGGAGATACCAACTTTAATTTACAAAAAAGCCTCCACATCTTTAGCTCCTGCTATTGCATTGCTCTTCAACAAGTCACTTGAACTCCAAACCTTTCCAGATATTCTAAAAAAAACGCGAGTAACCCCTGTCCACAAATGTGGTGATCTCACTGATGTTAACTACAGACCTATATCAATCCTGCCAAACTTGTCAAAAATATTTGAAAAACTAATCTACAAGCAACTTTACTCTTATCTAGCCAAACACAATGTACTTAGCTCTTGTCAATATGGCTTCAGACCCAAAAAAAGCACTAATGATGCACTTATTAGTATGCTTAACTTGATATATGCAGCTCTAGATAAAAATGAGTTCCCTGTTGGGTTATTTGTGGACCTGCGTAAGGCTTTTGACACTGTCAAGCACCAAAACTTTCTTCTTAAATTACATCATTATAGAGTCAGAGAACACTCCCTGCAATACCTTCAGTCTTACCTTACTAACAGGCTCCAGTATGTTTCTGTGAATAATTCAATTTCTCCCACCCTACCATCAACATTGGTGTTCCTCAGGGCAGCATACTTGGCCCTCTCCTCTTTCTCATCTACATTAATGACCTTCCAAATGCCTCCCAACATCTCAAACCAATTCTATTTGCTGACGACACAACCTTCATTTATTCCAGTCCTGACCTCGCTCTAAATGTCACAGTGAATACTGAGCTAAATAACGTCCATCTTTGGCTAACTGCCAACAAACTCACCCTCAACATTGGCAAAACTTTCTATATTTTGTTTGGCAATAAATCCTCAAATCAAATAAATCTCAGGATAAACAATACCCAAATTTGTAACAAAGCAGATGGCAAATTCCTTGGCGTTCTCATTGACCACAAGCTGAATTTCCAGGGACATCCTAAATATATCAAAAAGAGTTTAAAAAACTGTTGGCATTCTTTCTAAGATCAGATATTATGTACCTCGCCCTGCCCTGGTGACACTCTGTTATTCTCTCATCTATCCTTATCTCAACTATGGTATTTGTGCTTGGGGTTCTACTACCCACTACTACCCAGTTCTACTACCGAGGCCTGGGGCCTCGTAGCCTGGTGGATAGCGCGCAGGACTCGTAATTCTGTGGCGCGGGTTCGATTCCCGCACGAGGCAGAAACAAATGGGCAAAGTTTCTTTCACCCTGAATGCCCCTGTTACCTAGCAGTAAATAGGTACCTGGGAGTTAGTCAGCTGTCACGGGCTGCTTCCTGGGGGTGGAGGCCTGGTCGAGGACCGGGCCGCGGGGACACTAAAAAGCCCCGAAATCATCTCAAGATAACCCAAAATCATTTACTTCCTCTAATTACTCAACACAGAGCTGCTATCAGGACAATATCCAACTCTGGCCCCAGACATCACTTGGTACCCTTACTCAAATCTCTGAATATGTTAGATATCACTGCACATCCTCTCGTGTATTTTATTTATATATATACTGTGAAATATATATATATATATATATATATATATATATATATATATATATATATATATATATATGTCGTACCTAGTAGCCAGAACGCACTTCTCAGCCTACTATGCAAGGCCCAATTTGCCTAATAAGCCAAGTTTTCATGAATTGTTTTTCGACTACCTAACCTACCTAACCTAACCTAACCTAACTTTTTCGGCTACCTAACCTAACCTAACCAATAAAGATAGGTTAGGTTAGGTTAGGTAGGGTTGGTTAGGTTCGGTCATATATCTACGTTAATTTTAACTCCAATAAAAAAAAAATTACCTCATACATAATGAAATGGGTAGCTTTATCATTTCATAAGAAAAAAATTAGAGAAAATATATTAATTCAGGAAAACTTGGCTTATTAGGCAAATCGGGCCTTGCATAGTAGGCCCAGAAGTGCGTTCTGGCTACTAGGTACGACATATATATATATAAATATATATATATATATATATGTCGTACCTAGTAGCCAGAACTCACTTCTCAGCCTACTATTCAAGGCCCGATTTGCCTAATAAGCCAAGTTTTCCTGAATTAATATATTTACTATAATTTTTTTCTTATGAAATGATAAAGCAACCCTTTTCTCTATGTATGAGGTCAATTTTTTTTTATTGGAGTTAAAATTAACGTAGATATATGACCGAACCTAACCAACCCTACCTAACCTAACCTAACCTATATTTATAGGTAAGGTTAGGTTAGGTAGCCAAAAAAAGCTAGGTTAGGTTAGGTTAGGTCGGTTAGGTAGACGAAAAAACATTAATTCATGAAAACTTGGCTTATTAGGCAAATCGGGCCTTGAATAGTAGGCTGAGAAGTGCGTTCTGGCTATTAGGTACGACATATATATATATATATATATATATATATATATATATATATATATATATATATATATATATATATATATATATATATATATATATATATATATATAATATATATAAAATGCTGAACTGTAATGTCAATCCTGACCTTAAAAGCTTCCTAGAAGGTTGTAACAGAACCCATGAGCACCACACCAGAAACAAATACCTATTTGATATTCCAAGAGTACGACTTAATCACACTAGAAATGCTCTACAAATCAAGGGACCCAGAATGTGGAATGACCTTCCCAACCATGTTAAAGACTGTACCTCTCCCAACCAGTTTAAGATAAAAACTAAACACTACCTAATTAACTCCCTGTAACCTACCTTACCCCTATAATGTCAACCCATGTCTGCTATTTTAAACAATACTGTTTGTCGACCAAATTTTATATTTGCTATTTTTCTGCCATGTTTCCCCCTTTTTAAATTTTATATTAACTCAACTCAATTTATACTTTAATCTCAATTAGTATTAAGTTTTAGTCTTAGTGTTTTACCTGCCCAAAATGCTTTGCGTAATTTTTTTTATTTATTTTTTTAATTATATACAATAAGTACAATAAAACAATACAGGAAACATTACAACAAAGCAAAACAGAAAACCACTGGCCAGAAGGACCGACAGCCCCTACAATAATAAGCATAACTGGAGAAAACGTATGAGAAACAAAGTATACATCAAGTCAAGCACATCACACAAAATATAAGACAATGTAAACAAGCAATCATGCAAACAAATAATGACAAGAAAACAAAACATAGTAACATATGAAACAAAGCAAACAGAAGCACCTGCCGGAAGGACCGACAATAAAGCACATCATGAAGTATAACATGAAAGAGAACACAAGAAAATCATAACATACAACAACCCATAAATAAAAAAAACAAAAACAAGACAACACGTAAGGCAGAAATATAACACACAGGGCATAGTAAGAACACAAAACAAACACATGAACAAGAGACACATACAATCCAGCCTCGCAACAAACAAAGGGAGAGGCACGAGCACATAACAGAATAGGGCAAACAAACAGCCAGAGGGGCATACAGCACTATACATAAAGAACATAAACATGAAATCAGTGGACATACTTTCCCGGAAACCAGGCCCGCGGGAACCGCGCATTAAACGCTTCCTAGAGCAACCACCGCCAAGGGTCTCGGCCATCCACCGGGGAAGCCATAACATCTGGAACCCTGGCAACAAACACCCACAAACAGGGGACCCAGACGGTATTACTGACGAGTCGAGTAGCCGCCACTCGTCCCCACATGCAGGGAACCTGCCTACCATTAAAGTTCTCCAGTTCGTCAGACAGCATTAACTCGGCAATCGCTGTCCAGTGACCTGGCGGCATCACAGATGCCGGCAACACGAGGAAGGGCCCCAACGTGCATCCTCTCAAGAGCGAACTTGACAGAGGACACCACCACAGGAGCACCTGCGGCAATGGGCGCACCACCAGACGACTGCAGGGAACCTGGACAGCACGCATCCTTCCGTAATGTCACTAGCAGGCCACGCCCAGCACCAGTATCCACACCATCCCTGGCAGCGGAAGCCACCACCCCCCCCACTGCAGAGAGTCCCCTGGTGGAGAAGGAACAGAAGGCACGCCCGAGACACGGGCACCAGCAGTAGCAGGCACATGGACCTCCGCCACCACTAACTGCGGAAACATTGACGCATCCGGATCCACACTGTCAACACCCGAAGACCCACAGTCACTGAAGTCACCAACATCGGCCCAGGCAGAAGACGAACGCCGGGAACGTTTGGGCTCCGGCCGGATATCGTCAGAGCTGAAAGTGGACCCAGAAACACGGGTACCACTAGCCGGACGAATCGACGCCCGACACAGAACAGCAGCAGCCTCTACCACAGGGGGAACCGGGCCACACACAGCAGGAGGCTCCGCAGCCATCCCAGCACCCAGCAGAGCCGGGATCCAAAGCGAGGACACAGGGCCAGGCGCAGCAGCCGAAGACGAGGGAGAAGACGATGATGCCTCACAGTGAGCACCAGGAAGGCCCACGGGAGCAGTGGGGACAGTGACAGGAGCAGGTAAACCATCCAACGGCACTGCAATACCCGGAGGAGTGTCTGCAACAACCGAAGGAATGTCGGGTGACACAGGGCGAGCTGCATCAGCTAACGGGACGCTCACCTCCTCATCCCCGGAGTCCTCCTCCAGAGGAAGCGGCGGGAAATCCTCCTCCCGGAACAAGTTGACGGGAGCAACCGGAGCCGCAGTGCACCCGGCAGCCTGATGGCCCAACAGGCCACACCGGAAACAAGTACGGGGTTGCCGGGCATAATACACCCGCACGTAGTACCCTAAAAGTCGGACAGAGGATGCAATGTCTGACCTCAGGCGCATCCCGAGGGTACGAATGTTGGTCTTCACACCCGTATACTTTCCAAAAGACAGCGTGTGCATCTGCACACTTACGACCGTGCCAAACCTCTGGAAGAAACGCTGGAGGAGGGTCTCAGGAAACTCCATGGGGGCCCCATAAACACTCACATATGTCATGGCACTGCTACGATCCAAAATGGCCACAGATCTGGTGCCATCCTGCAGCTGCAAAGTACGTCCCTCGTACCATCGGAGAAAGTCACGGTACGCTGCTTCTCCCACAAACTTGATGACCACACAGTGAGCTATCACCAGCTCAACACCGTAGATTTCTAGAACCAGGATATGGAGCATGTCACACATGACCATCTCCACAATAAGATATCCCGCACGGCCAGTAAACTCCAAACCCACGGAGTTTACCCTCACAACAGGGGGAAGATGGCCGCCCATTGCAAAAGCACCACGGCCACACCAACCAGGAACAGCAGGGAGGGTAGACACACGCACACCCCCTGGCGATGAAAGTGGCAAACATTCCAACTATCAGAGAGGCCAGGCGACACGTCCGCACCTCACGGCAGCTAGAGCGCAACTCCCACGCTTTGCGTAATAGTGGCTTTAGGCATTGTATGTACTAGCTTTATCTATAAATCCATCAATGTTTGTATCACACCTTGTATGTATGTACTTTCCCTGAATAAACATTTGAATTTAAATTTGAAAGAGCATCTGCAATCTTAAGGTCATGTCCTCTGATTTGCTGACACACTGGATAACACTAATAACTAAACCACAAGTGTCTAATGGGTGCTTATACCCAATACCGTAGGTATACAGTGGTTTTAGAGATGCTCAGAACACAGCCTCTGGCCACCCACCTGGTGCTCAGAACACGGCCTCTGGCCACCCACCTGGAGCTCAGAACACGGCCTCTGGCCACCCATCTGGTGCTCAAAACACGGCCTCTGGCCACCCACCTGGTGCTCAGAACACGGCCTCTGGCCACCCACCTGGTGCTCAGAACACGGTCTATTTTGTAAATCTGTTACTCAAATTGAGAGGAACATTCAGATAAATCCTTTTGATTTAGAGGTGATCAGTAAACTGAGTACAATTTGTCCATAAATGCTTTAAAATTATTAATTCCATGAACTTCTCTCACTGCATCATCTACTGCAAGTTCTAATCTGTGATTAAGACAGTGTCAGATTATTATATCTGGGTAAAGTTCCTTGAGAATTGTTGCAATGCCAGATTTGACACCCAGCATGACACTTGCCCCATCACTAGCAAATGCTACAAGGTTCTGTTTCAAATATAAGTCCTCAACCCCATGATAATTGAGACAGCACAATAGATGCCCAGCAATAGTTGCTACTTTCTGATCAGGTAGTTCAATTAGATCTAAGAACATGAAATGGGGATTACCTTCCTTATCACTTTCATATTTCAAGTAAACTCTCAAGGTTGTTTTCAATGCTCAGGTTTGTTGGTGCATCAATGAGAACAGAAATTTTGCCATTTATCTGCTTGATATGCTGGCAAATGTTATTTTTCATATTATTGGGTATGTGATTAATTATCTCCGTGGTACTAGTGCAGGAATGCAGTCCCATTCCAAATGTCAACACCATTTTGTTTTTGTAATTCCAGTAAGCCAGAGTGATGAGAGTTTGGTCTGGCATTCTGAGCTAAATATGCAGAACACAAAATGGAACAAGTTGTCTTCAGATGCAAAGCATTCATGGCTTCATACAATTTTCCAAGAGCATCTTCACTAGCAACATTTTCAACACAAAGCAGCAGTGAGCTTCCCATAGTTTATGATCAACAATTTTTTTGAAACTTCAAGTGTGTACTTCGCTCTGCTACATTACAGGATACTCGGTATATCTACCACTCATTTGATAGTCTTAAACTCTTAGAAGTGAAACGTGTTATATTGCTTATGATTGCACATACTTTACACCAAAGTTTATCTTTCCTGACGTCTAACCATGGATAGGTTTCCTTTTTTTCTTCAGTCCAAATACCTCAGCAGGGATACGTCAGACTTCAATGCACCATTACTTTCTGAATTGCACATGTATCCAGTTTGAATATTTGAACTAGAAGCAGTCAAAACACAACTTATGCCACTTTCAGTGTTATCATTATCAGTCTCTTGTACGTTATTCTTCTTACACTCCTCATTTTATCTACGAAAGAAATCAACATTGTTTGCTTAGAAGCCATGATGAGGGTGTTTGTGAGAAAAAATGCTTCTGTATTAGAGAGAAATCCAGGGACCACCAGCCACCACTTTACTAACACCACTGAAACACAAAAGCAGGGTTGCCAACTCAGTATTTCACACAATACTAGAACCACCCCCAAAAAGCACTAAATTATGTAAATTTGTGTGTAGCAGTTTTGTCGTTTTACCTGCCTATCTTGAGATGAAGTTATCTTCAGACGATTTCGGGGCTTAGTGTCCCCGCGGCCTGGTCCTCGACTAGGCCTCCACCCCCAGGAAGCAGCCCGTAGCAGCTGTCTAACTCCCAGGTGCCTATTTACTGCTAGATAACAGGGACATCAAGGTGAAAGAAACATTTTGCCCATTTGCCTCCGCCTCCACCGGGGATCGACCCCAAAACCTCAGGACTACGAATCCAAAGCGCTGTCCACCCAGCTGTCAGGAAGTATTTGTCTAATGAATTAGACACCTGTCTAATGAACTGATGCTAAAGCCATGAACAATATCGCTAAATATTCGTATCCAAAACAGTAGGTTGGCAAATTTGTCTCATATCTTTTGTCTGGCATAAATGGACAGGAAGCATTCACATGTGTCGGGTATTATGTTTCCAGATTCATACAGTACAATTCAGCCTGTTTGCTTTTTGTGTGTATAAATATTTAAATATTATTGAATCTCTAAAAAAAAAGAAATATCATAACATTATTAACCTATTAGTTATGTAATACTAATATTTTCCTGCCACAGTTAATTAACTTCACCCACAAGCCATCCTCTCTCCCTTTCACCCATTCCATCATCCACTTGCAGAGGTGCCGGAGCGGTGCTCTGGCGAGCTCCAGCAGCACTGCTTCACTGGTACCTCCTCTCCTGCTTAGACCTTACAGAAAATATAACCTCTGGTCTCATTTTAGAAAAATCTCTTTTAGGTTCTTGTTACCACATTTTGATATTTATTAGAATGATAATCATGCCAGCTACTTAATTCATTATTTTGTAATGTAAGATTATGAAAGGCATGAACTCTTCACAGTCAATTGTCTTCTTTTGGTCTACTATTGAAGAAAGAAACTTACACCTAATTAGTTCAGGAAAGTTACAATACTAAGGCAGTGAGTAATCAAGCAAACCTCAAAAATTTAATGGTCAAAAATATATTTAAACAATTATAAAATAATTCAGCTAATCTGAAGACAACACAATACACTTCAGCACTGGAAACTTCTATTTTATGTTTGCTTCCTAAAACATGGCAGACATGCTCTCCTCCAAGAACTTTTTATAAATTGCCATAAAGGAAGCAATAAAGGCTTCTATGTGGTATATGGCCTTGGAGCCCAGGTTGAGGCGGTGCTCGTGGTATGCCGCTAATCGAGTAACTTCACATTTCAACTCTCCGTCGCAGTTCCTCACCAGCTCCTTCAACAGACCCTGGAAATATTTCAAGAATCATTATGATCAGTAATTACATTTGAGAAATAATGCTCACATAAGGTGACCAATATAATGCTTCTTATAATGGCTAGCACTTTCTCCTGATAATTACCTTACCTTAACCTTTAACAGCTCAACTACTTAAGTCTTACATCATCATGCACATGACGTGAACAAATCACACATGGTGATTCAAGCATAGGAGGTAATCACAGATAGCAACTAGTTAAGAGTTAGTTGTAAGAGTATTGTCAGGTTGATGGATGGTAATGTAACATTATGAGGTACTCTCTTCACCAATACTGAATGTTAGTTTTAACAGTAATGTTCACAACAGATACGTTGAATGCCAGCAATGTTTATCTATCTATAACTCTGGTACTTGATTCCATCTGTGGTACTTCTATAAAAGCCCCAAATTTTTCTTTAGTCTTATAGGGATAAGGAACTGCAATTTTATTTAATTATTTGTTTGTGTATCTGCACCAAATATATTATATGCTCTTTCCAATGGTATCTATCACCAAAAAATAAATAAAAGGAAATAAATCAATAAAACATTGTTAAGAGATTCCATGTTCTAATAAAAAATATTGTTAAAGTAACTTAATACCAGGGGTATAAATATACCCAAGACATTCAATATAATTATTAATACTCTACTGTACAACCAAAAGGAATGCAGTAATTGCAAAAAAAAGTTTTTCATGGGGCAACCCCCCTCAGTAGCTGCATGGAGCATAGCTCAAGTAGGGTGCCAGTACCACACAGCCCGCGGTGTAATGGCAACCACAGTTGTGTCCCAGCTGAAAGGTCCCCGAGTTTGATTCCTGTGCCAGGACAGTAGCACTTGGGCAACGTTTCCTTTCACCTGATGTCTTTGCTCATCTAACACTAAAATAGGTGAGAAAATCAACTGAAGCTTCGAGATGACACAAACCCGCAACCAAAGCACTCCTGGTCACTCGCCTTACCACTGTACCACACTGACTTATTAGGTAAAAGTTATACAACCAGGATTCCACTGAAATCTCTTAAACACTGGAGGTTTCTACTGAAGCCAGCCCAAGCCTCAAGACTTCCAGAGGTTTGAGTGGAATCTCGGTAATATAACTTTTACCAAGTCGGGGTGGTACAGTGGTAAGGTGAGCTGATATATATCACGTTAGTGTGATTTCATGGTATATTTGAATAAAATAGGCATCGTGAAGGTAGGCAAGTGTTATGGGTTTCACCCTGGTGAAGGTCAGTGATCAGGGCAATCCTCACTCTCCTCACTCGTTGAATCACCATCATCTGCTGTCTCTGTATCTAAATTATCACTATTGAAATCACTGTTCCATTCTTCCCCCTCAACATCTGACACAATATAGGAGAATGCTTGAACTAAACCTGGGATTTTTATTGGTGTAAGCTTCACTCTGCTAAATTTCTTGTAAAGCATACTTATCTTATCCTCTTTGATTGATTTCTCCGCTCTTTTCGTTGTGGAACTGCTCTGCCCTTGACCCTGATCCATCGTGTAATGTATATAAAGTGTTGAAACAACACGGGAACAAATATAAATGCCGCTAATAGCAGAGATCTACACAAGTTTGGGATGCGAGCGGGCAGCATGCTGGTCACAAGCGAGGTAAACAAAGGACTAGGCTGACCACGTGGCCTGACAACCCAGGATGCCATGCGGCATATGGAGGAAAGTGGGAAGACAATGGCGCTCATTTTGAAACCACCTAGAAGTTGATCAGATAAAAATTTAGTTTTTTACAAATATTTTAATACATGACGCGAGCCATTGTCAATCACTCAGAATCGGGAGAAAAATGAGTGTGCAACGGGTCGCGGCACCTGAGTGCAATAGTGTTAAACTATTACATAATACTGATGGGTAACTATAGGAAAATACCTCTGGATAGTAACGGACAGTAATGTTTACATGGACACCACTGTAAGCTGTTTAGTAACCAAATAATACACATATTAGACATTTGAAGAAATAACCAATTCCATTATCTAGTTTAACTTCCTACCTTGAAAATAACCTCTGGAGGTATACAATGTGTCAGGAGCTCGTATATTCTTTCCCGGACTTCTAGCAATCGATTAGGGCTCTGTTCCTCAACAATTTTGGCAGCAGTTCCTTGCAAGAACGTCTCCCAATCAGGGACACATATCTCCTGCTGGGCACTGAAGGGGTATCTGTAAAATATGTCAGCCATTATTATTTTGTTTACCAACAATTGACATAGCAATTGACAATTGATAGCAATTGACCCATCTTCCAGGATTGAGCTTGTAAATGCTTTAAACTAATATTTCATGTCTTAACAGAATTTTAGAAAAAATTAATTAATAAATAATTGAGGATTAAGTGTAATAAAACACATTCCTATGCATGACCAACTACAACCAACTCAGGGACTGAGTCTGCTCCAACTGTGCAGACTGGAATATCTTCCAGTTGAAAAGAACGGCAATACCGTAAAGGCCAACTAGCAAAAGACAAGCACCTGACTAGCAGACATGAGACACAACTGGGGGCTCACTGTTATGACCCCAGGTAGCCTGAAAAACGAGTCTACCTGCCTGAGAGTTATTCAACAAACTAGCCCCAAGTGAGAGGTCAAAGGAAATATAGATATGTGAATATATATGAAATACTTGGCAAGTGTTAATGAACAGTTTAAAAGCATGGGCAGAGGATAAATGTGTAAATAAGGACATGACATGAGATGTTGAGATTTTGTTGACAAGGAATGAGGCTCGCTGTGAATGTCTTGACCTCACTCGAGCAGCAGAGGTTGTGAGAGGAGGTTGCACTGTGTTTGTACTCCTGGCAGCAAAGGAGGAACCCCTAGTTGTGTGCCCCTACAAGAGGAGGGAGCCAGTCAGGCGTTTGTGTATGAAGCCTGAGGACGACTTAGTGCTCGAGTCAGGATTAGGAGAAGCCTGGTGAGGCATTCCTATAGCGATTTCGTGGGTGACCTGTGTCAGCGCCATGTCGAGCGTCATCGAGTGAACGCCCCGCATCAGATAAATTCTGTGGCAAGTCTATTTAACCAGCTGTTAATGAATGCCTGTGATTGATCGTGTGCCCAGCGATCATGGCAAGTGTTTATAGATACATTAGATGCGTTTTATTAAGGCAGTGAGCTGAAACAAGAGGGTAGAGATGGAGGAACGTCCTGGAGGGCGGAGTGACGTGTCCACCCTCTCCGGAGACCAGTGGCTGACTGAGTGAGGCGGCGGCGGCGGCTGCCAGCGAGGCAAAGCATGGAATTGCCCGAACGGGGAGTACCCCCTCGCAACATGTTAGAGTATATAAAGAGATGTCAAGTGAAGGAGAGTTATTTTGTGTGAATACATTTAATTATGTTTTAGTAGGAAAACATTTTTATTGGCATGGCAATGGAAATTGCAGGTTTGTTTGGGGGAAGAAGTTGATAGAACTTCGAGGCCAGGGAAGAAGTTGATGGAGCAAATTTCGAGGTGGAGAAGTGAAGGCTGAACTCTGTGGTAGACCATAACCCCATAGTGAGAAGTGGACCTGAAGCAGTGTGGAAGAGCAGTGAAGAGAAGTTTCACGTGTCTGTGGGATCAGCGGTGAAGCATCACTGGTGTTTGAGGAGAAATTCATTGTGTAGTAGTTTAGGAGGACTGCAGAAGAACCTTGTTGACAATTTTGGGTGAACCTAGAGTTATACATGATAGTGAGCCTCTAGGAGCAGACCAGAGGTTCATGGTGATCACACATGATGTATAAGAGGAGTGCTTGAATGCTTATTGGCATGTAAGGCGCAGTGGAAGGTAAGAGATTGATTTTTTTGTGTTGGGGAATATTTATGCAGATGTTTCTAGTGTCTCAGCCACAAGCTGTACTTTATATACTTTCAGGACTGATTGTGCGACATTGATGTAACAAGTCGTGTTACAGCCATTGGCCGAGTTTTATATATATTTTAGGACTGGTTGTACAATATTATTACAAAGAGATTTAACCCCACTTAGTGAGGGAGTAGTAAGTGGCACGTCAAGAGTTGAGCAGTCACTTGATATGGACGGCTGGTGAAGCCAGGATCTGGCCAACAAGTCTGGTCAACATGAAGCCAGGATATGGTATTGGATTGCTACCAGGTTGCAGCAGCTTAGTGTTGTATGCTATTGTTTTACTGTTCTTATTTCATGTACTGTACATGTTCTTTTGTTTATTAAATGTGTATTGTTGACTGGATTTTGTACTTGTCCTGGTGAGGCTTCCCAGAAAGCAGAGAGAGAGAGAGAAAAAAAAGGATCACAGCTGTGAACAGGGTGACAGAACGTACTAGTTGACAATAGGGGGATTGAGGAGATCAATCCAAACAAAGAGAGAGTGGGGAGTCACGGCGGCTCAAATAGGGTGTGTGCACAGGACAACGAGGCCAGTGTTAGAACCACACCCCTAGATATGTGACGCTGAACCCCTCTCCAAGACCATGAGGCGTACAGGGTGATCTCCTGAGAAAACTTTAAGAACTCCAGAGTTCATTGTTGGTCGACAGGCAGTAGCGGGAGTGTGGCTGCCAGGGTTGGTTGTCTGTTCCGGCAGATAGTGGTTGGGGAACGTTGTCCACCTGTACGCAAGTAACAGCCTGGTGCAGCAACTAGACCTCTTTTTGGAGGTTTAAGGTCCATTAGCCCCAAACCCCCTCAGGTCAGGACACCACATTACCACTTTCGTCCGGGGATGACGCAATGCTGCGTCATCCATTTACTGTCAGTAATCTCGGTGATGACGCAATGCTGCGTCGTCCACTAAAATAATTGCCAAAAATCAGGTTTTTATCCGATTTTTTGGGGACTGTTTGGTAAGTGTCAACAAGCCGAATGCAATCTGTGACTACAATACAAACATGAAAGGTGTTGATCACTTTGACCAAATGATCAAATATTATCACTTCATAAGGAAAACTCACAAATGGACGAAGAAAATGACCTATTTTGTGCAAATGGCTATCTACAATGCTTATGTGATGTACAACTACTACACAAAAAATACTAAATTATAATACTAAATATACTAAAATACTAAATACTAAACATTTGTGGGCAGGAATTGGGAGTGTAGCTGGAAGGCGTGTGGGCGCTCACTCACGGTTACGTGGCCCGTCTTCAACTCATCGGCGGGTGGAGCGTGACCAGGTTTTTTATTTTATATGCTAATATTCATCTAGAGAATTCTATTGTGAACCCATTGATACCAAAATGAAAGACCTAGGACGAAAATTAAGGTGACCAGAGTGAAAAGAGTGAACACATTTTATCGCTTTTGCGCGCTCCTGGGTAACTCGTTCGCACTTTCTCTGTTTGCTGCGGGTAATTAGCCAGGCTTTTGGAGTTTATATGCATTTAGTGCTGTAGAGAATTCTATTGCAAACACAATGATACCAAATTTAATCTCGTAGGGCGAGAATTGAGGTGACAAAGTTGAAGAGAGTATACACTTTTCAGAATTAACGCGCGCTCCCGTGAAATGCTGGGACCCAAATCGCATAGTTGAGGGGTGACGCGCTGGGTACGCTAAAGTGTTAAGTGTACTGTACCACAGTGGTCTATGTTCAACTCTCAATTGATGAAGTGATGATTCTGGGTTCAATTTTCAGGTGGGACAAATGGTTAGGTACATTTCCTTTTACCCGATGCCTCTATTTACCTAACAGTTACCCTGGAGTTAGCCAACTGTTGAGGGTTGCATCCTGGGGAAGCCTGTAGTTGTACCTTAGGGGCACCTTGATACAAACACAACACGAGAATTTTTAACCAGCCATCAAGGAAGACCAGTACCCTGACCCTGGCAATGAAGCTCCCAGAGTACCACTCACCTCAGCTGGCTGGTACTCTCATAGTCCAGGCACCATCATCAACCTCAAAGGTAGAACCCAAAAGTAAAACTGTGGTGTCCCATTCAACACCCAACTCAATCACTAAACTGAAGGTAAAAAGACAGATGCTGCTTGATACCTGCTTGATGGGGTTCTGGGAGTTCTTCTACTCCCCAAGACCGGCCCGAGGCCAAGCTCGACTTGTAAGAGTTTGGTCCACCAGGCTGTTGCTTGGAGCGGCCCGCAGGCCCACATACCCACCACAGCCCGGCTGATCCAGAACTTCTCTTAGAAAACAGTCCAGTTTTCTCTTGAAGATGTCCACGGTTGTTCCGGCAATATTTCTTATAGTCGCTAGGAGGACGTTGAACAACCGTGGACCTCTGATGTTTATACAGTGCTCTCTGATTGTGCCTATGGCACCTCTGCTCTTCACTGGTTCAATCTTGCATTTTCTTCTATATCGTTCACTCCAGTATGTTGTTATTTTACTGTGTAGATTTGGGACCTGGCCCTCCAGTATTTTCCATGTGTATATTATTTGGTATCTCTCTCGTCTCCTTTCTAGAGAGTACATCTGGAGAGCTTTGAGACGATCCCAATAATTTAGGTTTTTTATCTCGTCTATGCGTGCCATATATGTTCTCTGTATTCCCTTAATTCCAGCAATCTCTCCTGCTCTGAAGGGGGAAGTGCGTACTGAGCAGTACTCAAGACAGGACAACACAAGTGACTTGAAGAGTACAACCATTGTGATGGGATCCCTGGATTTGAAAGTTCTCGTAATCCATCCGATCATTTTTCTGGCTGACGCGATATTTGCTTGGTTATGCTCCCTTGTTAGGTTATGTTAGATCGTCAGACATCATTACAGGGTATTCCCAAATCCTTGACATGCTGTTTTTCTACTATGGGAAGATTCGATTGTGTTTTGTACCCTGTATTATGTTTCAGATCCTTATTTTTGCCGTACCTGAGTACCTGAAATTTATCACTGTTAAACATCATGTTATTTTCTGCTGCCCAATCTAAAACTTTGTTGACATCTGCTTGTAGTTTTTCAATGTCTTCAGCAGAGGTAATTTTCATGCTGATTTTTGTGTCATCTGCAAAGGACGACATGTAGCTGTGGCGTGTATTTTTGTCTATATCAGATATGAGAATAAGGAACAGTAGTGGTGCAAGGACTGTACCTTGAGATACAGAGCTTTTAACATCGCTTGGACTCGATTTTATCTGATTGACTGTTACTCTTTGTGTTCTGTTCGACAGAAAATTGAGTACCCAGTGTCCTACATTTCCAGTTATTCCCATTGACCTCATTTTGTGAGCTATCACCCCATGGTCACATTTGTCGAATGCCTTTGCAAAGTCTGTGTATACAACATCTGCATTTTGCTTTTCTTCTAGGGCTTCTGTGATTTTGTCATAGTGGTTGAGTAACTGTGACAGACAGGATCTTCCTGCTCTAAATCCATGTTGTCCTGGATTGTGCAATTTATTGTTTTCCATAAAACTAGAAATCTGATTCCTAATCACTCTTTCAAACACTTATTATGTGTGATGTGTGTGCAACTGGCCTATAATTTTTTGCCAAGGCTTTACTCCCCCTCCTTGTGCAACAGAGCTATATCTGTAGATTTAAGTGCAGCTGGTATCTTCCCTGTATCCAGGCTCTTTCTCCATATTACGCTGAATGCTTTCGCTACTGGTACTTTACTTTTCTTTATGAATATTGAATTCCATGAGTCAGGCCCAGGAGCTGAGTGCATAGGCATATTGTCAATTTCTCTTTCAAAGTCTTCCAAGTTTGTGGTACTGTAATATCCGTTATATTATCTGCAGCTTGAATGTCATTCATAAAGAAGCTGTCTGGGTCATCAACTTTCATGTTGTTTATTGGTGTGCTAAACATAGCCTCATACTGGCTTCTTAGAATTTCACTAATCTCTTTGTTGTCCTCTGTGTACGTACCTTCATTTGTAATTAAAGGTCCAATACTGGTCGAGGTTTTGGATTTTGATTTTGCGTATGTGAAAAAATATTTCGGATTTTTCCTTATCTCTTGTATAGCTTTCTGTTCCAATTCCATTTCCTCAGACTCTCATGATCGCTTCAACGTTTGTTCTATTTCTTCGATCTCCCTGCTTCAGCTTATTTTCCTTGCTTGTGATAGTTGTGTCTGCCGAAGCATTTCCATTATTTTTTCCTTCTCCTGTACAGTCGTCTGCGTTCTCTTTCTAGAGTGGTCCTCTTTCTGCCCCTCCTCACAGGCACGTGCTTCAAGCAGACCTTGTAAGCTTCAGCTGTCAGTTGAGCTATTCCCTGTGTGGGAGTTTTGTTGCTTAAGACCATCTCCCATTGAATGGTTGCAAGGTCTGCATTTATTTTTTCCCAGGCAATCCTCTTATTGTTGAAATTGAATTGAATTGAATATTCCTTCTCGCTTGTTGGGTCTCTTAGACCTACTACCGTTATTTATGCTAGTTCGCACTTCAATGAGCTTATGGTCTGAGTATGAAGTATCTGAGATTGTGATGTCTCTGATTAGTTCATCATTGTTTGTGAATAACAAGTCTAGTGTGTTTTCGCTCCTAGTTGGTTCTGTAATCTGTTGATTGAGCGAGAATTTGTCACAGAATCTCAAAAGTTCTCTGACCTGTAGTTGGTTATTTCCCGGGTCATTCCCTGCTATGATATTTGTGTTTGCCATTCTCCATCTTAGACTCGGCAAATTGAAATCTCCAAGGAAGATAATATCTGGAGCTGGGTTTGCTAGGTTATCAAGTATGTTCTCTATTTTGTGCATCTGCTCTGTGAATTCCTCAACCGTTGTATCTGGTGGTTTATATATTAGAATAATAATTAGGTTTAGTTTCTCTACCTTAATTCCAAGTACCTCTACCACCTCATTAGTTGAGTTTAGTAGTTCTGTGCATACCAGGTCCTCTTTAATATACAGACCTACTCCACCATTTGACCTAGTTTTTCTATCACAGCTATATAAATTATAATTTGGAATCCAGATTTCACCATCCATGTAATCTTTTGTATGAGTTTCGTGAATGCCTCAAATATGAGTTTGACTCTAATAGGAGGCCATTTATGAACTTAACTTTATTTCTTGACTTTGGCTTTAAACCTTGAATGTTTGCAAATATGAATGATTGTCCATATTGTGTGTCACTTCTGGAAGGTTTTGGTAGTTCTCCCTCCTCTCTACCCTGACCCAGGGTGTGTTGTTGTGGCAATGGTTTGTGGTGTGGCAGTGGCAATGCTACTGGTATCCTCCAAAGTCAGCAATATAAACTAAAACTAGCTTGTAAAATCTTGTGTACTTGGGAAATGGTGAGCATCTGGATTACTGTACTGGAATGAGCTTTGTAAGAATTAGGGGTGAACCAGGGATAAAGAAATTCCTTCTTAGCCACAGGAAACAAGCAGAACAACAACTGTAAGGGAATCAACAGGTGATGCAGCAACATGACTGCAAATACAAAGAAAACAACTCATGAGTTGAAGGGTAATGATGAATTTCTGCCAAACATGTTTGGAGTTTCTATTCAACAGAGTGCAATGCTCACAAATTAGCAGGTGCCTGATAGGCCATCACCTGAGGGAAGTTCAGTCAACACAAATATCCAGTGAAGAAATAAACCAGCGTTGAATGTAACGAAACGCCATTTTCTGGGCGAGCCCTGGCGGCTCCCTGGAGCTATCGGACTGATATTAGCTGTGTTAATCTGGGGGCTTCAGTCAATTGGAATTCTGCCTACTGAGGACCACGAGCCAGAACCTGGCACCCTCAGAGAAGGGCAGGGAGCAATGGTGTAAGGAAACCCCACTGTTTTTTGGAGTATTCCATGTCTGTCATGGAATAATGAGCCCATGAGACCCAGCAACCCTAGGAGCAGCCCTGCATGAGCTCTTGTCTGTAAGTCACAAGCAGCAGTCAGACACAAAATAAACACTCAAATTCCAACTAACAAAATGTTTCATTTAAATTATCACCATGCAGAGCATCCCTGATCTCACAAATATATACCAGTGAGGGCAACAGTGGTAAAGTGAGGTGAGCATGGCATAGTATAACAAAAATATTAAGAAAATATTACCACAAACTAGGTTACCCACTTACTGTTGCACTTTACAGGCCTCGCACATCAGCAGGGCACGTCGTAGGTTACGGTTGGACTTTTCAGCAATTTTTTTGGCTAATTCTAGAGGAAGAGAAAGTCCCTCCTTTTTGCAAACACTCTGAAATTTTCAAATATTTTTTTGCTTTAAAATTTACATATACAGTAACTATTTCGTAATAAATGATTGAAAATGAGGTCATAACAATACTACACTCTTAGTTTCTGGGGAAGACTTGTAAGCTTTGATGACCAAGAAGAGCCCTGGAGGCAATACAGTAACAAACTTCATAAGGGTATTCTTCAATCATCCTAAATAATTATTCCCAAACCAGAGCAAGCAAGGCACGTATGATTTTTGGCTATGAGTGATTTATTAAGACAAACTTGGTTCTTCAACTGCTTCTCATTAAAATAAGCAAGATTTAAAAAAACAAAAAAACCAGCGTTGAATGTAATGAAACGCCATTTTCTGGGCGAGACCCGGATGCTCCCCGGAGCTAATTGGGCTGATATGAATGTATTAGACCCCCTGGCATAAGTCAGTGTGCATGGAGTTCTAGGGATACCAGGGACCATGAGCCAGAACCTGGCCCCCCTCAGAAAGGCACAAGGAGCAATGGCCTCTAGAAACCCCCCATGTGGTTGGAAGTATTTTATGTCTGCCATCGACAGGGTCAGGCACCCAGAAAGGTAAGCGCCCCAAAACAGACCCCTATTCTGGTTAAAATATTGCTACTGAAAGCTGAACTAGTGGACAGAACTCCCCAAATGAAAACGAGCAAATGAGCATGACGTCACCACGTCACCGCGCAGCTGTCTGTGCACCCCCCCCCCTCCCTTCGAGTGGGAAGGGGGAGCCCCAGTTCCCCCTCGCTAGCTATCCACACCCCAGTTCTGAGGCTGGATGTCAAAACACGCAAAAAACTGCAGACTGCAGACTGGAGGGAGGGAGGGTTGCTGGGGAGCCTCCGGGTCTCACCCAGAAAATGGCGTTTCATTACATTCAACTCTGGTTTTCTGGGGGATCCCCATTGGCTCCCCGGAGCTACTTACCCAAAGATAACACAAGAGGGACATACCAGAGAGGTGGTCGCCACTCACTCCTCAACGCAAAGGCAAGACAACTGGCCGCAACTGCCAACCCAATGCGACTCATGCCCGACCAGGGACAGAAACAATGACTAGGTAGTGAGCAGCCAGAAACCTGTTCGACCTCCAAAAAACCCCATGCCTGAATGTTAACCCAAGACATGCTACCGAAGATAGCAGCAAACATACGAACGGCGTGGGCACGAGGATAGACCGCAGGCTGGCTGAACCAAATAACCTGTGGATGATCTGGGAGACCTGAACCCGGAATAGGGAAGAAGGGAAATCGGGTCAATCCAAAGCGCATCCGCGGCCACTGAGGCTGTGGCATGCAGGTAATGGCGGAGAGCCACAACCGGACACAACATATGATGCACCCCCGGCCTAACCAACCAAACATCACCCAAGGACCCCTCCGGAAAGCAGCAGTCTCCTCCTTCGCCAGAAAAGAAGGAGACGGCTGCAAACGAACAAACCTACCACCAGGACCAAAAGTACAGAAACCCCTGCGCCGGAAGGAGAGTATGAAGCTCCCCGACCTGATCCTCAGAGGTCAATGTCAACAGCGAAAAAGAGAGCCTTGGAAAAACAGTCCTGAACCAAAGGGGCAACCACAAACCGAGAAGAGAGAAAGGAGAGCACCCAGTCCAACAACTAGGACAGTTCAGGCGGCGCATGAGCAGGTCAGAGGTGAAACAACACACGAGACAGCTTGAGGAACGGAGAAGTAACATCCATCCCAAACGCAAGCTGCAGCAGCTCTGCCAGCAACGCACGATACGAGGCGACAGAATTCGGCATAAAATGACGGTCCTGAAACAAACCACAAAAGGAAAGACAGGACAACCCGAACCGAGACAGAAGTAAGCCTACGGAGGGACAAGAAACAATGGAAGGACCACCAGGAAACTGCATACTGCCGCCGAGACGAAGCACGCAAGTGGGACACCATTGTCCCACCTGAGCCATTGAAACTGCGCCAACCGAGAAAACTCTTTTTGATTTTTCCGTACCCATTCTAAATGTGTGCGAGGTTAGTTGTGTATGAAATGGACTCTTAAGACCCTCAGTGAGAGGCAGCCATCTTGGAAAAAATTCCCAGAATGCCCTAGGGCTGCTGGCTGGGTTAGTACTGAATGAGCAACCATGGGTGGCGCACTCGCCTCTGGCTCCCAAACACCTGTCCGATGCGGTGTTGAAAGATAACGCTCTGTCGGTGAAATTCAAACCTTATTGTTTGAAAAACATAAGGGTCATAATATTGGTGAAGCTAGGCGCAATAAGGACAGTACCTATGAGGACGATACAGCGAGCATATCAGTTGTAGCTCTGAGCGTCACCCTTGCAATCCTATGCTATCTCCAATTTATTTAGATGATACGCATGATGATGAATCGTTTTCTGCATTCAATGATGATGCATCTGATACAAGTGGCATAGATAATGGTTGTGTTTTCCATAGATATTTTCAAGAATACCCGAATCTCTTCCTGACTGATGGACACTCTTTGAGGCTAGCTGAATCTCTTTCTGACTGATGGACACTCTTTGAAGCAAGCTGGATCTCTTCCTGTGTGGGACCATACAAAGCGATCTTTTCAAGACTACCTTACAAATTGATCTTTTCCTATAATCTTTTCAATACTACCTTACGCTTTACAAGCTTGGTTACATACAACCTACAAGTACTAAAGCCAAGGGTGTACATGAGTGCGTTATTTGCAAGCACACAGAATGAAGAAACAGGAAGCAAAAATTTATCTGTACCTGGTGCAACGAAAGCGAAGTCGCGCTGTGCACCATGGACTACTTCGTTGATTATTACTCACTTCCGAAGTACTGAGTGTGTAATACAGTGTGTTACTGTGTAGTGTGTGAAACTGTATATATTGTAATTTTAGTGAATTTTTAACAAGTAATATGCGACAATAAACATTTATTGTGGACACATTACTGACACATGTATCACAGTTCCATGGAACATTATGAATGTTCTACTGTATACATAATGTAAAGGAAACAAATATGCATCATATACGATAAAAAAGACAAATAAAACCGCATTGGAAAAACATAGAACAAATAATTGAAAATATATCTGTGGCAACACCCGGTGCTTGAATGGCGCGCACGACCGTGTCTGGGTGATTCATGCACAGGCGACCAGGCCCTGATGACATCACAGCGCACCTTGTCCACGTCCCTACAGCCAAAGTGGAATTTGGTATTTATTTTTACATAAACATGTTCAGGGAAGGACATTTATCATTTTACAAAGAAAAATGAATTTTTTGGGAACACTTTATTTCATGCACACGGGGGGAATTTCACAATAAACTCGGCACAGCACGGTGGTTAATGAAACCACCTGATCACCAAACAATTGGTGATAGACCCGCGTCAAAAGACCAGACGCGAAGACTCGTGGAGATGATCGAACCAGTTACGTAACGGACAGGTCCAATCTGCTGAAAGATGTTGAGCTGCGGGAAGACCCTCGGGTTCAGACACCGAGCAAGCAACGCCTGAAACCAAGGCTGGGCAGGCCACCAAGGAGCCAAGAGGACTACTCTCCCTTGGTAAGTCTCAAAGCGAGCTAGGACCTGGAGCAACAGCTGAACCAGGATGAAGAGGTACAGGTAACCCCACCTCAACCAGTCCATCCGCAAGGCATCGACCTTAAGAACTCAGCAGACGAGTCACCATTCGGAGCAGTCCGAATGGAGCTGGACTGTCGATCCGCGAGCGACCCGAACCCTTCAAAGCACCATCCACAACGCCGCAAACTCCCGCACCTCGCTGTGGACCCAACGGAAGGACAGACCCCACCGCCCCTGGCTGGCCTGGTGAGCACTGGTCACATAGCCCCAGCCACGAGTCCGTGAACACATTGGGCGAGGGGCGAGAATAGGTGCCAAGGCACTGAACCCCGAAAAAACCCGAAGAGGAGGCCAGCAACGCAGCAACTGATGCAAGGCCCCCGGAAGCTGAACCCAGCGATCGTGAGGGAGGCAGAAGGGACATCCCCGAATGACCAAGACCAGCTGATGAAGCCAAACCCGTGTGTGTGAAAATCAGGTAGACCATCATGGCAAAGATCAGGCTCCTGCACAAACCCTCGAGCAACCTCCGCCTGACCCGGGAGCCACCCAGAACAGGTGAAGGAGGGACTGCAGATAAAGCAGAGCCTTCCGTGGGAGAGACAAGGAAGCAGAATGAGTGTCCCACACAAGTCCCAGCCAAGACCGAACCTGAGAGGGAACCAGGTAAGACTTCTGCCAGTCCACCAGGAACCCGAACCCGGTTACCTGGGAAAGAACCAAATCCCTCGCAATTGTCTGCCCTGTTGAGCAGACACGCAGATCAACTGGGAGCCCACACCAGCCTGTCGTCGAGGTAGGCCAGAACTTGAACCCCTAAAGAAGCAGACAGACCACTACAACCCGGGTAAGGCATGTGAAAACGCGAAGAGCCAGATTCAAGCTGAAAGAAAGACAAAAAAAGCGAGAACCCCGACGCCCTGCAACAAAACCGAGCCAGTCCCTGAACCCTGGATGAATCGGGACGAGCCAATACGTGTCCCTGAGGTCCAGGGACACCATCCAAGCGCCCAGCTCCAAAAGGAAGTGGACCTGGGACAGAGTAATCATCCAAAAGTAGGGGACAATAAATCCATGGGTTCAGACAGGACAAGTCTAGAATGAACCTGAGATCCTCAGTCGCATTTCGGAACCGGAAACAGGCAGGAAACCCACCGGAGGGACGAGGTCGTTTCAACCATGCCCAAGCAATCCCACTCCGAGACGACCCGACAAAGCGCAGGAGAAGAGGCCTGCCCCGCCAACCCCAGAACCTCCTGAAGGAACAGGGGCCACCCAATGCCATCGCAGGCCGCATGAATTGACCCAAAAGGCTCACAAATTGTGGGACCAGGCGAGAGCAAATGGCATGAGCCTCCCCCCTCCCTCATAGCCCCATCAATGAGATGAACCGTGAAAGGGCTTCACGGTTCATGGGGTGTGGGTGTATGTGTGGAGGGTGTCAGGTGTGGGCTTGGTGGGTGTGTGTGTGGTGGGTGACTGATGAGTGGGTGGTGGGTGACTGGGGTATGGATAGTCGGCACAGGGGTCTGGGGCTCCCCTTTCCTCTCCCTACCTCGGTGACATCATGTTCGTTTGCTCGTTTTTATTTGGGAAGTTCTGTCCAATAGTTCGGCTTTCAGTAGCAATATTTTAACCAGAATAGGGGTTTGTTTTGGGGCGATTACCTTTCTGGGTGCCTGACCCAGTTGATGGCAGACATGTAATGCTTCCAACCACACGGGGGTTTCTATAGGCCATTGCTCCTCGTGCTTCTCTGAGGGGGAGCCAGGTTCTGGCTTGTGGTTCCCGGTAGGCCTAGAACTCTATGCGCATTAATTGATGCCAGGGTCTAATACATTCATATCAGCCCAGTTAGCTCCGGGGAGCTGATGGGGCTCCCCCCACCCCCCAGAAAAACAGCATTGAATGTAATGAAACATCAATTTCTGGATGGACCCTGGTGGCTCCCTGAAGCTACTAACAGTGATAATGTATCATCGGCTAGATCACAACAGCTGCATAATTCTATAGTCCTACCGGGAACCAGTGCCAGAACCTGGCCCCACTCGGAGGTGCAGTGGTTATAAAGTTTGTAGTTATGTATATGAAAGACATCTTTTTAGTATCTTTAATCTTCTTTTCCTACCCATATTGTTCTCATTCCTCTAGGCTTTAACCCTTTGCCCTATTAATGTGTTAAATGGAGTAATGACACTGAAATTCCGGTCTTGCACGATCTCATGAAATGTCTCGGGATATTTGTCAGCACCAGATGTGTTAACCTGCTTTCTCTCCCTGCTTACTGTTATCTGCTTAATACCAGGATGACTTAAGGAAATTCACTGCCTTCTGCATGAATGGCCATCTTGCCACATCCCTTCCCCCCCCCCCTCCCGTCCACCTCTGCCTGTACCATTTCAATACTCCATCATCAACACACTTTAATTTAGCCTTATTTGCTCTCTTCATTTTTTTGTACACTACAACTATAAACATAATAATATCTAACCTGAAGCACTTGGGCCACAGTCTCGGAGGATGGCGCAGCAACTCTCACGCCTAAGCACCGACTGCGGATGGCTGGAATCACCTTGGATGTAGAATTGGCACAGAGAATCAAACGGCAAGTAGTCATATATTTCTCCATTGTCCGACGAAGGGCATGCTGGGCATCTTTGGTCAGCTTATCAACTTCCGTCAAGACCACCACTAGAGGAGAGATCTTAATTTATTGTGTGCAACACAAGAAAACCAGAACAAACGAGTCTGCTAAGGTAACCTGTAGTACTCAAATCATTTGTCAATTACTCAATTCATATTCTGTACAGTTAAAGCATAGTTGTCCAAAAATTATCTATCCACACTTCCAATTCCCAATAATAAATACCATAAAAACAGTTCAACATAAGTCAAGTACGAAATGGGCATTTCTTGCCTCTGTTTAAGCCCAATCGTGATACATGTGACAATCTTGCCATTCACTTTGGAAAAATTAATCAAACTGTGAAATATTCATGACAGCAACGTAGACAATCTACAATTTGCTTACTGTATATAAATACTGGTACAGTAATTTATATCAGAAATATGATTTATACTACATTTTTATTAAAGAGTTTACCTGAGAAAAATATTCAGTAATGTCTTGAAATACAGAACAGTCCAGTAATTTCAACACACTATAATTACAGTAAATTATAATTATTATGCATTACAGCACAACCTCAAGTAATACTGAATAATGAATAGAGGTCATATTTAAACTAGAATAATTATATGAATAGAGGTGATATTTAAACTAGAACAATTATATGAATAGAGGTGATATTTAAACTAGAACAATTATATGAATAGAGGTGATATTTAAACCTAGATTAATTATATGTACTTAATAACTATCTCAATGACACACTGCAAACAGTTGGGCTATGTGGAGGCTGGCAGGAGAGAGAGCTCAGAGAGTGTCTTCCCACGGTAATAGGAATAAGTGCGACACAGTTATACACAGGCCCTGTTGGGAGGTCAACAGGAAGAAATAGGTGAGCAAACGGAATGGGTGAGGAATGGTGGAAACATCAGTGTTCCTCTAGACAACACTGGGGGAATGGGTGAGGAATGGGGGAAACATCAGTGTTCCTCTAGACAACACTGGAGATGGGTGAGGAATGGTGGAAACATCAGTGTTCCTCTAGACAACACTGGGGGGATGGGTGAGGAATGGTGGAAACATCAGTGTTTCTCTAGACAACACTGGGGGGATGGGTGAGGAATGGTGGAAACATCAGTGTTTCTCTAGACAACACTGGGGGGATGGGTGAGGAATGGTGGAAACATCAGTGTTCCTCCAGTTTACACAAGGATGGGTGACTGCTCTATCTACAAAAATCTAAAAAAATAAGTGCAAATACTAGCTAAGCAAATACTGTACAGAAAAGGTTGGGAATGACACGAAGGAGATTTAAGGACCCTGTATTCAAATCCAGTAGTAAAATGTTTGGCTGGGAGTACTTTGCTTTGTGGGAAAGTGTACCTTTAAATTCTCGTTGGCCACTGGTGTCCAGCTGCTGTGCAGACGCTACAGTTTTAATGAGTTCTTGAATCACAACTCGGTCATAGAAGCCAACATCGCTGGGATTTACTTCTAAGTGGTAGTTGCTGGCAATAGTTACAATTTCCAACTTCTTTTTGGAGGGACTCTGATGGAAAAAACCAGCATTGAATGTAATGAAACGTCAATTTCTGGTTGAGCCCCGGTGACTGCCTGAAGCTATCTTGCTGAGATGGCTCCCAACTACAATACTAGATCACATCAGTCGTGAAGTTCAGTTTACCCTACCGGGAACCAGACCTAGAATTTAGAGTTGGTGACACTCCATCACCTCTAGGCTCTAGCTTTCCCACTGGGAAAAGCACCCAGAAATCCAGCGAACCAATGAAGATCACTCTTGGGTTTAAAAGAGACCGAAGCCTCACAATCCCACTGACTGAACTCCCCCATCAACGTAAACAAAGGATTGCATCTTTTAAAACATGTACTTGTTCGCTCCACCCCTCCCATTCACTCAGGGAGGGAGGGGAGCCAGGGCTCATGCTGTTCAGTAGCTGTAGCAATAGATTTTGGAAAAGATGAACACTCAAAGCACCCCAAACCAACTACCTGGAAAGGAGGGAAAAATCAGGGAGCCACTGGGACTCACTCACAAATTACCATTTTCTTACATTTAATGCTAGTTTTCTGGAGGGAACCCCTTGTGCCTCCCTGAAGTTAATTACCCATGGAGAAGAAAAATAAGTACTCAACAGGGAGGAAAGGACCAAGGAAACAGGATCCACATACAAAGCACCCGAAGCAGAATTGGTGGCATGAAGGTAGTGACAGAGAGCTGCCACCAGGCATAGCACATGATGCACCCCCAACCTAACCAATCAAGCACTGATAACCAAAGGACCCATCAGGCTGACTGGCTGACTCATTCTTTGCCAGAAAAGGTGGCGCTGGAGGCAAATGAACAAAGCGTCCAACCAGCGCCAAAAGAACAAAAACCCAGCCACTGGAGGAGAGCATGAAGCTCCCTGAGCATAGAACCAGAAGCAAGCACCAACACAAAGAGAACCTTAATAAATGAAATCTGGACACCGTAAATCTAGAAGAAAGAAGTGAGAACGTGGTCCAAAGATCAAGTGGACTCGAGGTACATATGCAGGTCGGAGGTGAAACCACGTTAAAGAAAATTTATGAAACGGCACCAAGGACGTATCAACGCTTAATGCAAGCAGCAGTGGCTCCACCAGCCCTGCATGATATGAGGCAACAGTACAGTATTTAGCATGATGTGCCAAGCAACATACAACCAAGAAAGGAACAAACGAACCACACACTCAGAAATCAAAGAGCAATGACAAATAAAAAGGAAGTGGAGAAAAAGAGTGCCAAGAAACCTCATACTGCCACCGAGAAGACAACTGCAGTTGAGACACCATCAAAGTAGTCACCTGCTTACCATAAAGATGATGATAAAGATGCATAAAAAATAACAGACGCAAAGGGCCATGGAGGTCAAACCACCGAGGTACGTCACTAGGCGGATCTTCTGAAAGAGACGGAGTTGCAGAAAAATGCCTGGGTTCAGACACTGAACAAGCAGCAACTGAAACCATGGCTGACCCAACCACAAAATAGCCAGAAGGACCACCTTCGTCTGGTAGGACTCCAACCTGGCCAAGACCTGGAGCAACAGCTGGATAGAGGGAAAGAAGTACAGAAACATTCACTGCAACCAGTCCAGCCAAAAGGCATCTATAACGAGTGCCTTGTAACTGGGAAACAGTCACATAAAGAGGACAGCACCGAGTACATGCCAATGCAGAGATCCACATCAGGGCACCCAAATACCTTGCAAAGACACAGGAAGGAGGTGGTATCAACAGTTCACTCCATGGAAACAGAAGAGAACTGGGAGAGACCATCACTGAGAAAGTTAGACAGTCCCCGAGCATGGATTGAGTAGAGAACCAAACCCCGAGAACCCAGCAGAAGAGATACTTGCAGTGTCAAGTTCCAAAGGGCAACAGACCGAAAAAAGAGACCCCCAGACCGTGTTCAGACAATGATCCCTAGGGCATAATTGGAATGAAACTGAAGCATGGAGCCCAGAGGAATATGAATCCTCCTCAGGGCATGCCACACAGTCACACTGTGTGCACGCCCAACGAAACAGAGGCAATCAACGACCCTGAGCAGCCTGGCAAGCACTGGTCACAAAGCCAAAACCCACAGCCTAGGCATTCATAAAGATATTGAATGAGAGTGGGAAAAGTGGGTGCTGCTTGGGACCAATCCCCAAAAAGGAAGCTGGTGATGCAACAACTGGCTTAAGGCTTGTTTCGATCTGTTGTTTACATTGTTAGGGGAGTTCATTTGGCAGGTATGAAGATTCAATCTCTTTTGAACTCAGCAGTGGTTTGTATTGGTTCCCTGACTTTCTGGGTGCCTTCCCTGGTGAGCTGGCAGTGTGTCACCTACTCTCTGCTCCTCTTGTGAGGGAGATGCCAGGTTCTGGCTCTGGTCCCCAGTAGGCTGAACTGGCTGAACTCCACAACTGATGCCATCTAGTAGTATGAAGCCTTCTCAGCAAGTTAGCTTTAGTGAGCCACAAGCGGCTTCCCCCAGAACATAAACATTGAGTGTAATGAAATGCTCCTTTCTAGACTTTGACCCAATAGCTCCTTTAGCTTAAGCTCTGGCCATTACTGGTCAGACCACACAACATCAGGTATCCTAAGAGAGACTCATTGCTTACCAGGGACAAGGGCCTCTGCTTCCAGCCCCAAGAAATATGGGAAAGGGGGGGCTGATATAGTACCCACTGAGACACAGCCCAGAGAGGGGTGTCTCTTTACACTCGGCACTATTTCTGGGCTTCTTTCAATAATTCCCAAGCTTCATCTCTACAGCATTTCATGAGTGGATCCTTACGACAGAAGAGAGATTAGCAACATGAACATAAACAGAAACCATACACAGGAAGGTTAGGACTTGGCTGAGCAGCAGCCAAGTATAGGAAACGAGTCGTTTTCTGGGTTCAGTGACATTGGTTCAGATACAAGTAGCACTGAAGAACCAACTGTTAGTGGCTATAGCAGTGGTGTTACTAGGCGATGATTTGCTGTCTCAGCAACATGCCCAGCCAAGTATCGCTCTGTTACTAGGCACGAGGACAAAGACGGCAGTGTGCACTCCACCTAAAGTGTTCATGGTGGGTCTATACAACATAGAAGAGCCTCATCTCCTGGCCAATGGAGCTATGGAACAAGAAGATGGAGCCATTGCATTGGCACCCATGCTGGTGTCAGCTGTGGTGTTGGCGCCAAGACAAGCAGCACTGGTGATGTGCTCACGTGGGAAGAGTGTGACAATTTTGTGCCACATATACCAACATTTGATGATGACGATGTTGGTGTTACCCTCACATTCATGTATACTGGTAATGATATGAAGGGGAAAGGGGGGGGAAGGAGAAAGCACCAAGCCATTATGACTATATAGCACTTGGAAGAGATCAAGATAAGGACTTGTGGAAAATGAAGAGTTCCCAACCACTTGGACAGTTGGGAACTGAACGCCGACTTGCATGAAGCGAGACCATTGCGCTACCGTCCAGCCCAAGTCGTTGGGCAAGGTGACGATATGAGTGAGAGTGAATATCTTATGGCGTACAGTATATCGATGAGCAGTTTATGCAGCATCTTGTAGACAAGACAAACCGCTACACTCTGCAACTCATTGCATCTAGGATATTACAAGCGCCACAACTAATTAGTTGGAAGAACACGATTGTTGCTGAAATGTATACATGTGTTTCTAGCAGTGTGTATGATGATGACACGTGCAGTGATACACATGATCCAGGATTACTAGAACAAAGACAGCGTTGTTCCTACCCCAGTGTTCAGCAAAGAACATGTCTTGTGATTGGTTCCTGCTACATCTCCTGACTACATTTCGAAAACAATGATAGTGTCAATAGAAATGATAGACTGTGGAGAGTGAAGAAATTTTCCAGTAATGTGAGAGAAAAGTTCTGTGATTATTTTGTACCAGAAGAGAATGTGGCGACTAACAAATTGCTAGTTCTTATCAAGGGATGGCTTGCATTCAAGCAGTATATCCCATCAAAGTGACGCAGGTTTGGATTGAAACTTTTGGTTGTACTGTAGAAGTTCGCTAATCCAGAGTCCGCTGATCTGGAAAACGGGCTTAACCGGCCAAAATTGCCTCCGGATAACATTTTATCCATATCTAGATGGAATGTCAATAGAATTTGGATGACCAGAGATTTGTCTGGATACAAATAGATAGGCAGAGAGTTCACCATATATGCTGGTATATAAGTCAACATTTGAAGCCTAAAAATCTCTACAAAACCAAGGGTCACCTTGCCGCCAAATATAAAATGTGAACCTTTACCACTGAGAGATAAACAATTGAAACGCCCGGCCTATCACTCGATGTACACCACTACCAGAAAAGGAGGGAGTCAGGCAGAGGGTGGGTGGGTGGGCAGACAAACTGGGAGGCTTCAGGCAAGCAGGGAGACAGGAGTGGGTGTGGTGGGTGTCAGGAGTGGGTGTAGGTGTGGTGTCAAGAGTGGGTGTAGGGGGGAGTGTCAGGAGTGGGTGTAGTAGGTCTTTGAATGTCGTGTGGAGGGTGGTGCGTTTCGAGGAGTGTGGACGTGTCTTGCATTAACCCTAGCAAGGGGTAGGGTGGCGATAGGGGAGGGTCGGGTCTCGGTAGAGTGGGGGGGAGGGGTCGGAGGTGGTGAAGAAGTTGTTGAATTATATATTTTTTTTCTTTTTGCCATGGAGAGCTAGTTACGAATATTAAATAACACATCATAATAATTGAACAGTATTTGATTAGCTATTTATTCATTTAAATATTTACAAGAAAATAAAATTGGTTTTAACAGAACTTAAGGAGCATATTATGTTGTCATCGTACACCGCAACCCCCCACGTGTTGACACTCGTGGGGGTTAGTTGGGAAGGGCTAGCATGAGGTGGCAGGGGGTGAACAGGAAGGAGAGGTGTGATCTTTGTCTGTCTAGTGTTGTGTTTTGTCTGGCAGTCTGTGGCACAGACTTTGTGCAGCTTGACAGCCTGTCTAGCCTGTCAGTATCTTGACATCCTGTCAGCATGTCTTCCCGAAAGAGCTGGGAGTGGGAGAATGGGAGTATAGTATGGGGAGTGGTGGATGAAGGGAGGGTGATGGTTGAGAGGGGAAGAAATGGAGGTAGGGAGAGCTGGGAGGGGGAGGAATAGATAATGACATGGGTTGGGAGGGTGATGGGTGGAGGGAGAGCAAAGGTATACCTTTATATATTGTAGTGATATGTATACAACTGTATATTCTTAGATCAATCGAATAATGTTTTTGCTGTTATTACACTATGTACACTATATATGTTATATATAATTATCTACATTTTTTGTGCACCATAATGAACCACAAAGATCGTGTGTTGTGAGTTTACATACACATAACGATCTAAGGTTAGCCTAGCACCCAACAGCTGAGTATGGCGGGGATGCAAAAAAAAAAATTTACATACTGTAATTATTTCCATGTCTGTGAATGTTTTATCTAGTTTTTTTGCAGTAATATTATTCAAAAGTGTTTAATTTTTGGATTTTATCTAGTTAAATGTATGAAATATCGCTATGCTAAAAAATATGGTGCTCGTATATGTAGTGACACGTATACAATATTATATTCTCAGATCAAACAGATTTTTTTTTTGTTATTGCATTACTGTATTTATACAAGTTATATATCACCATCAACATGATTATGCACCATAATAAACTAATAAGCAGGTGTGGTGGGTGTGGTGATGAAATCCAAACACAGCATGGAGCCATATGATATGAGCAGACAACACCAGCAATCACTAATGCAAGAAAATGCTTCCAATATTCTACACATTTTCCTATAACTAGCCACAGAACTGCTGTTATTATCATACTCTTGTCACAAAATCCCAAATATGAATCCATTTTCACAAGGTTATATTGTGAAGGAACATGAAATTGTTTGATGATGTGTAGATGCAGGAAACAATGGCTGGGTGATGTGTCTTTACCTCATGCTGTGAATATCATAACTAACATTGTATTCACTGATATCTGAATGTTGTACATAGTCTTTATCACAGTCAGGATCATCTACGACACTATCAATGCAAAATAACTGCAGTTACCTATTTTATTCATTACTAAGTGGTGCTGTGGCCCTAGTTGCACAGCGGTTCTGTGAGCTGTTGCTGCATGCTCCAGCTTTAGTCGCTCTCTCAATACTGAGGCTCTCACAGCCAGTACAGATGCTAACAAATTCTTTTTAGGATGGTGTCTGTTTACTGGAGCCCTGGGGCACAGGATGTGAGCTGCATGCACTCACATGAGTTTTGAATCATTCCCTATACCTAAAAACACCTTAAGGCGATATGTGCACCACCAGTCGAGCGCCTTATGCACACCACCTGTCGAGATCAGCACCACCGGTACAAGAGCCTTAAGGAGCTATAAGCAGTGATTAATATGGCCATAATCCTTTTAACCTTAGCACAGCACATAAACATACCAATAGGCAAATGTTTGGGGAGCCCTAGTAGTCCATCAGGAAGGCAAGCACTGGCCCCTAACCCACACAGAGAACACTGGGGTAGTCAAGGCAAAAAACACAGCTGCTCCTAAACTCATACCCAAATGGGCAAAATGCAGTCTTGCAATGCCCTCCAGCAAAGCAGGGGCCAGCCACCCCACCATGCTCTGAGAGCACACCACGTGCTCACCAAGACCAACCAACTCCCGGCACCTCTCGGCCAAGCTAGCATTAGACACCGTCTCCCCACCCGAAGAACCAGCAAGAAATCTTATAAAAATCCATCAACTTTCCCGTGATCACAGGAGATAAGTGATCCAGGCATCGTAACAATCTGAACCACCGAATAGGAATGTGTGACAGCAATATTGAGACCCAACGGATAAAATTGCATCACATGATCTGGCGGCCCCCCAGGGGAAAGCAGATGTCCATTCGTCGTCAAGGTTCCACCAGGAGTCCATGCAATGAGTATAGTATCTCGTTGTAGCTGCCTGACAACTCAAAAATTAACTAAAGGGAACCCTGTCAACACTATAAAATAGAAGTACAGCTACAAGAAAAACTTACTCAGCATTTGCTTACCAAACACCTCAGCTAAGATGATGGTGAAGGGCAAGGGAAAACATGAACGAATCAAAAAGAAAGGAAAAACGAAGTCATTCATTTCTAAAGAAACATCAAATTATTGTAGTTTGCACTGAGTCACCCCAAACAAGGCTATGTGCACAAACTGGAAATATGTTATGTTAATAAACAAACCCAGCATCAAGGACTTGGCTTGGGTAACACTGTTCCAAAGACTACCCAACAATAGGGTAGTTCAGTAACACTGAAGGTTACTGAACTACCTCACAGGAAACATACCTGGTGGCAGTTAGTCTTTAACAATCAGCACCAGGGAAGAAAACCTTGACATGAAGCCAGTGTATGAGAAAGTTTAGTGAAATACAAAACAAGTGGGCACAACTTCGTGATGCAAACATAGCACGGAACTCCCCTAAGCAGAGATCAATTCTCAAAGAATAACCAGTTAAATTAGCCAACTCTCTCTCTCTGCAGAACAGCATGCTTTGCTTGGTGAGCACCAGGTACAAAGTGTAGGCGTGGCCACCTACCCCCAACCTGGTTGCACTAACTAGTGTTGTCACCTGGTTGTGGCTGGTATGGGGGTTAGTTGCTAGTTATGTTGTTTCAGAACCATTAATAGCTATCTTACTGGAGGTCCCAATGATAATTCAGAATGGGGTGTTGAGTGGTTTGATGTGTTTTGAAGTCACAGCATGGACAGTCTTCAATGATGGATTGAGGTAAGGTCGCCACTGTGCTCCCTGGACCATGGGAAAAACACTTAAAAAGTGGGCTCAAATTCATTCAAGGCTTGTCATAATAACAATGGTAAGTATGATATACCTGTACATATTTTGTGCTTCCCAAATGTTAATCCACACACAGCTTCAGTAAACCACAGAGGCTTACTGTTCATCACACACACTTCCAGCAGACCACAGAGGCTTACTGTTCATCACACACTTTCAGCAGACCACAGAGGCTTACTGTTCATCACACACACTTCCAGCAGACCACAGAGGCTTACTGTTCATCACACACTTTCAGCAGACCACAGAGGCTTACTGTTCATCACACACACTTCCAGCAGACCACAGAGGCTTACTGTTCATCACACACACTTCCAGCAGACCACAGAGGCTTACTGTTCATCACACACACTTCCAGCAGACCACAGACCTCGGTAGCGGCCTCGTAGCCTGGTGGATAGCGCGCAGGATTCGTAATTCTGTGGCGCGGGTTCGATTCCCGCACGAGGCAGAAACAAATGGGCAAAGTTTCTCTCACCCTGAATGCCCGTTACCTAGCAGTAAATAGGTACCTGGGAGTTAGTCAGCTGTCACGGGCTGCTTCCTGGGGTGTGTGTGTGTGTGTGGTGTGGGGAAAAAAAAAAAAAAAAAAAAAAGTAGTTAGTAAACAGTTGATTGACAGTTGAGAGGCGGGCCGAAAGAGCAGAGCTCAACCCCCGTAAAAACACAACTAGTAAACACAACTAGTAAACACAGAGGCTTACTGTTCATCACACACACTTCCAGCAGACCACAGAGGCTTACTGTTCATCACACATACACTTCCAGCAGACCACAGAGGTTTACTGTTCATCACACATATCTCCAGCAGACCACAGAGGCTTACTGTTCATCACACACACTTCCAGCAGACCACAGAGGCTTACTGTTCATCACACATATCTCCAGCAGACCACAGAGGCTTACTGTTCATCACACATATCTCCAGCAGACCACAGAGGCTTACTGTTCATCACACATACACTTCCAGCAGACCACAGAGGCTTACTGTTCATCACACACACTTCCAGCAGACCACAGAGGCTTACTGTTCATCACACATATCTCCAGCAGACCACAGAGGCTTACTGTTCATCACACACACTTCCAGCAGACCACAGAGGTTTACTGTTCATCACACATATCTCCAGCAGACCACAGAGGTTTACTGTTCATCACACATATCTCCAGCAGACCACAGAGGCTTACTGTTCATCACACACACTTCCAGCAGACCACAGAGGTTTACTGTTCATCACACATATCTCCAGCAGACCACAGAGGTTTACTGTTCATCACACATATCTCCAGCAGACCACAGAGGCTTACTGTTCATCACACATACACTTCCAGCAGACCACAGAGGCTTACTGTTCATCACACACACTTCCAGCAGACCACAGAGGCTTACTGTTCATCACACATATCTCCAGCAGACCACAGAGGCTTACTGTTCATCACACATACACTTCCAGCAGACCACAGAGGTTTACTGTTCATCACACATATCTCCAGCAGACCACAGAGGCTTACTGTTCATCACACACACTTCCAGCAGACCACAGAGGCTTACTGTTCATCACACATATCTCCAGCAGACCACAGAGGCTTACTGTTCATCACACACACTTCCAGCAGACCACAGAGGTTTACTGTTCATCACACACACTTCCAGCAGACCACAGAGGCTTACTGTTCATCACACATATCTCCAGCAGACCACAGAGGCTTACTGTTCATCACACATATCTCCAGCAGACCACAGAGGCTTACTGTTCATCACACATATCTCCAGCAGACCACAGAGGCTTACTGTTCATCACACACACTTCCAGCAGACCACAGAGGCTTATTGTTCATCACACATATCTCCAGCAGACCACAGAGGCTTACTGTTCATCACACATATCTCCAGCAGACCACAGAGGTTTACTGTTCATCACACATATCTCCAGCAGACCACAGAGGTTTACTGTTCATCACACATACACTTCCAGCAGACCACAGAGGCTTACTGTTCATCACACATATCTCCAGCAGACCACAGAGGCTTACTGTTCATCACACATATCTCCAGCAGACCACAGAGGCTTACTGTTCATCACACATACACTTCCAGCAGACCACAGAGGCTTACTGTTCATCACACATATCTCCAGCAGACCACAGAGGCTTACTGTTCATCACACATATCTCCAGCAGACCACAGAGGCTTACTGTTCATCACACATACACTTCCAGCAGACCACAGAGGCTTACTGTTCATCACACATATCTCCAGCAGACCACAGAGGCTTACTGTTCATCACACATATCTCCAGCAGACCACAGAGGCTTACTGTTCATCACACACACTTCCAGCAGACCACAGAGGCTTACTGTTCATCACACATATCTCCAGCAGACCACAGAGGTTTACTGTTCATCACACATATCTCCAGCAGACCACAGAGGTTTACTGTTCATCACACATATCTCCAGCAGACCACAGAGGCTTACTGTTCATCACACACACTTCCAGCAGACCACAGAGGCTTACTGTTCATCACACACACTTCCAGCAGACCACAGAGGTTTACTGTTCATCACACATATCTCCAGCAGACCACAGAGGTTTACTGTTCATCACACATATCTCCAGCAGACCACAGAGGCTTACTGTTCATCACACATATCTCCAGCAGACCACAGAGGCTTACTGTTCATCACACACACTTCCAGCAGACCACAGAGGCTTACTGTTCATCACACATATCTCCAGCAGACCACAGAGGCTTACTGTTCATCACACATATCTCCAGCAGACCACAGAGGTTTACTGTTCATCACACATATCTCCAGCAGACCACAGAGGCTTACTGTTCATCACACATATCTCCAGCAGACCACAGAGGCTTACTGTTCATAACACATATCTCCAGCAGACCACAGAGGCTTACTGTTCATCACACATATCTCCAGCAGACCACAGAGGCTTACTGTTCATCACACATATCTCCAGCAGACCACAGAGGCTTATGTTATACCAGTGTTAGTCTACAACTCTAGCAGACCAGCAGGGAAATACAATACAAGTGTATCAAGTTAAATAAACAACTGGTGAAAGAGAAAACTTACTTCAAAATTTTGATGTTCAATTCTAAGTCTTTCCACACCGGGTCCATATAGTTCCCGAAGCAGGCACATAATACGCGTTTTCTTTCCAGCTCCCGAAGGCCCATAAATGAGCAGGTGGGGAAAATCACCACATTCAACCTGGAAACACAATTATATATGCATATTTCAATAACAACTACCCAAGAATAGTATATACATAATATATTATACAGTATTATACCTGAATTATTATAATTAGTAGTTATATTAGCATAAACATTAGCAATACAATATTCACAATGTTCCTACTAAATTTTTAGCTTCAACTGCCTGTGAAGTCTGATTTTTGTTAGCAATGGCACTGTAGTAGGCCTACTGACCCATGCAAGGCAGCTCCTGGAGATACCTGCAGCGAGTTTCGAGAGTTCTACTCTCTGAGCCCGGCCTGGGGCCAAGCTCGCTCCTATTCCTACTCAATCATTTTCCCTCAAAACTTTACTTTTAAAGAACACACTATAATAACTGTCATAACTGCAAAAAAATTATTAAATAAATAATAAGAACGTTTCAAACAAGAAACACCAAACCAATGACGGTACTTTTTGAGCCATTAGCCCTTGCACTGCTCACCTATTTTCGGCAAAAACGTCTTGGTGCAATTGACAAGGACATATTTTTGTTATTTTTACAAATGTTCAGGTAAATTTAATGTCAAAATGTTTCCAAAGTCAACTATTTCCATTTCAAAACAAAAATAGTAATGAAAACATTAAAAAACATTAAAATATAGCCAAATTAAAAAACAAAAAGCACAACTCTCTGAGCGCCTAAAGGCGCTTTGTGCAGTGCAGTGGTTAATACTGTATGGTTGAATGTTGCTGCTTCATTTAAGATAGAGAAATTGCTGACCCATGGAATACACAGAGAGCATTTATTGCCTAAATACACTCAATAAAATATCTAAATTACCAGAACTACTTAAAATTCTTCTGTACAGCCTGGAATATATGCATGCAGATACATTATAATGAACATTTGCAAAATATTAGAGAAACTGTTTCCAAATCTAATCACAAAATAATTTCTAACAAGATTAGGTAGCAAGGCAAAATTTGCAAAATAACTCATTTGTAAACTAGGAGTGTAAGACGTACAATACAAGAGTTGTATAAACTTTAAAGGTTCAAGGCTGTATAACACCTTCCTTGTAAATAAAACTAATACTCTATCTTCTAATTTCTAACCGTTCTCAAGAGTGAACTGGAAAAACACTTGCAATTTTTTTAGGAATTTAATAACCTGAGTGAACCACAGTTGGTTGTGGTTATGTCACCTTGCGAGTCACAAATACAAACAGCTTCATTTACCAGAAAATCGCCAAAGAAGGCTGGCACTAGGCCAGGCTGTGAGAGGATAACTATCAAAATTGTCTACAAATAAGCTACAGTTCTGCTGCTTAATACATCAATACAAGACATTTTGTATTGATGTATTAAATTTACAGTCTCCGTGGTGTAGTGGTAAGACACTCGCCTGGCGTTCCGCGAGCGCTATGTCATGGGTTCGTATCCTGGCCGGGGAGGATTTACTGGGCGCAATTCCTTAACTGTAGCCTCTGTTTAACGCAACAGTAAAATGTGTACTTGGATGAAAAAACGATTCTTCGCGGCAGGGGATCGTATTCCAGGGACCATAGGATTAAGGACTTGCCCGAAACGCTACGCGTACTAGTGGCTGTACAAGAATGTAACAACTCTTCTATATATCTCAAAAAAAAAAAAAAAAAAAAAAACATTGTGCAGTAATTTGAATTGAAGGATAAATTTAGGATGAGACACTGGAAGAATTAATGAGTTTGAAATATTTGGAGGCAGTATTACATAAAAAAGAGATTATGGAAGGTGAAGTACACATGTACAAGTACAAGAAGGTCCTTGAACATGTTAAACAACAGGTCTCTGCTCATACTCTCATGTGTTTTCTATATCTATAAAACTCTGAATTGCAATGCTAATAATCCTGACCTTAAGCATTTCCTAGAAGGAAACATCACTACATGAGAAACAAATATCTCATTGATATTCCTAGTGAGACTCAACCAAAGCAGAAATGCAATCCAAATCAAGGGTCTCAAATGGTGGAATAACCTCCCAAATGTAATTAAAAGCTGTACTTCTCCCATCCAGTTTAAAAGAGACTAGGAAATATTTACTTAATGTTATTATCTTATAATCAAAACCATGTAACTAGTTTCACTCACATTTTCTCTTGTAATAAGTTATTTTTGTGTTACTCTTACCTTACATTTTTATTTACTAAGTATTATGTACTTTTCTACATTCATTGTCATCTAATTTCTTGCATTTCTTTGTTAAAGTGTTTACTCATGTCTTTATGTTCCTTGTTTATTTTTGGTGTTGGCCTCATTAACCTTAAATTACTATTTTATTTTGTGTTCTGTTATGTTAAAATTAACATAACCTTAAATTAACCATCAACCTTAAATTACTATTTTATTATGTGTTCTGTTATGTTTAAAGAAAATGTTATGAGAAAGAGATTAGTTGCTTTTCTAAACTACACCTTGTATTTCCATTATGTTATTAATGTAATTAAACTACTGGACTATTGCTACATGTACAGTCTCCATAATGTAATAGTCTCTGCCTGTCATCCTTAAGTATCACCTGTTTTGCATTCATTTATTATCATCCATGAACGTCCTCGTTTTGTTAGCTTACTTCTCCTTTAGTATCAGGTGTTCTATCTCCTCACACTTTTAGTTAAAATTTTTAAGTTTATTTATATTTTGCCCAAAATGCTTTGCGTATTAGTGGCTTCATTAGTATGTGTATTCCTGTCCCTACAATTGTACATTACTCTTATGTTCTTTGTATGCACATTCTCCTGAATAAAGATTATCATTAATCTTGGTGACGCTCTATTACTCTCTCATCTATCCTTATCTCAACTATGGTATTTGTGCTTGGGGTTCTACTACCCAAAATCAATTACGTCCTCTAATTACCTAACACAAACCAACCCGTTCTCGCAAATTTAATAAGTCAATATTGACTTATTAAATATGTGCATAGGTGACATACTTAACATAATTGATACCCTTAAAAAGATTCATAGAAAACACCGACCTTACCTAACCTACTTAGTATGTTAAGATAAGCATCTTATTGCTTCGTAATTACAATTATTACCTAACCTATAATAGGTATAGGTTAAGTAATAATTGTAATTACGAAGCAATAAGATGTTTATCTTAAGATACTAACAAGGTTAGGTAAGGTCGGTGTTTTCTATGAATCTTTTTAAGGGTATCTATTATGTTTAGTATATCACCTATGCACGTAGTTAATAAGTCAATATTGACTTTGCGAATTTGCGAGAACGGGTTGCACAAACCTGCTATTAGAACAATATCTAACTCTGGCCCCAGACAGCACTCGGCACCCCTACTCAGATCTCTGAATATGTTAGATATTAAGTCACTGCACATCCTCTCTTGTGTACTCTATATATTTAAAACTCTGAATTGTAATGTCAATCCTGACCTTAAAAGCTTCCTAGAAGGTTGTAACAGAACTCATGAGCACCACACCAGAAACAAATACCTATTTGATATTCCAAGAGTACGACTTAATCAAACTAGAAATGCTCTACAAATCAAGGGACCCAGAATGTGGAATGACCTTCCCAACCATGTTAAAGACTGTACCTCTCTCAACCAGTTTAAGATAAAAACTAAGTACTACCTAATTAACTCCATGTAACCTACCTTACTCTTAAATGTCAACCCTGTCTTACTATTTTTAAACAATGCTGTTTGTTGACCAACTTGTATATTGGCTATTTTCTACCATGTTCCCCCCCCCCCACCTTTTTTTTTTGTTTATCTTATTTTATTAATTTTTTTTGTAACGCAATTCATACTTAAAGCTCAATTACTATTAGTTTTAGTTAAAGTGTTTTTTCCCCCACCTCACCTTGCCCGAAATGCTATGCGTATTAGTGGCTTTAGGTATTTTATGTACTAGCTCTATCTATAAATCCAACATTATGTTCTTTCCTGAATAAAACTTACTTTACTATTATATAGAGGATAATGAGTGAGATAGGTAAGAGGTGACTAGTATAATAAAGGTATGTTAGGACAGCATGTTTAGACAGGATTGAAGGATAGTATATTGCGAAGGGAAAAGTAGTAGAACATTGGAGAAAAAGAGTGGGTGAAATTTTCTTCACGGAAATGACTTCACAGAAGGGCATCTTCAAGAGGAAACTAGATTTATTCCTCCAAGGAGTGCCGGACCAGCCGGGCTGTGGTGGGTATGTGGGCCTGCGGGCCGCTCCAAGCAACAGCCTGGTGGACCAAACTCTCACAAGTCAAGCCTGACCTCGGGCCGGGCTTGGGGAGTAGAAGAACTCCCAGAACCCCATCAACCAGGTATCAACCAGGTAAATAGCACCACTCACCAGCTTCCTAAGGTGGTTGGCTTGCTCCAGGTGGTAGTCTAATTTACTCAGCTCCTTCGGCCGGTACTTGTCAACCCACAAGCTCATTGTTACCAGCTGAGGAAGGTCAAAGAAAAGACCAGTAAGCCTCTACACCGCCCAAAAACTTTCAGAGTGAAAAATAAATACGAGGCCGACAAAACCACTGCGCGGGAAATATTTAATAAACAATCCTACGTAAACACGAGCCTAATATTATCCCAGATAATTCTGGTGGAATACGAGCCTAGAACAGTTCCATCGCTGATGCTTTTACTTTTGGTCTTCATGCCTGAAATAAATTTCTCATAATGTTTAGTAGATATGGGCTAAATTATATGCTGAGACAATATTGAATGAAGACATGTATATAGGTGTAACAGCCATATCACAAATTTTATAGCAGCTATTTAAATTATCCCACAAAATTCCACGTATCCCACTTACGACTAATAAAATTTGCAACATATTTATTCAATATCCCCACAGATTTAATAATATTAATAATAATTCATTGTGTTGGGAACAGGCAGCCACTGTATATATAAATGCTTATATCGAGGTTTCACCCCCACTCCCTGGTCAAAGATGGTTGCAAAAAGGATAAAATATCTGAAATCCTTGCACTGGATGCGAGGATGGGCTGCTGTATCCATATTTCGCTTCCAGTAGATAAACAACATATGGGCTTAAGAAGCACGTAGTGTATTGTGAGGATAAATAAATAACAAACAGCAGCTTCCCCGTGGCCCTGTAATATCTCCATATCACAATTATGTATCAACGACAAGACCTACCATCAATGTATATGATTAACTGTAAATACATTGCTATAGAAATGAAACATTCTCTGTAACTAGCTGATATTGTAATTGTAAGGTGTGAAGGATAGATGAAATTGTTAGTGTAATAATCTCCGTTGAGGTCAGATAAAGATCTTTTATGCCCTCTGTAATCCCTTTTTTGCGCTACCGCTCACAGGATGAGTATACAGTACAATACAATACAATACAATTTTATTTAGGTAAGGTACATACATACAATAAATTTTTACAAGGATTGGTTGCCTTATAGGTAGAGCTAGTACATACAATGCCTAAAGCCACTATTACGCAAAGCGTTTCGGGCATGATAAACTTAAATGACAAGCTTAATCCTAATTGAGCATAATGAGTAGAATGAAAACAAGAAATGAAAACATAGATGAAAAAGCAGTACAAATACAATTATGTCGACAAACAGCGCTCTTTAAAGAAAAAACAGACATTGGTTGACAATAGAAGGGTAAGGTAGGTTACAGGGAATTTATTAGGTATAGCTTCGCTTTTAACATAAACTGGTTGAGAGAGGTACAGTCTTTAACATGGTTGGGAAGGTCATTCCACATTCTGGGCCCCTTGATTTGTAGAGCATTTCTAGTTTGATTAAGTCGTACTCTAGGAATATCAAAACTGTATTTATTTCTGGTGTGGTGCTCATGGGTTCTGTTACAACCTTCTATGAAGCTTTTGAGATCAGGATTGGCATTATAGTTTAGCGTTTTATATATGTATAATACACATGAGAGAATGTGCAGTGACTTAATGTCTAACATATTCAGAGATTTGAGTAGGGGTACCGAGTGATGTCTGGGGCCAGAATTGGATATTGTCCTAATAGCAGCTTTAATTGTGTTGAGTAATTAGAGGACGTAAGTGATTTTGGGTAGTAGAGCCCCAAGCACAAATACCATAGTTGAGATATGGATAGATAAGGGAGTAATAGAGAGTCACCAGGGCAGGGCGTGGTACATAATATCTGATCTTAGAAAGAATGCCCACAGTTTTTGAAACTTTTTTTGATATGTTTAGAATGTGTCCCTGGAAATTCAGCTTGTGGTCAATGAGAATGCCAAGGAATTTGCCATCTAATTTGTTACAAATTTGGGTATTGTTTATTTTGAGATTTATTTGATTAGAGGATTTATTGCCAAACAGAATATAGAAAGTTTTGTCAATGTTAAGGGTGAGTTTGTTGGCAGTTAGCCACAGATGGACTTTATTTAGCTCAGTATTTACTGTGGCATTTAGAGCAAGGGGATCAGGACTGGAGTAAATGAAGGTTGTGTCGTCAGCAAATAGAATTGGTTTGAGGTGTTGGGAGGCATTTGGAAGGTCATTAATGTAGATGAGAAAGAGGAGAGGGCCAAGTATGCTGCCCTGGGGAACACCAATGTTGATGGGTAGGGTGGGAGAAATTGTATTATTCACAGAAACATATTGGAGCCTGTCAGTAAGGTAGGATTTGAGGTATTGTAGGGAGTGTCCTCTGACTCCATAATGATGTAATTTAAGAAGAAGGTTTTGGTGGTTGACAGTATCAAAAGCTTTACGCAGGTCCACAAACAACCCAACAGAGAACTCATTTTTATCAAGAGCTGTATGAATCGAGTTAAGCATACTAATAAGTGCATCGTTAGTGCTTTTTTTTGGGTCTGAAGCCATATTGGCAAGGGCTAAGTATATTGAGTTTGGCTAGATATGAGTAAAGCTGCTTATAGATTAGTTTTTCAAAAATTTTTGACAAGTTTGGCAGGATAGATATAGGTCTGTAGTTGTTAACATCTGTGAGATCACCACATTTGTGGACAGGCGTTACCCTCGCTTTTTTTAGAATATCTGGGAAGGTTTGGAGTTCAAGTGACTTGTTGAAGAGCAAAGCAATAGCAGGGGCTAAAGATCTGGAGGCTTTTTTTGTAAATTAAAGTTGGTATCTCCTCAAGGGCACCAGACTTGGTTTTAAGGGGTGCACATGGGGGTGCATTAAGGGGTGCAGTATGGGGTGCACAATAAAGTAGCCGCCTCCGGAGGCAACACTGTAACGTGTGTTTACGTGTACGTATTTGGTTGATGGGGGGGGGGGTATTTATTTAGTATAATCTTGGCTACAGCAGTCGGTTTGTTGGCATTGTAGTGAAATATCATAGTAGTTGAGACGAAACCCGAAGCAGGGCAGAGCTGAGTGAGGCCGGGGGTAGAGAGCTTGAATGAGGGGCGAGTGTGTAGAGTGTGGCACTCTGCATGTGGGTGGAGTCAGAGCTCGAGTACGGGACAAGAGTGCAGATCGAAGCTCTTTGAGCCTCTGCGAGTCAGGCACATGCTGATTTTTTAACTGGAAATCCTTCAGTGATTATCTTTAGACTCGATTCTTCCTATGGAGGAGTCTGCCGAAAGTGTTGATATGGTCTATCTTCCCCTTTGATTTTAATGGTCCATATCAAGTCCACTTTCTCTAGAACCTTGACCATATTATCCGTCCATGCACTTGTTCTATATTGAAGGTTTCTGTGAAGCTATCTGCGTATGCTATCTTTGATTGACAGTCTGGCGGTGGTTCCAACAAGTTTTGCTGTTATGGTGGCTGTTCTTTGTTTTGATCCTGTTTTCTGAGGCTGGTAAGTTGGTTTCCATTCTTAGATTCTCTAGACGCGTCCATATAGGTGCTCCCAGCATTGTTCTGAGGGCATCATTTTGAGACACTTCCAGTTTCTCCCATTAGTTATCACTGAGGGATGTAAGAGCAGGAGCAACACAGTCAATGAGTGACCTAACTGCTTGAACGTAGTACATTTTGAGTACTGGTAGAGATATTTGTACCTAAGCCAAAAAACTTTACCATTGTGATCATTGATGTCATCTTATATGTGCCATCAATATGCTTTATTGTGCCTATTTATCTTTGTCAAATTATCAATCAAGCTTGTCAATGCTATCAATCAGAGCTATCAATGTGCTTTAATATACCTACTAATATCTCTATTTTTTTCTTACAATGTACCTGCAAACATTTTATAAATTTTGCAAGAATTTACCTACTTAAAATTATCTGTTAGATTAAGGACCTGCCCGGAACATTGCGCGCGTACTAGTGGCTTTACAAGATTGTAAACACCATACTATGTGCTCTCGCAAACCCAATGTACCTTCTTGTATATAAATAAATAAATAAATTTATTTATTTATTTATATACAAGAAGGTACATTGGGTTTGTGAGAATACATAGCATAGTATTTACAGTCTTGTAAAGCCACTAGTACGCGCAGCGTTTCGGGCAGTTCCTTAATCTAACAGATAATTTTAAGTAGGTAAATTCTTGCAAAATTAATAAAATGATAACAGATACATTGCAAGAAAAAATGAGATGAGAGAGATTAGTAAGTATAGTAAAGCACATTGGTATATTAAAGCTCTGATTGATTGCATTGACAACGTGATTGGTAATTTAAACAAGATTAATAGACACCATACAGCAGATTGATAGCACATATAAGAAGACAGCAATGATCACAATGATAAAGATGTTCAGATTGGGTACATAAGGATTAGAAGATTGGGTAGCAATACATACAGTGTAATTTTAAAGCAAAAGGTAAAAAACTATGAAGATGAAATTAGGTACTTTTTAGTTTTATTTTTGAATGTCGCAAAAGTTGGACAGCTTTTCAATTCAATAGGGAGTGAGTTCCATAGACTGGGTCCCTTTACTTGCATAGAGTGTTTACACAGATTAAGTTTGACTCTGGGGATATCAAAGAGATATTTATTTCTTGTGTGGTGATAATGGGTCCTATTACATCTGTCCAGGGAGAGTTTCAGAGCAGGATTTGCATTTAAGAACAGGGTTTTGTAAATGTAATTGACACAAGAGAATTTGTGGAGTGAGATTATGTTTAGCAAGTTTAGGGAGTTAAACAAGGGGCCTGAGTGTTGTCTGAAAGCAGAATTTGTTATTATTCTGATAGCAGATTTTTGCTGGGTGATGATGGACTTGAGGTAGTTTGCAGTGGTTGAACCCCATGCACAGATACCATAATTAAGATAGGGATAGATTAGTGCATAATATAGAGAGATGAGAGCAGAGTTAGGTACATAATATCTGATTTTGGAGAGTATCCCAACTGTTTTAGAGACTTTCTTAGTTATGTGTTGTATGTGGGTGCTGAAGTTGAGTCTCTTGTCTAGGAATAGGCCAAGAAACTTTCCGTCATTTTATTGCTAATGTTTACATTGTCTATCTGAAGCTGAATTGCATTTGTAGATTTGCTTCCAAATAAGATGTAGTAGGTCTTTTCTATGTTAAGTGTTAGTTTGTTGGTTGACATCCATAAGTGGACTTTTTTTAGTTCATTATTAACAACATTATTTAGTGTATGTGGGTTGGGGTTAGAGTAGATGAGGGTAGTATCATCAGCAAACAAAATAGGTTTCAGAATGTTACAGACATTAGGCAGATCATTGATGTATATAAGAAATAGGAGAGGTCCCAAGATGCTGCCCTGAGGCACTCCAACAGTTATTGGTAGAGTGGGAGAGGTTATATTATTGATGGCTACACATTGGTGTCTATCACTAAGATAGGATTGGATATAGTCCAGTGTATGGCCTCGGATTCCATAATGATAGAGTTTACGTAAGAGGTAATTGTGATTAACATATATCAAAGGCCTTTCTCAGGTCAATGAAGAGTCCAATCGGAAACTCATTTTTGTCAAGGGCTGAGTAAATTATATCAAGGAGACTAATAATTGCATCGTTGGTACTCTTTTGGGAGCGGAAGCCGAACTGACAGGGGCTAAGAATGTCGAATTTTACGAGATAGGAGTAGAGCTGTTTGTAGATAATTTTTTCAAATATTTTTGATAGTATGGGTAGGTTCGATATTGGTCTATAGTTGTTTATGTCTGACGGATTACCTCCTTTATGAACTGGCGTTACTCTTGCTTTTTTAAATAAATAAATAAGATTTAATTGTAATTTGTGGACCAAGTAGAATTAAGAGGCCCATCTCATTATCTGCACATAAGCTAATGAGAATATGGAGCAAGTATATTACTGACATAATATACTTGCTACAAATCAATCAAAAATGCACCTCTGTAAACATCACTATCACCGCGCTCCTTCATTTCAAAAAAGTAAAAATCAAAATGTTAATTCAAGTAAAAGTACATACATAGTAGATGAGTTACAAACATAATGTTGGATTTCTAGATAGAGCTACGTAGTACATACAATACCTAAAGCCACTAGTACGCACAGCGTTTCGGGCAAGGTGAGGTGAGGGAAGAAAAACCCACTTAGACTAAAGCTTAATAGTAATTGAGATTAAAGTATAAATTGTGAAGAAAACTGAAAAAGGTTGGGGGGGGGGGACATGGCAGAAATCAGTAGTTATACAAGTTGGTCAACAAACAGCATTGTTTGAAAATAGCAAGACATGGGTTGACATTTAGGGGTAAGGTAGGTTACATAGAGTTAATTAGGTAGTGTTTAGTTTTTCTCTTAAACTGGTTGAGAGAGGTACAGTCATTGACATGATTGGGAAGGTCATTCCACATTCTGGGTCCCTTAATTTGTAGAGCAGTGGTAACATCTAGAAGTCTGCTAACCTTATTGGATGACCCATAGACGTGCGGTACTTCCTGCATAATAGAATGATAACAGATAGAGGAACTGGTGTGAATTTCACTTTGCCTCAAGTCTCCGAAATTTAGTTGATGTTCTCGGAATATTGCTGCCCTCAGGCTGCTCAAAGGCAGTCCAAGTTGGTAATCAATTCCTTCTTTACGAGCAAAAGTCTTGGCCAACTCATCAGTTCTGGCATGCATTCGGAGACCAATATGGGAAGGAATCCACAGGAGACAAACTTTGACCCCATCATTGATTATTTCATTATATCTGTGTCTAGCTTCAGAGATAAGCACGTCACAGTTATGCCTTGGGGAGCTGAGGGCAGTCAAGGTTGATAATTAGGAGTCACTTACAATTAGCGTGTCAACTCTGGATTTATTTACACGTTCGAGTGCAATGATTATGGCAACCAATTCAGTCTGAAGAGTGGAGGCCCAGTTACTGAGACGCGCTCCACACTCACGGGAGAAGGAACCATCTCTCCCTGTCACAACAACTGCACTTCCAGCTGCACCATGGGACTGATGCAAGGATCCATCAGTGTAAATAATCTGGGAAAGGCAGCGCTCTCTGACTAAAGTATCAATTTGGCTTAAGGCATTGTACTTTGCTTCTTGTCGAAGCAAGGCTTGTTCTTTAATCAGCTTCCTGGGTGGGAAAGAGGGGACAGTAATTTGGAAAGGAGTGATCTCCCATGGGACAGGAAAATGTCGTTGGTGTCTCTCTTGGAAGGGGTGATGAAAGTTATACATTCTGAGCACAGTGGCAGTTACGGCAATCCATTTGGAGGGATGCTGACCTTCAAGGAAGAAGGCTTGGAGGGCTTCAATGCAGGGGTTAGGGTGGGTTAGCCTAAGCATCTTGATACCAAATAAAGCATTAATTTCAGTGGTACGATCACTTACACATGAAATATTCAGTTCCTTCCTCATGTTTAGTAATTTAGTTGTACGGGGGCATCCGAGGATTATCCTCATGGCTTCGTTTTGCATCTTTTCGAACCCTCCAAGCATTCTCTCAGGCACTAGGGCAAGCATGGGTGCAGCATAATCAGAGACCTAATATATGAGAGATACATCATTTTGACAATTCTCACCTTTGCACCATAGCCTGGATGGTAGCCTGCCACAGCCTTGAGAGCACTAAGCCTCTCCCTATATTGACGACCCAGTCTGGCTACAACATTGTGGTACAGTGGAACCTCAAGACCAAGGTATTTGTATCTGGTTACATAGTCGAGCAGAGAGCCATCATGCAGCTGCATCTTGCGAACGGCCCCACCCCGTCTGGGTGGACGTCGGTTCAGGATCTTTGTTTTCTCTACTGAGATGACTAAGCCTAGTTCCTGACATGTGTGCAATACAGCGTTCAGAACATTTTGGGTGTTGGTATACACATTGGTGTGGATCAGTATATCATCTGCATAGCTAATGATGTGTTCGCTGGGTCTCCTAGTTACTGAGTTTAAAAGTGCATTGATTAACACATTGAACAGAGTAGGACTGAGGACACCTCCCTGTGGAGTGCCAAGTTCAAAATCTCTCGTTACACTCCTATGCCCTTGAACAGTATCCAACAGACTTCCTGTTGGATAAATAACCTCTTATCCACCGTAGAAGCCATCCTCCATCATTCATTTTAGCAAGTTCACTCAGAATGACGTGTGGGATAGCAATGTCAAAGGCTGACTTAAGATCTAGGAAAGTGGTATATGACCTATCAGTATGCAGGGTGAGGAATGTGGTAATACAGTGATGTACACTCTTTCCATTCGTAAAGCCATATATCTGGGGAGACAACATGTTACCAATTCTGCAAAGAAGACGGTTGAGAACCATCCTTTCAAGATGTTGACCAGACCACACACTAGAAGGTGAAGGGACGACGACGTTTCGGTCCGTCCTGGATCATTCTCAAGTCGATTGTGAGAATGACACAATCGACTTGAGAATGGTCCAGGACGGACCGAAACGTCGTCGTCCCTTCACCTTCTAGTGTGTGGTCTGGTCAACATACTTTAGCCACGTTAGTGTGACTCATCGCCTGCATCCTTTCAAGACATTTACAGAGACAACTAGTGAGGGAGATTGGGTGAAAAGTGATCAGAAGTTGTCAGGTCCTGTACGTATTGTTGCACCGCGTCGCTGCCGAGTGTCCTTGCACCGCCGCAGCAAGTGCACTTCCCGAATACAAGTTGCCATCTCATAAGTGAAAGTCATGATTAAGGTTTTGAACAATATTGAACATTCTAACGACTAACCTTATCACCCAATCCTTTATTAAGCTAACTGTCCAATTTATTCAACGAGTCCTAATCTACCTAAACATAATATTATTTGTTAAAAAAGTCAGTGAATGTAAACATTAGAGCTACGATGAGCGACTGTTGCTTTGTTGCATGTAACTTGTTGCCTGATGGGAAAACCTAAACACATTATACTTAGATAATTAGCCTATGATTATATTTCACTCACCCCGCGTCCTCAGCTTGGTTAGTGCTTTATAACTATATAGAGGCTTTATGCTCTCAAATGCTATCAAGCAATAGTAAAATATATTCGAATTCTTTTAAATCGCAGATGACTTATCACACAGGAATACGACGTGTATGTGTCTGTCCCTTCATTCTTGGTGATCCCCCACTCCTCCTCCCGGACTCCAAATGCCGAACACATTTATAAAACATTTTCTGAGGTAAAACTCATTCCTCAAACATTTGTAAAGCAATATGAAACACTCACATTTAATATATCTTATCAGATACGAGAGCAGGAAAGCAAATTTTATGTATAAGAAGACTAAGGTGTAAAAATAACGGTTGATGAAATGGACGAGATGGTAAGTCAACTGGCGTCGGGGTCTACCCCACATGCTCATGGCTGGTATATTGCGCCGTTGTTGCTTGGCTGTATCATCTTGGTCCACCACAGTCGTCACACACACTCTGGTCACTCAACCCACCTGCAGCAACCTCTAGCTGGCCTCTACACCCATTCCTCCCTGTGGTCGCTGGTGCCAACAGGTTAGTGGATTTCTCTCAACGTTGCTGAATTTTTAACTTTTGGCCTCAAATAAATATGTAACTCAGCTTCATATAGGTTATACGGCCAGTCTCCCGAACGACGACCACTGTCCGGCCGCAGTTACTATATACGGTGTTTGAAGTTTCGTGAGGTAATTTCCCCATGTATAGAACATTACAGTTCCAACATTTAAAATGATAGACAATAAACACCAAATGTTAAAGGTCAAAGGTTAAAGGATCTCTACGTTTTAAACACTTTCCAATGGTGTAGCTGTTCGTAAACACGAATTGAAAATGAATTTCTAATCAAGAAGATCCTTTAAAACATTATACGTAAATTTAGCATACTGTATTTATTTATTTATTTATTTATTTATATACAAGAAGGTACATTGGGATTGTGAGGATACATAGCATAGTAATTACAATCTTGTAAAGCCACTAGTACCCGCAGCGTTTCGGGCAGGTCCTTAATCTAAGAAAATTTTAAGTAGGTAAATACTATTTACCTCTGATTTGATGATTTTCTACCAAAAAATGTAGAAGGTCTTTTTATGTTTAGTGTAAGTTTGCGGGTTGACATCCATGAGTGGACTTTTTTAATTAATTGTTGACAATATTATTCAGTGTGTGGGGGTTGGGGTCAGAATAGATGAAGGTAGTATCATCACCAAATAGTATAGGTTTAAGAATGTTAGAAACATTTGGCAAATCATTGCCGTATATAAGTAATAGGAGAGGTCCCAAGATGCTGCCCTGTGGCAACCCTACTGTTAATGGTAGAGTGGGGAAGGTTATGCAATTGATGGCTACATATTGGTGTCTGTCACTGAGACAGGAACGAATATAGTCCAGAGCAAGGCCTCGGATACCATAGTGGTGAAGTTCAAGTAAGAGATAGTTATGGTTTACAGTATCAAAGGGGTTTCTCAGGTCAATGAAGAGGGCCAATTGAAACTCATTTTTGTCAAGGGCTGTGTAGATTATATTTAGCAGAGTAATAATGGCATCATTGGTACTCTTTTGGGAACGGAAGCCAAACTGGCAGAGGCTTAATATGCTGAGTTTTACAAAGTAGTAATAGAGGTGTTCGTAAATAATTTTTGAAATATTTGTGAAAGTATAGGTAAATTTGATTTTGGTCTGTAATTGTTTATGTCAGCTGTCTCGCCTCTTTTATGAACTGGCGTCACTCTGTTTTTTTAAGGATATCAGGAAAAGTATGACACTGTAGAGATTTGTATATCTGCAGCCCATCCTCCTGTTTATATAGTACCTATTGTGATGGTCGTTAATAGTCACGAATTCGTACGTACTTTTTCGAATTTACGTACGTACGTACGTACTTCTGGCATAGTTTTGTCACCTCACCCAAAACTTTTGTACCATATCACTTCACCCAAAACGAGTATAAGTATAATGAATGTTATGTGTAAACTAGTCTTTGCAAATGCAATAAGCATTATGAAACGCGTTCAGGCGTCAGACCAAAAATAAAAGAATTAATTTTGGAGAGTTAATTTTTCAATTACCCCCAACAGTGAAGATAAACGTAAGAAATATTGAGAAATTCGTGTTAGAATTATTAATCTTACCCTCTCGGTCATATTCAACAACATAAATAAGTAAATAAATAACAACAAATGACAATAATAAAAATAATTTTAACATATTTTACAGATATTAATCTAATAAGGTATTGGTACCAGTGTTGGAAATGTCGGCAGAGTTTGCGGAAGTGTTAATGGTAGTGGCAATAGTATTTTTCCTATTGTGGCTAATATTGGTGGGCCCGAGTGAAGATGGCAACGTCCGGATGTACCAGGGCCAGACATTGGCACGTCCGGCTCAACATCGTAACTTACGGATGTACCAGGACCATCACTTGATAGTACGTCCGGCTCAACGTGGTCCTGTTTACACTGAGACTGCTCCTCCGTGAGTAATCTTTGTTATGTAAATTTTCCTTTGATTCATTTAGTTGTATATCTCCATTTACATGTATTTGTCAAATTTTCTTTACTGTATTTCTGCTTAATGAAATTTCGTAGTTGGCAAAATGAATAAATATAAATTGTACTTATTTGAGAACATTTTGGTGGGATGGATATATTTATTTAACTGACTTAGGTATACACAGCAATGTGCTGCTACCCTATTTTATACGAAAGATTACAGTGTGAATAAAAAAAAAACAGCTATAAGTTCATGGAACTGGCGTGTCTGAGGTCCACAGACGCGCCTCAGCTTCTTGCATGTCAGTAGTGCGCATGTTTGGATAGGCTAGAAAAAGTGAGCACCCACTTTTTATTCCAAAATGTTCTCATTGATAGATCACACTATTGTGATTTCCGTTTGCATTTTCAGTGGTTTCTTAGCTTTTTTTTTAACTGTAAACTATTCTTTTTGCAGTTCAAATACTCAGTTAAATGAAGAATCGAGAGAGAGGTACCGCAACCGAGCGTGGGAACTGGACTTGCATGGTATGTACAGACATGAGGCTGACGTCGCTGTCAACTCCTTCTTGAGGAAACATTCTGACGAGTCCAGAGTTCGCATCATAACAGGTCGAGGTCTACACAGTGAGAAGAACCAACCTGTCCTCAAGCCTCACGTAATAAATCTCATCTCTCAGCGTGGACTTAGCTACAAGGTGGTATCTAAAGGAGGCTGTATTGACATATATCCGAAAGCGCCACATTTACATAATATGGGGCTATCTGATTTAGATCTTTCTTTAGAATCCTACTAATATAATAATTCATTGTGTCGGGGGACAGGCAGCCAATGTATATATATACGTGTTAGGCTTATATCGAGGTCCCCCCCCCAGGGTCGAATTACTCACCCTCCCCAGAATGTATCTCTTCAACAAGCTGACTGACTCCTGTGTGCCTATTTACTGATATGTGAACGGCCACATTAGGTGATAAAAAATGCGCTCAACCACTTCTGTCTCGCCCAGGATTCGAAACCGGAATTCCTGATTGTGAGTCGAGAATGACTCCGACTGTATTACTTCAGTAGATAGTCTAGGGTTTTCACATTATATAATATGACACATAACGAGGTCCTTAGATGTTTTTTTTGAGATATATACAAGAGTTGTTACATTCTTGTACATTAGGTATTACATATAATTATTATTAGATAAACAGGTAGATATTAGATAGGTATTAGATAAACAGGTTTGAAGGTATTACATCTGTTCACATAATTGTAATTAAATTTACATTGTGTTGAAGCACAAAAGGTAAGATAGTAATTAGCTGACACTGGAATTCTATTTTTTTTTGTCTACCAAAGTAGCAATTAAAGATCAACTCAACCTTAGTCACGAGGCAAAGCTCAACGCCTTAAGCCATGTGGAAACAGTCCACAGAGCATTCTCTCTCAAACTGCTGGCTTAGGCTCGGCTACAAGTACCTCTGGAAGTTTGAATGTGCTGATTTAGATTTGACTAAATGTAAACTCTGTCATCAGAACTATTCGCATACTTTGCGTCATTATATAATGGAATTTGAAAAAAATCGCTGAATTCAGAGATAACACCATCAGTGGAGTCCAAGAAATGTGTAAGTACATCATTCATAATGATGTATTGCCAGCAATCTTAGCGAAGTATCCAAAATTTGCTTACTGTAAGTAATGCATGTACATGACTGTAAAGCTGCCGCCCAGTTGGGTGGGTGTGGAGCACATGACTGTAAAGCTGCCGCCCAGTTGGGTGGGTGTGGAGCACATGACTGTAAAGCTGCCGCCCAGTTGGGTGGGTGTGGAGCACATGACTGTAAAGCTGCCGCCCAGTTGGGTGGGTGTGGAGCACATGACTGTAAAGCTGCCGCCCAGTTGGGTGGGTGTGGAGCAAGACTAGTAACTATAAGGATTAAGTACTACAGATGTTAAGTGTAGCATGTTTTGAGCAGATGCTCATTTGTTTATAATCTTGTAAATAATAAGTTGTGTACCGGATACCTGTTGTTGTTGTTGTTGTTGACAATAAACCATGTGAACGAAGATTGTTTCTCTTCCGCCTTAAATGTAACAGTAACTGACTCATCATAGGTGTAAAGTGCCAGGAATAGTGACTGTTGTGAGCCTCTTGTTGAATCACTTGTGTTATCAAAAGATTATTGATATGTATATGTATTTGTGTGCATGTATGTGTATATATGTACATGTGTATGTAATATTAACAATTGTGTAACTAGCGTCAAAAGATTGTTACTTGCTTAGCTAAATGAACCAGGGGGTTCAGTTGCTGAACCCATTATGTGCCTCTGTAACCCTTTCCACCACCGCCCACGGGATGGGTATGGGGGGTGCATAATAAAGAAATGAAATTAAAAAATCTCAAATCATATACACTGATGGTTCCCTACACCGCACCACGGGTGCAGCTGGAAGTGCAGTTGTCCTGACAATGGGCGATGGCTTATATTGTGAGTGGGGAGTCCGTATAAACAACTGGTCCTCTACCCTTCAGACTGAACTATTTGCCTTGATCCTTGCACTGAAATGTGTACAAGTCTCCAAACTTGATACATTAATTGTAAGTAACTCTTTATCATCCTTAACCGCAGAGGGCAAAATGTTCACAATTACTAAAGAAGAGAACCTCAACACTTTCCTCTCCCAATGTGGTCTGTCTCAGCTCATTATCACTCCCAGTGAATTAACTTAATTAACCCCCTGTCAACTAGTGGGGCTAGGTTTCCTAAGTCTCCTTGTTTCATTTTCTGACTTAATTTTTAACTTACTCTTAACTAGTCATTTACTGAAATTTTTTTAATTGAGTGCATAAATAGTTCTTCAGGTCTTATTAATTATACAGTCATAACTGAACTATTTATAGTTATTAATCATTAGCTTAAATTTGCCTATGCTTATTATTCAACTTTTCTTTGATTCCATTTATTACCTAGGTTGCCTAGCCTCGCCATGCTCCCTTACTCCATTGTACCCCTGGCTTTGCCTGTATCTCAAATTGTAAATTGTTACTTACAGTGTACCTGAGAGTACTTGTAAGCAATCTACCTCATTTTTCATTTTTGCTCAATTTGTTTTTGTATTGCTTAGTCTTGTTTATATTTTTGTTTTGTATTTCTATATCTTGTGTTTTGTATAGTCATGTTTATATGTTTTTTCGTTAATCTCATTTATTACCTAGGTTGCCTAGCCTAGCCATACTCCCTTACTCCATTGTACCCCTGTAAGCCCCTTTTGAGTTTGCTTTGTTCTGTATTGTGTACATCTTTTTCCCTATTTTATAGCTTATTTCTACCTTGTTATTTGCCTTTCTTCCCTTGTTTTTCCTGCAATCAGCTTTTTTATGCAGACAAGTATAGACCCAGAACTTAACCTCTTATCCACTATCTATGACAATTATCACTTTAATGATCTAAATTGCAGATATTTTGCAGCACATGATGTAAACAATGTATTAACTCATAATCACAATATCTCTGTAATCAATTTGAACGTTAGATCCCTAGGTAAACACTTCGATGATGTTAGTGCCTTGATTGAAGCTATTGACAACAAATTCTCTTTTATTATACTTACTGAAACATGGTTGAAAGAGGATACTACTCAGCTCTTTAACATGCCTAACTACTCAGCAATTCACAACTGTCGTCAAATTCAGAGAGGTGGTGGCACTGCTCTTTACTACCACCAAGAACTAACATGCTTAAAAGAAATTAGAACCAGAGACTGCTATGGGGAGTATATCTTCGCCAGCTTCAGAGTCAAGGGTGCCGAGTCTGTCCTGACTGTGGGTGCAGTTTATAGAATTCCTAACACTGATGTGTCCGAATTCAACTCAAACCTTAGAAATCTAATACTTGATAACAGACTGAACAAAAACCACCTAATTATCGCAGGGGACTTTAATATTGACCTCTGCGAGCCTGAACACCCCACTGCTGTTAGCTTCCTCAACTGTATGAATTCCTGCTTCCTCATACCCTTAATCACTAGACCTACTAGAATCACTGATAGCACTGCCACGACGCTCGATCACATCTGGACAAACATAACCTCTCCGCTTACTTCAGGTATAATCACCGATAGCACTACAGATCATTACCCCACATTTCTCTTAACTAACATTAGCAAACCACCTCTTGAGTCAAGAGTGATACGTTTTAGACTACACAATGAAACTGCTATAGACAATTTTATAACTGCTGCTGATAATGTCAACTGGGAGTCCGAGTTAGGTAACATAGTGGACATCAACCTTGCAGTACAATCTTTTCTTCAAAAAACTCTTAGCCTTTATAACACCCACTGTCCTATGCTTACAAAACAAGTCACAACCAAAAGGCTTAACAATCCCTGGCTTACAAAGGGAATACTTAAATCTATTAATAAAAAACATGACCTTGAGAAGAAGTATAGGTTAGGAATTGTCTCCAAAGAATTCTCAAAGAATTACTCATTATTGCTGTCTAAGATAATTAGACGAGCCAAAACTAAATACTACGAAGATAAATTTACCCAAATAAAGAGCAACATTAAACAAACTTGGAGAACAATTTCTCAAATATTGGGATCAAAGAAGTCTTTAAATAACAAACTGACTCTCCTGTCTAATAACGATGGTCAGCTTTCAGCCTCTGATTCTGCTACTGAGTTCAATAGGTTCTTCTCTTCCATTGGTTCATCCCTTGCAAATGATATTCCATCTTCCAGTACAGACATTAATGACTATCTTTCAGGTAACTATCCACAGTCTCTGTACCTAAAGCCTATTAATTCCACTGACGTCAATGAGATAATCCTTTCCCTTAAAACCAAGTCTAGTGCCCTTGAGGAGATACCAACTTTAATTTACAAAAAAGCCTCCAGATCTTTAGCCCCTGCTATTGCTTTGCTCTTCAACAAGTCACTTGAACTCCAAACCTTCCCAGATATTCTAAAAAAAGCGAGAGTAACGCCTGTCCACAAATGTGGTAATCTCACAGATGTTAACAACTACAGACCTATATCTATCCTGCCAAACTTGTCAAAAATTTTTGAAAAACTAATCTATAAGCAGCTTTACTCATATCTAGCCAAACTCAATATACTTAGCCCTTGCCAATATGGCTTCAGACCCAAAAAAAGCACTAACGATGCACTTATTAGTATGCTTAACTCGATTCATACAGCTCTTGATAAAAATGAGTTCCCTGTTGGGTTGTTTGTGGACCTGCGTAAAGCTTTTGACACTGTCAACCACCAAAACCTTCTTCTTAAATTACATCATTATGGAGTCAGAGGACACTCCCTACAATACCTCAAATCCTACCTTACTGACAGGCTCCAATATGTTTCTGTGAATAATACAATTTCTCCCACCCTACCCATCAACATTGGTGTTCCCCAGGGCAGCATACTTGGCCCTCTCCTCTTTCTCATCTACATTAATGACCTTCCAAATGCCTCCCAACACCTCAAACCAATTCTATTTGCTGACGACACAACCTTCATTTACTCCAGTCCTGATCCCCTTGCTCTAAATGCCACAGTAAATACTGAGCTAAATAAAGTCCATCTGTGGCTAACTGCCAACAAACTCACCCTTAACATTGACAAAACCTTCTATATTCTGTTTGGCAATAAATCCTCTAATCAAATAAATCTCAAAATAAACAATACCCAAATTTGTAACAAATTAGATGGCAAATTCCTTGGCATTCTCATTGACCACAAGCTTAATTTCCAGGGACACATTCTAAACATATCAAAAAAAGTTTCAAAAACTGTGGGCATTCTTTCTAAGATCAGATATTATGTACCACGCCCTGCCCTGGTGACTCTCTATTACTCCCTTATCTATCCATATCTCAACTATGGTATTTGTGCTTGGGGCTCTACTACCCAAAATCACTTACGTCCTCTAATTACTCAACACAAAGCTGCTATTAGGACAATATCCAATTCTGGCCCCAGACATCACTCGGTACCCCTACTTAAATCTCTGAATATGTTAGACATTAAGTCACTGCACATTCTCTCATGTGTATTATACATATATAAAACGCTAAACTATAATGCCAATCCTGATCTCAAAAGCTTCATAGAAGGTTGTATCAGAACCCATGAGCATCACACCAGAAATAAATACAGTTTTGATATTCCTAGAGTACGACTTAATCAAACTAGAAATGCTCTACAAATCAAGGGGCCCAGAATGTGGAATGACCTTCCCAACCATGTTAAAGACTGTACCTCTCTCAACCAGTTTAAGTTAAAAGCGAAGCTATACCTAATAAATTCCCTGTAACCTACCTTACCCTTCTATTGTCAACCAATGTCTGTTTTTTTCTTTAAAGAGCGCTGTTAGTCGACATAATTGTATTTGTGCTGCTTTTTCATCTATGTTTTCATTTCTTGTTTTCATTCTACTCATTATGCTCAATTAGTATTAAGCTTGTCATTTAAGTTTATCATGCCCGAAACGCTTTGCGTAATAGTGGCTTTAGGCATTGTATGTACTAGCTCTACCTATAAGTCAAACAATCCTTGTAAATATTTATTGTATGTATGTACCTTACCTAAATAAAATTGTATTGTATTGTATTGTATTGTATTAAATGCTCTCAACTCTTTAAGACATAACTGTAACATGCTCGTGTCCGAAGCTAGACACAAATGCAACAAAATTATTAAGGATGGTAACAGAGTCCATCTCATGTGGACTCCATCTCATGTTGGCCTCCGAATACATGTTAGAGGACCCAATGTAAACTGTGTCAACAAAATTATTCGCACACCCTCCGTCACTATGTGATGGAGTGCGAAAAGATACGTGAATTCAGAAACAATTCTATAACAAATATCCCAGAGATGTGTAAATATTTAAATCATAATTATCTGCTTCCAGAAATCGTAGTCAAATATCCCCAGTTTGCAAACTGTAGGTAGTAACTAAGTGACTGTAACCTATCCACCGCTGCCCACTGGATGGGGGTGGGGGCGGTGTGCAGGACAAACTTATCAATTTTGACACTAGCTCTCCACATATGTCAGTTGCTTAATTTAGAAACTGTATTCATGGTGTGGGAATTCCTAGCAGGCATTTATTATATTTTTTGTTAACTTCAATATTGAATTATTGTGATTCTAAGCGGACTGTATATTTGATTCAGCCAGAACTTACCTGCACATAGTATGGAGGGATGTTTACAACTTATACCACAATAGTGGATATAAATTAAGTTGTAAATATTTACCTCTAGTTAAATATAAATTATACCACATATGGTGGCTTAAACAACTATTATGATTAATTCTAGTTATCTACTGTACTGTGGTAATAACAGGAAATTTGAATCCTTAGGTGTGTTGTTGCTATGGCCTAATTAGGTTAATTGTTCCCACACCTTGCCTGAAACGCTGTGTGTACTAGTGACTTTAGGCATTGTATGTACTACCTCTATCTATAAATTCAACATTGTGTTTGTAACTCGTCTTGAATGTATGTACCTTTACCTGAGTAAAAATTTGATTTGATTAAAGAAAATTGTAATCTTCTGTTTATTTTGTTAACATTTCTTCTGCTTTTTCTACTGTTCTATCCATCAGGTAATTATTATCATTCTCTTTTTCTTTTTTTAATTCAATTTATCCTTTTGATCTCAATAAGTATTAAGTTTTAGTCGTTTTTTTCCACCTCGCCCGAAACGCTGTGCGCATTAGTGCTTCAGGCAGTGTATGTACACTAGCTCTATCTATTAATCTGACATCATGTTTGTAACTCATTTTCAATATATGTACTTTTACCTTAATAAATATCTTATCTCATGTTCTCTTATCTTATAGCCCTGAAACTCTCCCTGGACAGATGCAATAGGACCCATAATCACCACACAAGAAATAAATATCTCTTTGATATCCCCAGAGTCAAACTTAATCTGTGTAAACACTCTATGCAAATAAAGGGACCCAGTCTATGGAACTCACTCCCTAATGAATTGAAAAGCTGTCCAACTTTTGCCTCATTCAAAAACAAAAACAAAAAGTACCTAATTTCATCTTCATAGTGCTGTAAAAATTGCACTGTATCTAGTACTACCCAATCTCCCAATCTTTATGTACCTAATCCAAACAACTTTACCATTATGATCGTTACTGTCTTCTTATATGTGCTATCAATATGCTGTCAATGCAATCTTCCCGAGCTACCAATGTGCTTTAATATACTTACTAATCTCTCTCATCTCATTTTTTTTCTTGCAATGTATCTGTTATCATTTTATAAATTTTGCTAGAACTTACCTACTTAAAATTATCTGTTAGATTAAGGACCTGCCCGAAATGCTACACGTACTAGTGGCTTTACAAGAGTGTAAATACCATGCACTGTATCCTCATAAACCCAATGTACCTTCTTGTATATATATAAATGGATAGATAGATAAATAAATAAAACAATAAATCTTATCTTATCTTATCTTATGTTCAACTAATTTGTCCCTGCCCAAAGGTAGGACAATCAAAGACTTTCAATTAGTCTATGGAATTAATAAATAACGAATTAAAAAAAGTTCACTCATGGATGTCAACCAACAAAATCACATTAAAAATAGAAAAGAACTTACTACATTTTATTTGAAAGCAAATCATCAAACGAAATTCAGCTTCAGATAGACAATGTTAACATCAGTAATAAATATGATGGAAAGTTCCTTGACCTATACATAGACAAGAGACTCAACTTCAGCACCCACATACAACTTCAAACTCACACTGTATTTTGTGCTACCCACTCCCCCAATATATATGCCTAAGACATGCAACTTCACCATGTAATCACTGCTATCAACTTATATCATAGTTGTTATGTTGAACACAAATTTTGCTACAATGTACCTATTAATATCCTTCAGATTATGATCCAATGTACCTATTAATAATCTTCAAATTGTACTGCACTGTTCCTATTAATATTCTTCAAAATTTTCCTACCAATTACCTACATATAATTATCTATTAGATTAAGAACCTGCATGGACAGTAATGGTTTTATAAAAATACAAATATCTTCTATGAAATCACAACTCAGCTCCTCTATATTATATACATATACGAGAGAATGTCTGTCAGTCTGTCTAAAGCTGGAGGCCAGACACTTGGGGACTAGCCTCATCCAAACGTGCATGGGGAATGGTCTAGGGTTCGGGATAGACATAGGCTGGTCGGGTACACGCCTAAGTTAAATGCTTTAAAAATTATCATTTATAGGCACCCCCCCCCCCTCCTTTCTAGCCAGGTGATTTTCAGGGTATCAAGTGTGAAACATATGATGTGATTCCCGTAGATTTGGTGATTAATAATATGTTGAGTCATGAGAGACCCGATATCTCCTGCATTGCTCAGAGACAAATTATTTACTGCTCTTAACACCCTATTGACTGGTGCCAACATACCAACTCACTCCTTTTATGATAAGTGGCTGAGCAAAAACGCCTACAATCTCATCAAACTCAACATTCGTTTTAAGTGCAATCTATCTGTCTCTGATATTCCTCTATCTGTATCAAGTATCATACACACCTGTTACCAAGAAAGATAATGAAAATCTTGCTCTTCTCAAAGCTGTTACACTTGAAACAATTGCCTCCTCCATCGAGAATTAAGATCTCACGAGCACTGTGTCTACACCGACGGCTCAGTCCAATCTTCTACTGAACGGACTGCAGCAGCATGTAGGTTTTATAGAAATAATATTTGCACACAAATTGTCAGTGTCAGGTTAAACAACTGGCTGACCTCCACACAAGCAGAACTGGCGGCACTACAACTAGCTACCGGTACATTAAAAAACATTGGAGGAGAAACAATATTTTGTGATTCAAAGTCTGCTCTTCAAGCAATCGAAAACTTCTCTTGGAAGATCGACAGCAAGAACCTCATACTACCAATTATAAATTACCTAATCGCTGCACAGAGTAAAGGGTTTCGGATCTTCTTTGTATGGATACCTTCACACATAAATATAACCCATCATAATGAGACAGACATTGCAGCCAAATTAGCGTGTAACAAAGATGAAGTTGAATTAGATCTAGGTATCCCCATCTCTGCTGTCAAAACTGTATTGGTCCAAACACTCAGATCTGATAAGAAAGAAATTACTGACTCCAACGACCTGAAAGCACTAGTATAACTAGCTATAATTTGTTCAGATCTGAAACCTATATCTATGGGCAGCACAAAACGTCCACCAGACTGTGCGACACAGTGGTTGCAAGGATCAGGTTGGGTTACCGTTACCTGTGGCAGGTGGCTGCAGGTGACGGATCTCCCAATCCTGAGCACTCCAGGTGCAAACTCTGAGCAGGAACTGCGGCATGATCTCCCGCACTACATCACTGAATGACCAGTTATTGGACCATTCAGACCCGTTGGCATGAGGTGCCTGGAGCTTTGTAATTACTTTATTCACTCTCGTGTTCTTGAAGATATCATTTTATTGCACCCAACATTTGCCAGTGCAGGCTACTGAACATATGACGAACCATCCTGCGAGATGGGGACTTTTAGTATCACTGTTACCTTATTCACTCTTGTGTTCATGATATCCTCATCGGGTGGAAGGACAGAGTGATCCACACCTCACGCTACAGCTTCAGACACACACACACACAAGTCACACTAACAATACATCAATGATAAAATCCACTAGAGATGTGTTTACAGTCCTGGTGGATTTTCTCACTTATATATGTATCACTTTAGTGTGATATATGTGTCTATTATTATTATTATTATTATTATTATTTTTATTATTATTATTATTATTATTATTATTATTATTGTAGCGATTAAACCTTATACTCGCTCCAATCTTTCATTAGCTTAATGACGTAACTAATTAGCACTAATTACAGAAGCTATAATCCTTTCCCTAATTACAGGTCTTCCATCCTTCTATCTTATTGGAGGAAGCTGAGGTGTAGTCACCAAATATAAGCAAGCTTGAAGTGAATAGCCGACGGCCAAAACAATGGAAACTCTTGGGCTGCAAGAGCAGGAAAAGTCCTAAACAGACTACATTTAAAAAGCATGATTCTTGATAGAGAGGATGATCATTCACACCCAAATTACACTCCTTCCGCGCCGTGGGAAGAGCCTACTTTCAAAATAGTAATAGAAAGTCTCCCAATGAAAAAGGCTGCCTATGATCCGACAATCCTAAGGCGCATAATAGAAGAGCAAATGTATAGCATAGCAGTAGCAGGAGCCACCCAAGTTCAAGTATGTTTATTGAGATAAGCAATAAATACATCTCAAAGGGATAGAGTAGCTTAGGCTATTTCTACCCCCCAGGAGCCACCCACATCTTCACAGACGGATCGGTGGACACAGAATATGAGAATGCTGGCGCTGCTCTTTGCACGGCCAGCGTACAGGCATATTGGAGACTGGGAGGACCAGTATCATCAACCCAAACTGAGCTGTTAGCCATACAACAGGCATGCGCATATGTAACTGCACAAAACACTCAAAATGCAATCATACACACAGACTCAAAAGCTGCACTTCAAATACTAGGACAAAAACCGTGGAAATAATTACCACCATTTTGTATCTTTGAGCAGTCGCTAAAGGCAAAGGACTCAACATAACTTTAAACTGGATCCCATCCCATATTGGAATCCCATTAAATGAAAAAGCTGATGAAATTGCTAAATTGGCAACTCGTCATCCAGTGATACATAAAACAATTCAACCCAGCCTAGAGAACATAAAAAACATCATCACCAAAAAACTCTCACATCTCAACAAAGCCTACCTGCACCAGAGAATAGCTGAAGGTTCGCCATCTGCAACATGGTATCTTCAGGCAACCAAATTAGAAAGGTTAAATATCCCAAAAGGAATCCACAGGGAAATAGCAGTTAGGCTATATAGACTACGTCTAGGTTACAGATGCAACTGGGAGATTGGTGAACCCCGACAGAGAGAGTGCATCTTCTGCCAAACTGTCACAGAAAAGCCATTACTTCACTATCTTCTGGAATGTGAAGCAACCAATGACCTTAGAAGAGCTTTAAGAGTTCCTGAATCATGCAGTGGCCACCCTGAAGCCATCAACACAGCCACTCTCCTGGTCAACAAAGGTGTCCAGCAGCTGGACACCCTCATAAAGACTGTGAAGCAGTATCCTCCCCCGCGATAACAGCTTGATGGTTAAATGCAACCTCAGAATACTGAGAAAAAAAAAGTACCACTTACGGGCTATTCATGCCCGTGCCACCTCTTGGGTGGCTTAGTCTTTATCAATCATCAATCAATCGAATAGCCGACAGTACAATTTCCACAGTGATTCAGTGCACTACAATACAGACACTTAGGACTTACCACATCTCTTCAAACCTCAAGAATGTAGCACTCGGCGTGTACGTTCTAATCAACCCCAAGACGCTACAGCTTCGACACAGAGCAGACAGCAGACTACGACCGCATCGAGCTACAACGCTCTCGCTCCCCATCGAGTTCAGACACTCACCACTTCCCATCGAGCCGCCACGCTCTCCCGCACAGAGTTCCGCGACTCCGGCCTCTGCACTCAGTTCTTTGCTCTGCTCCAAGCTCCGTCTGAATGTCTACGACAATGCCAACAACCGACTACTGTAATCAAGACTACTAAAAACATATGAAACTCACTAAACACTGTATGTAATCTACCCAACAACGTAACATAATCGTATGTTACATTATTATTATTATTATTATCATTATATATATAATGCCAATCTAAAAATTTAGCCAACTTTATAATGAAATTTAGCTAATTTAATTTCCATCTGCTGCATAACTGTTTATGTACTTATCTATAATATTTTGTGGAAGGTCTCGTTATCATCATTATCTTATTTTCTTATCTCTAAGTCAAGCGGCTGTGAGAGACCCACAGCTCTCACTCCTGCTGTAGCACCCACAGGTTAGTCTGGTCTACTGTAACACCTGCTGTAGCACTGTTACGACCCTCTCGGGACGCAACGGGGTCCTTACTCTGATGTTGTTAGAGGAAGATATATGTATCCGTTCCCAAGCCAGTATTGGCTATCAAGGGATGAGATCCGTGACGCAATTAACTTAAAGGGAGTAGGGAAAGAAAGCTAAGAACTTAATATTATAATTATTACCATCACCTATTAAATATAAAAATCAAACGTGCACAGGGGGAGGGTATTAACACTATACAAGGGGATTAATCCTTCATCGTGGTCTTCTGTTGAAGACGCTGGTGCCACACCACTTGGTGCCGAGTCCTGGGTGCTTTCTTCGTGGCCTCACGACGTGTCCTCTGAGAATGCCGAGCCTACCCTGGCCACAGGTCAGCCACAACACAGGTCCACTGGGGGCACCGTCGTTGAGGCCGTCAACCACACGTCCAGCTGGTCTGCTGGCAGGTACTGAGCCACCAAGGCTGGTACGGCCGCTCCACGAACGATATAAGGGGTACGCCCTAGACAGGAGTCTCGTGTGATATCACAAATCACCCTCCTGTCCTCAATACCCCAGTGGATTATCGTCTCCAACAGTCGGTCCCGGGTAAATCCTTTCACTGCCACTCCACTGGCAGGCTAACACACCACAGTGTTCTTCCGGGGGGACGACGTCACAACAGCTGCAGCAAACTTCACCGTATGGAGACTGGCTGCCTCGGGTAGACTGACTCAACCTTCAACACAGCAGTCCCAGGTCGACTCTGTAAACAGACACGTCATCAAGGACTGGGACACTAATACTTACGGGCTCGGGCACAAACACCTGACGTATCCAGTCCATAGATGGCGCTGTCGTCGGAGCACCACCTCACCAGAGGTCAGGAGCGGCGGTGTTGAGCGCTGAACCAGACTGGAAACTGGTCCTCGAGGCCAGTACACGCTGTCCTCACCAGGTGTCGTCGTCCGTTTGGCGGGGGTTTCGGGAGCTGACCCACAGATGGCGTGGTTGTCACTGCTCCAGGCTCGGACGCTGGATCCGGGTTCGTAACAAGCACCCACAGGTTAGTCTGGTCTACTGTAGCACCTGCTGTAGCACCCACAGGTTAGTCTGGTCTACTGTAGCTCCTGCTGTAGCACCCACAGGTTAGTCTGGTCTACTGTAGCACCTGCTGTAGCACCTACAGGTTAGTCTGGTCTACTGTAGCTCCTGCTGTAACACCCACAGGTTAGTCTGGTCTACTGTAGCACCTGCTGTAGCAACCACAGGTTAGTCTGGTCTACTGTAGCACCTGCTGTAGCACCCACAGGTTAGTCTGGTCTACTGTAGCACCTGCTGTAGCACCTACAGGTTAGTCTGGTCTACTGTAGCTCCTGCTGTAACACCCACAGGTTAGTCTGGTCTACTGTAGCACCTGCTGTAGCAACCACAGGTTAGTCTGGTCTACTGTAGCTCCTGCTGTAGCAACCACAGGTTAGTCTGGTCTACTGTAGCACCTGCTGTAGCAACCACAGGTTAGTCTGGTCTACTGTAGCTCCTGCTGTAGCACCTACAGGTTAGTCTGGTCTACTGTAGCTCCTGCTGTAACACCCACAGGTTAGTCTGGTCTACTGTAGCACCTGCTGTAGCAACCACAGGTTAGTCTGGTCTACTGTAGCTCCTGCTGTAGCAACCACAGGTTAGTCTGGTCTACTGTAGCACCTGCTGTAGCACCCACAGGTTAGTCTGGTCTACTGTAGCTCCTGCTGTAGCACCTACAGGTTAGTCTGGTCTACTGTAGCTCCTGCTGTAACACCCACAGGTTAGTCTGGTCTACTGTAGCACCTGCTGTAGCACCCACAGGTTAGTCTGGTCTACTGTAGCTCCTGCTGTAGCACCTACAGGTTAGTCTGGTCTACTGTAGCACCTGCTGTAGCAACCACAGGTTAGTCTGGTCTACTGTAGCTCCTGCTGTAGCACCCACAGGTTAGTCTGGTCTACTGTAGCTCCTGCTGTAGCACCTACAGGTTAGTCTGGTCTACTGTAGCACCTGCTGTAGCAACCACAGGTTAGTCTGGTCTACTGTAGCACCTGCTGTAGCAACCACAGGTTAGTCTGGTCTACTGTAGCTCCTGCTGTAGCACCCACAGGTTAGTCTGGTCTACTGTAGCTCCTGCTGCGTTCACCAGTTCAGAAAATTCGCGTTTTGTATGCGGTGGATTTCTTAACCTCATCTCATTGTGAATTTAAGTCTACTTATCAGCACTCTAACCAACAATGATCTGCAAGACGATGATAAAGAATAACAACATCACTTATGTTTGGTGTTGTGCTTTAGGAGGTCAATATATTGCGACGGGTCGGTGGCGGAGGATGGCAGGGCCGGGTGTGGTGTCCTAATAAGGGATTATACGGAGTTTGGGACTGTGGACAGGATAATTGAACTCCGGCTTAGTAATTATATATCATCCACACAAGCTGAACTGCAGGCCATTCTGGCGTGTTTGGAGGAAGTACGTCATGACGACAAAAATGTTTTTGTATTTGTCGATAGCCGAGGAGCACTGGAGTCCTTAAACAGTCGAAACCCAGTCTTCATGTCTATAGTTGAGGACTGTAAGAGAAGAATAACTGAGATACAGCTGAAAGGTCATAGTGTGAAATTCATGTGGATTCCATCTCATGTTGGAATAGTGCTCAACGAGGTGGCGGATGACTTGGCCAAACGTGCCACATCAAAACCACAAGTTGACATTGAATGTGAATTCACAATGAGACAAATAAGAAGCAAAATCAGAATTATTCAGGCACAGGCGGGAGTGGAGAGGAGAGAGATAATGTATGAGAGAAGTCAAACCATGCAACACTACATGTATGTGAGTCAAAACACCCATTTCACTTATGGTAAAAGGAGAAATGCTTGGAGTGACTCTGTGTACATGCGGCTCAGGCTTGGGTACAAATATTACTGGGAATATGGGATAGATGTTCATGGTAATGACACGAAGTGTAAACTATGTGGTATGTTAAGGTCTCACACCCTTGCCCATTATATTCTTGATCGTCCGTTGATTAATGTATATAGAAACACTGACATAAGGACTGTTCCTGAACAAATAGCCTGGATGTGTCACAACGGAAAGGTTGATGATATTCTTGAGAGATATAAGAATTTTGCATCAAGATTGTAATATTTTGTTGAATTATCTGCAGGTGTCTTGCAAATTGTCTATACAGTATACCTAGGTCATAAAAGTATTTGTGTGTACGTCTGATAACATACTACTTGTGAAGGAGGAAATGTATATGTTTACCTCTCAGAATGTTTGGTAATGTGTTTATTTGTGATGTGTGTCTATGTATATATTAACACGTTGTACTGAATGGGGTGAGAATAGCTTGAGCTACCTCATCCCTTTGTGTGTATTTTACCTCAATAAACTTATTTCAATTTCAATTTCAATTCAATTTCAATAGCCGGCTGGGTCGGAGGGGTATATAGTATTTATTTTATTTATTTATTTATTTATTTATTTATTTATTTATGCAAGAGTTCTTACATTCCTGTACAGCCACTAGTACGCGTAGCGTTTCGGGCAAGTCCTTAATCCTATGTTCCCTGGAATACTGTAATGATCTGGGGCTCAGATCATTTGTTCTCCCTTCTCCCCTCCCCTTGGCCGTCATTCGTCTCCTCCTCTTCCCCCACCCCCTGTCGCCCATTTGTCAGGGTCAAGAGGTTGACCTGAGGGTGGTCTTGGATACCTTTGGCTTCCCCCACTCAACTTTCCCCACTCAGATTTTCCCTCTCCATCCCCCTCTCATTCCCTCTCAGCGATCCCTTCCCCATACCAGGCAGAGTCAAATGTCCCTACTCTTTATCTTGCAGGAGACAGGCTTGAACATAATTTATCAGTTTTGTAAACATTGCTCGGGAGGTACACTAGTCGAGGGTATCCAATACAGTGGTACCTTGTCCCCATCGCATAGCTGGGGAGAGTGGACTCAATCTTCAGGAATTCATGTAGCCTTCCACGGCAGATCAGTGAAGGTGATTGGGTTGAGATAAGGGCCAAGTTCTTATTGGCCCTAGAGAGCCAGACCTCAGGCCTAAGTGTTAAATGGTTGGCCATTGCCAAAATAATGGGTGGAGCCCTGGGGATGTATTAGATGGTGGGAGGAGTAATCCTTACCAGCAATAAGCTAGTAAAACAAAATTTGATCAGTGTGTCTTGGGAGTGTATTGGAACTAAAGGGCCGCAAGCCCGTATCCTAGGGGCTGAGGGCAGCCATCAACATCTTGGCCGTAGTGCGGTTATTTAAGGTATAGTGCACTTGAGTTTCGTGCCCTCAGTAAATATCCAAAGTCTTTGTAAAAAAGTGTAAAGTCTTTGAAAATGTAATAAGTTTTACGAAACGCGCTCAAGTGTCGCGTCAGACTAGAAATAAAAATGAATTTTGGAGAATTGATTTTTTAATTACCTCCAACAGTGAAAAGAAATGTACGAAAGATTGAGAAAATTCGTGTTAGAATTATTAATCTTACTTTTTCGGTCATATATATATATATATATATATATATATATATATATATATATATATATATATATATATATATATATATATATATATATATATATATATATATATATATATATATATATATATATATATATATATATTGAATCATTTCACTCTAATATAAATATATATTGATTAATCACTGATATGAACAACTGTATTGTTAGGCAATAAACAAGTGGGTATTTGTTTTAAAACCTGTTGTGTCAACACAGAGGGCGCCATATTCAAGAGGCCGAGGAACTGAAGGAGACAAATGAAGCCTATTCAGACCAGCAGTCTGAACACATCTAGAAGACTACAGTACCGCCGCTCTGAAAACCAAGTACGTTCACTGAAGGTATAGGACCTTAAACTGTTAAATGTAATACGAGTTGTTGCAGTCATCTGGAGGATGAACCCTTCATGCACACTGCACCATCCACCAGGCGGATAGTTGTGGTGCTGACTTTATAGTGTACTGGGGGGGGGGGGACCCGGCAGTGCCCAGATAGTCTAATAATAATAATAATATCTTATTTAGGAAAAGTACATACATAGATGCAGAGTTACAAACATTCTAATTGATTTATAGATAGAGGTTGTACATATAATACCTAGAGCCACTAGTACGCATAGCGTTTCGGGCAAGGTGAGGTGGGGAAAAAAATACTTACACTAAAACTTAATATTAATTGAGCTTAAAGTATAAATTGCGTTGAAAGAAAAAAATAAAAGATAAAAAAGGGGGGAGCATGGTAGAAAATAGCCAATATACAAGTTGGTCAACAAACAGCATTGTTTTAAAGATAGATACAGAATATAGATATAAAGATATAGATATAAAGATTAAATACATGGGTTGACATTATAGGGGTAAGGTAGGTTACAGGGAGTTAATTAGGTAGTACTTAGTTTTACTCTTAAACTGGTTGAGAGAGGTACTGTCTTTAACATGGTTGGGAAGGTCATTCCACATTCTGGGTCCCTTGATTTGTAGAGCATTTCTAGTGTGATTAAGTCGTACTCTTGGAATATCAAATAGGTATTTGTTTCTTGTATGGTGCTCATGGGTTCTGTTACAACCTTCTAGAAACTTTTAAGGTCAGGATTGGCATTACAATTCAGAGTTTTAAATATATAGAGTACACATGAGAGAATGTGCAGTGCCTTAATATCTAACATATTCAGAGATTTGAGTAAGGGTACCGGGTGATGTCTGGGGCCAGAGTTGGATATTGTCCTAATAGCAGCTTTGTGTTGAGTAATTAGAGGACGTAAGTGATTTTGGGTAGTAGAACCCCAAGCACAAATACCATAGTTGAGATAAGGACAGATGAGAGAGTAATAGAGCGTCATCAGGGCAGGGAGTGGTACATAATATCTGATCTTAGAAAGAATGCCAACAGTTTTAGAAACTTTTTTGATATATTTAGAATGTGTCCCTGGAAATTCAGCTTGTTATCGATGAGAACACTAGGGAATTTACCATTAACATTACTACTGATTTGAATTTTGTTTATTCTTAGATTAAGTTCATATGAAGATTTATGAACAAACAAAATACAGAAAGTTTTGTCAATGTTAAGGGTGAGTTTGTTAGCAGTTAGCCAAAGATGGACTTTATTTAGTTCAGTATTTACTGTGACAATTAGAACAAGAGGGTCAGGACTGGAGAAAATGAAAGTCTCCAAGATAGAAATTCTCTCTCTTCCCTCACCCCCATTCCACCCCTCTTCTTTTCCCCTGTCCCCTCAGCTCCCCTCCCTCTCCTCCACATCCTCCTTTTCACTCTTTCCATCCTTTCATCACCCTCTTTTTTCCACATCTCCCCACTCCTTCCCCTCCAAGAATATCGCATGAGGGGGGGGGGAGGGTGTAGCTATGCCCATCTATAAATGATAATATTTATTACATCATAAAACTTTGGCCTAGCCCGACCAGCCTATGTCCGCCCCATACGCCAGACCATTCCCCAAAAATTTGGTTGAACTGGTCCCAAGCGTCTGGCCTCCACCTTTGGGCAGACAACTGGCCTTCTCTCTTATAGTATAGACATGTTTGTTAACACTTGTCGACTGTCCATAATATCTTCCAGCAGTATTTATAATGTAATGCATTATTTTATTACAGTGTGAATATGGCAGCTAATTTCATCATTGTTTTCGGAGTGCTGGTGGCTGTCTTCCTCCTTATCTGGGGTCTAGGTACGTATCGTGGTTAATGGATGTGTTGGTTCTGGTTACTATAACTGCTGGTTCTCATTCAAAGAACTAACTGCAGGTCCTGACAAATAATATCCCAAAATAATACAAAGTTACCCGTGAATGAAGGTCACCAATCAGTGTAGTTATATTGACGAGAAACTCGTGAAGCGAGGTAGATATATGACCAACACATACGAATGTCTGAATGTCATAACCAAAACGATGAATGATAAGGTGTTAAAACTATTAAATCATGAGAAAAGGTGTTGATGCTATCCAATCAAAAGAAAAGGTGTTAATTATATTCTGTCCAATCAAGAGAAAACTAGTTGCAGAGGATTTATGTCGGAGATTTTAATCCTCTGCTGCTTTTCCCCGACCCATCCTAAACCCACATAAGGATTTGGAATGGGACGTGGGAGAGGAATGGTGCCCAACCACTTGGGCAGGATGGTAGAACGACGGTTTCACTTCATGCAGGTCGGCGTTCAATCCCCGACCGTTCAAGTGGTTGGGCACCATTCCTTCCCCCGTCCCATCCCAAATCCTCATGCTGACCCATTCCATGTGCTATATAGTCGTAATGGCTTGGCGCTTTCTTCTGATAGTTCCATTCTCTTCAAATTCAAGGAATTTATGTATAAGAAATATAGGTAAAATAAAATGGCTTCGCGTCATTGAAGCCATTTCCTGTGTCACCTCCACAGTACATATGAGTGAAAATCTCTGGGTGAATATAGACCCTGCACCACTTGGGATGCCTACTGGGTGACATTAGGCCTACTGTAGTGTTCCTGCCTGGCTTGGGGTAGTAGGCCTACATCAGTCTTCCTTTCATATATTATTTGTTCTCAAGACAGAACTCAAATAGAACGATTAATTAAATAATACAAACTCGGAGGGAAGAAGTCGTAGCCTACTTTTAAAACTGGTACAGATACGCCATCTTTCTTCTTGAGTCAGGAGCTGTAATTCAAAATGAATGTAACAATCTTCTCAGTTAAGACAGTTTTGATGCATTTATTATATACATAATGATAATAACGTTACTACTACTACTTATCATTCATAATAATGTAAACTTTGTTAATCCTTACAGTCTTATTGGTAGTGTGTTTGCTATGGAAGTGTTATTGTAGTTCTGACGACAACTCTACCTATGGCAACACTGATCAGCTGTGAGTGTCATCTGTTTTCCTCTACCAGTGATATATATATATATATATATATATATATATATATATATATATATATATATATATATATATATATATATATATATATATATATATATATATATATATATATATATATATATATATGATTTATGTCAAACGTTCGGATATATAATAATTTTTTTAACGAATTTCTTGTAAATTACTGTAAATACACTTCCAATCATTTACTTATTCTTTAAACAATCTTACCGGATTATATTTTTGTTTTTCAGGAAATATCATAAGTTAGAGAGTGTTGACTATCTCAATGAATGGCTGGAGGAGGGCGTGTGGGTCCTGGACGAGCACGGCCTGGACAGTCACCAGGCCGTGGAGGCCCTCGAGGACTTCCTCCACAGACATTCTGAGGAACCAAAAGTCCACATCAAAACAGGTCGAGGTCTTCACAGTGTCGACGGACCCTTCCTCAAACCTGAAGTAAAGCGTCTGCTCCATAGGCAAGGTCTTAAATACAGAGATATAGCTCATGGCGGATGTTTTGAAGTATGGCTTCCCAAGAAACAAACCATCATTGACGTTGATTATCAATAACTATTTCGTGCTTTTTTTATAATGTTTAGCAGTATTACAAGGATTACCTGATTTTTACCTGATTTACCTGAGGGCCACTAACCTTTGTGGCCTCGACGAGGACAGGAAGCCGGCGGCTTGTCGAAGCTCATCCCATTTGCCTAGATGATTTTTTCCAGTTGTACTTTAAAATTTAACAGAGTTTTGGCATTTACGGCTTCGCCGGGTAGGCGGTTCCATGGGTTAATAACCCTGTGGGTGAAAAGCATCTCCTATTTCAGCCCTACACTGTTGCTTGAAACCGTTGCTCCTTGTTTGTGTCACATCTGACCTTCTAAGGAAACTGTCCGGATCAACATCTTTTAACTTGTTCAGTATTTTAAAAGTTTCAATGAGATCCGCTCTGTCATGTCTGGTTTGCAGTGT
>NC_091192.1:36768361-36855861 GCF_040958095.1 Procambarus clarkii
GCGGGGAAGTGGTTCATATACCCTCGGCTATCACTTCCTTATGTCCGGTCGTGATGGTCAAGCGGATTAAGGCGTCCCTGTACATACCAGTTGTGGGAGTATGGGTTCGAGTCACTTCTGGGGTGTGAGTTTTCAGTTGTATATAGTCCTGGGGACCATTCAGGCTTGTTTGCATTTGTGTTCCTCACGTGTGCCCCAAAGAATGAGGTGATTTGATAAAATGCTATGCCCAAGATTACCATCCGAGTGCCGGCGGGGAAGTGGTTCATATAGCCTCGTCTATCACTTCCTTATGTCCGGTCGTGATGGTCAAGCGGATTAAGGCGTCCCTGTACATACCAGTTGTGGGAGTATGGGTTCGAGTCACTTCTGGGGTGTGAGTTTTCAGTTGTATATACTCCTGGGGACCATTCAGGCTTGTTTGCATTTGTGTTCCTCACGTGTGCCCCAAAGAATGAGGTGATTTGATAAAATGCTATGCCCAAGATTACCATCCGAGTGCCGGCGGGGAAGTGGTTCATATAGCCTCGGCTATCACTTCCTTATGTCCGGTCGTGATGGTCAAGCGGATTAAGGCGTCCCTGTACATACCAGTTGTGGGAGTATGGGTTCGAGTCACTTCTGGGGTGTGAGTTTTCAGTTGTATATAGTCCTGGGGACCATTCAGGCTTGTTTGCATTTGTGTTCCTCACGTGTGCCCCAAAGAATGAGGTGATTTGATAAAATGCTATGCCCAAGATTACCATCCGAGTGCCGGCGGGGAAGTGGTTCATATAGCCTCGGCTATCACTTCCTTATGTCCGGTCGTGATGGTCAAGCGGATTAAGGCGTCCCTGTACATACCAGTTGTGGGAGTATGGGTTCGAGTCACTTCTGGGGTGTGAGTTTTCAGTTGTATATAGTCCTGGGGACCATTCAGGCTTGTTTGCATATATATATATATATGTCGTACCTAGTAGCCAGAACTCACTTCTGAGCCTAGTATGCAAGGCCCGATTTGCCTAATAAGCCAAGTTTTCATGAATTAATTGCTTTTCGACTACCTAACCTACCTAACCTAACCTAACCTAACTTTTTCGGCTACCTAACCTAACCTTACCTATAAAGATAGGTTAGGTTAGGTTAGGTAGGGTTGGTTAGGTTCGGTCATATATCTACGTTAATTTTAACTCCAATAAAAAAAAATTCACCTCTTACATAATGAAATGGGTAGCTTTATCATTTCATAAGAAAAAAAATAGAGAAAATATATTAATTCAGGAAAACTTGGCTTATTAGGCAAATCGGGCCTTGCATAGTAGGCTGAGAAGTGCGTTCTGGCTACTAGGTACGACATATATATATATATATATATATATATATATATATATATATATATATATATATATATATATATATATATACATACATACATACATACATACATACATACATACATACATACATACATACATACATACATACATACATATTTAGAGAGAGAGAGAGAGAGAGAGAGAGAGAGAGAGAGAGAGAGAGAGAGAGAGAGAGAGAGAGAGAGAGAGAGAGAGAGAGAGAGAGAGAGAGAGAGAGAGAGAGAGAGAGAGAGAGAGAGAGAGAGAGAGAGAGAGAGAGAGAGAGAGAGAGAGAGAGAGAGAGAGAGAGAGAGAGAGAGAGAGAGAGAGAGAGAGAGAGAGAGAGAGAGAGAGAGAGAGAGAGAGAGAGAGAGAGAGAGAGAGAGAGAGAGAGAGAGAGAGAGAGAGAGAGAGAGAGAGAGAGAGAGAGAGAGAGAGAGAGAGAGAGAGAGAGAGAGAGAGAGAGAGAGAGAGAGAGAGAGAGAGAGAGAGAGAGAGAGAGAGAGAGAGAGAGAGAGAGAGAGAGAGAATTCTCATTATCTGCTGATGTAGACCTGACCAAATGTAAACTGTGTCAACAAAATTATTCGTACACCCTCCGTCACTATGTGATGGAGTGCGAAAAGATAGGTGAATTTAGAGATACGTAAATTCTATAACCAATGTTCCAGAAATGTGTAAATATTTAATTCAAAATGATCTGCTACCAGAAATTTTAGCCAATTATCCCCAGTTTGCTAACTGTAGGTAGTAACTAAGTGATTGTAACCTATCCACCGCTGCCCACTGGATGGGGGGCAGTGTGCAGGACAAACTTATCAATTGTGACACTAGCTCTCCACATATGTCAGTTGCTTAATTTAGAACCTGTACTTGTGGTCGATCTCGAACCCATTGTTGATGTGACGACTTATAGTGAATTTTGTAACTAGCTCATCAAGATTGTAACTTGCTTAGCTAAATGAATTGTGGGGTTCAGTCCCTGAGCCCATTATGTGCCTCTGTAACCCTTTCCACTACCGCCCACAAGATGGGTATGGGGTGCATAATAAATGAACTAAACTAACTCTAACCACACAATTACAATTTCTTTCTTTATTATGCACCCTATACCCATCCCGTGAGCGGTGGTGTAAAGGATTACAGAGGCACATAATCGGTTCAGGAACTGAACCCTCTAGTTCGTTTAGCTAAGCAGATAACAATTTTTGACGCTAGTTACAAAATTATTAATGTTATATATACATGTACACATTCTCATACATACATGTACAAGAATGTGTACATGTATATATAACATTAAATAATGACAGAATGAACACAGAACGAATTAAATAATAGATATGTTGATAGAGCAAGTCTCCTTGACTTCATGCGTCATCAAGAGGATGACTGTGACATGCTTTTTACTGAATATGAACTAGACTCTGCTCTACATAAAGGCAAAGCTACATCACCCGGGGTGGATGGAGTTACTTACAGCATACAGCGTATGCTTCTGCTAGTTCCAGGGAATCCCTTGCTTCAATTGTATAATATGAGCTATGCAACTGGGAAGCTTCCTAAGTCATGGACCAACAGTCTTATTATTGCAGGCGATGAGTCACAATAACGTGGCTGAAGTGTGTTGACCAGACCACACACTAGAAATTGAAGGGACGACTACGTTTCGGTCCGTCCTGGACCATTCTCAAGTCGATTGACTTGATAATGGTCCAGGACGGACCGAAACGTCGTCGTCCCTTCAATTTCTAGTGTGTGGTCTGGTCAACAGTCTTATTATTCCCATTCCTAAACCAAACCAGCAGAGTGCTTTTCGCCCAATCTCCCTCACTAGTTGTCCCTGTAAGTGTCTTGAGAGGATGGTTCTCAGCCGTCTTCTTTACAAAATTAACATGTTGTCTCCCCAGATATACAGCTTTACGCATGGAAAGAGTGTACGTCACTGTATTACCACATTCCTCACCCTGCATACTGATAGGTCATATACCACTTTCCTAGATCTTAAGTCAGCCTTTGACATTGCTATCCCACACGTCATTTTGAGTGAACTTGCTACAATGAATGTTGGAGGATGGCTTCTACGGTGGATAAGAGGCTATCTATCCAACAGGAAGTCATCTGTACTGTTCCAAGGGCATAGGAGTGTAACGAGAGATTTTGAACTTGGCACTCCACAGGGAGGTGTCCTCAGTCCTACTCTGTTCAATGTGTTAATCAATGCACTTTTAAACTCAGTAACTAGGAGACCCAGCGAACACATCATTAGCTATGCAGATGATATACTGATCCACACCAATGTGTATACCAACACCCAAAATGTTCTGAACGCTGTATTGCACACATGTCAGGAACTAGGCTTAGTCATCTCAGTAGAGAAAACAAAGATCCTGAACCGACGTCCACCCAGACGGGGTGGGGCCGTTCGCAAAATGCAGTTGCATGATGGCTCTCTGCTCGACTATGTAACCTGATACAAATACCTTGGTCTTGAGGTTCCACTGTACCACAATGTTGTAGCCAGACTGGGTCGCCAATGTAGAGAGAGGCTCCGTGCTCTCAAGGCTGTGGCAGACTACCATCTAAGCTATGGTGCAAATGAGAGAATTGTCAAAATGATGTATCTCTCATATATTAGGTCACTGATTGATTATGCTGCACCCATGCTTGCCCTACTGCCTGAGAGAATGCTTGGAATGTGAATGTGAATGAATGGAATGTGTAATGTGCCCGAAACGCTACGCGTACTAGTGGCTTTATAAGTTTGTAAACATTATGCTATGTATGCTCACAAACCCAGTGTACCTTCTTGTATATAAATAAATAAATAAATAAATAAATAAATAAATAAATAAATAAATAAATAAATAAATAAATAAATAAATAAATAAATAAATAATATTTAATCTAGTATCCCAAGTTAGTTTAGTTTATTTATTATGCACCCCATACCCATCTTGTGGGCGGTAGTGGAAAGGGTTACAGAGGCACATAATGGGCTCAGGGACAACCCCACAATTCATTTAGCTAAGCAAGTTACAATCTTGATGAGCTAGTTACAAAATTAAATATAAGTCGTCACATCAACAATGGGTTCGAGATCGACCTCAAGTACAGGTTCTAAATTAAGCAACTGACATGTGGAGAGCTAGTGTCAAAATTGATATGTTTGTCCTGCACACCGCCCCCCATCCAGTGGGCAGCGGTGGATAGGTTACAATCACTTAGTTACTACCTACAGTTAACAAACTGGGGATATTTGGCTAAAATTTCTGGTAGCAGATCATTTTGAATGAAATATTGACACATCGCTGGAACATTGGTTATAGAATTGTCTCTAAATTCACGTATCTTTTTGCACTCCATCACATAGTGACGGAGGGTGTGCGAATAATTTTGTTGACACAGTTTACATTTGGTCAGGTCTACATCAGCAGATAATGAGAATTCCCAGAGATACTTGTAACCGAGTCTAAGCCGAGCAGTAGTAACATCTAGAAGTCTGCTGATTTTATTGGATGATCCATAGATGTGTGGCTCCTCTTGCATGATAGTATGATGATAGATGGAATTACTGGTGTCGATTTCACTTTGCCTCAGATCTACAAGATCTTGTTGAAGTTCTCGGTGTACTGCTGCTCTCAGATTGCTCATTGACCATCCAAGGTTACACTCAACGGCTCCTTTAAAGGCAGATTCTTTGGCTAACTTATCAGCTCTATCATGCATTCGGAGGCCAACATGAGATGGAGACCACATGAAATGGACTCTCTTACCATCCTTAATAATTTTGTTGTATTTGTGTCTAGCTTCGGACACGAGCATGTTACAGTTATGTCTTAAAGAGTTGAGAGCATTTAAGGATGATAAGGAGTCACTTACAATTAATGTATCAAGTTTTGAGACTTGTACACATTTCAGTGCAAGGATCAAGGCAAATAGTTCAGTCTGAAGGGTAGAGGCCCAGTTGTTTATACGGACTCCCCACTCACAATATATGCCATCACCCATTGTCAGGACAACTGCACTTCCAGCTGCACCCGTGGTGCGGTGTAGAGAACCATCAGTGTATATAATTTGAGAGAGAGAATGCTCTGTGGACAGAGCATCAATATGGCTTAAGGCGTTGAGCTTTGCCTCAAGACGAAGCTTGGGCTGATCTCTAATTTGCTTCTTGGGTGGAAAAGGAGGGATTAAAACTGGAAAGGGTGTAACCTCCCACGGTGCAGGAAAGTGCCGTTGTTGTTTCTCTTGATACAAATCATGAACCCCATACATTCTGAGTTGAGTTCCAGTTGTTGTTATCCATTTGGAACAATGCTGATCTTCAATAAAGAAATTCTGGAGGGCTTCTGTGCAAGGATTAGGATGAGTTAGCCTAAGCATTTTTATACCAATTTGACAGTTAATTTCAGTAACACGATCAACAACGCTCAGAATATTAAGTTCCTTTCTCATATTAAGTATCTTTGTGGTACGAGGGCACCCAAGGATTATCCTCAAGGCTTCGTTCTGCAATTTTTCAAGCCCTCCAAGCTTTCTTTCAGGCATCAAAACAAGCAGACGTGCAGCATAATCCACTAAAGATCTGATGTATGCAAAGTACATCATTTTGACAATTCTGACATTGGCACCATAGCTTGAGTGATAACCTGCAACAGCCTTGAGAGCTCGGAGCCTCTCTTTAAACTGACGATAGAGTCTGAATACAACAGGACCGTACAGTGGCACCTCAAGGCCAAGGTATTTGAATCTGTTTACATAGTCAAGCTGGGAGCCATCAGACTGTTGCATCTTGCGAACAGCTCCTCCCTGCCTGGGTGGGCGCCGATTTAGTATCTTTGTTTTCTCTGCTGAGATAATTAAACCTAGGTCCTGACATGAGTCTAATACAGAGTTAAGAGTGTTCTGCGTGTTAGCATACCCAGCGGTGTGTATCATTATATCATCAGCATAGCTAATGATGTGGACGTTGGGTTTGCTCGGTACAGAGTTTAACAGCGTGTTTATTAAGATATTGAATAAGGTAGGACTGAGGACACCACCCTGCGGGGTGCCTAGTTCAAAGTCTCTTTTTACACTTCTATGCCCCTGGAAAAATACAGATGACTTCCTGTTGGATAAGTAACCCCTGATCCAACAAAGAAGCCGACCACCAATATTCATTCTTGCAAGCTCACTCAAGATAACATGTCTATTTGCAATATCAAAGGCAGACTTAAGATCTAGGAAGGTGGTATATGACTTTTCAGTGTGCAGGGTAAGAAAGGTGGTGATGCAATGATGCACACTCCTTCCATGCATGAAGCCATATATCTGGGGGGATAGCATGGTTCTTATTCTATGGAGGAGACGGTTTAGGACCATTCTCTCGAATGTTTTGCAAATGCAGCTAGTAAGGGAAATTGGGCGGAAAGCATTCTCTTGATTTGGCTTGGGAATTGGAATGATTATACTGTTGGTCCAAGAGTTAGGAAGCTCCCCAGTAACATAGCTCATATTATACAGCTCAAGTAGGGGATTCCCTGGTACTAAAGGGAGCAGACGCAATATGTCATAAGTGATACCATCTTCACCGGGGGATGTGGCTTTGCCTTTGTTTAGGGCCGCGAGTAATTCAAACTCAGTAAATGGCACGTTGCATTCATCTTCCTTGTGGAGCATGAAGTCAACGAGCCTAAGGGAAGGTTAGTATTGGAAAATCTGCAACATTCAAAAATATGAAGATTTACAATTTGTGTAGAATTTACGAATATCATACAGCTAGAAAAGTAACAGCATAATTAATTAAAATTTAAATAAATTCAAGAGGTCTTTTAAGAAATAATTGTGTGGCAAGATTTATTTTGCATTTGTTTTGAAACAATGTCAGCAATGTTTTGGTGGTGTGGTCGGCCATCTTGGCGCGCAGGTTGAACGCTACTGGTCGAGTGGAGAGTAATTTGGCCTCCCTGTGGCCACGCCTCCATCTTTGACCCGAGGTGAGTCGCCTGAGGTCAACGAGTCAACTAATTGTCTTCCCCGTATAGCTGTCACTGAGATATGGGCTAGGAAGATGGTCGATACCGCTGAGTAAATGTGGCGGAGTGAGGTGGTGGGGTAATGTCTCCCGAAGATCACAACCTCTGCACTAGTTATCAAACTGTTTTATTTCTTATTGTCACTAGGATAAGGGTAGGGTAGTTTGGGTCGTGGTAGTGTGGGTGGGTTGGGTTAGGTTAAGGTGGTATAGGTATGGTTAGGTTTGCTTGGGATACAGTAGGTGAGGATAAGGTTAGGTCAAAGCTAACTTAGGATAAGGTTGGCTTATAATTGGTTAGGTTATGATTTGTTAATTTAAGTTTATTTGAAGAGTAGTGACGACATAAGGTCACTGTGTCGGGCACTAAGCAGTCCCTGTGGCGCAGTGGTAAGACACTCGCCCGGCACTTCGCAAGCGCTTTGACCTGGGATCGTATTTTGCCTGGGGAGGATTGACTGGGTGCCAGTCCTTAACTGTAGCCTCTGTTCACCTAGCAGTGAATGGGTACCTGGTTGTTAAACGATTTGGCGGGCCGTATTCTGGGGAAAATTAGGATCAAGGGGCTGCCTGACATAAATATATTGTATATATTTAAACAAATATATATACAGTATATTTATATATACTGTATAAAAAATATATATTTAAATATATATTTAAATAAATAAAATAAAAAAATCAGACTTTTTCTCGGGTCCTAGATCCTACTCGGTGTTTGATGATCTCATCAGCTGCGAGCTCGGCTTTTGTAGTGCGACACTGAGCAACTGTGAACACTTTAACAGGGGTATTGTGCTGTGGGGGGACGGTTGGTTTGTCCATGTGCGTTTCTCGGGCTGGGTCATCTCGTTCATTATTTTTTAATTAGCTTTTAACTGTTTTTGTGGACCCAATTAGCACTTTTTCATGAGTTAACTTAAGTTAGCTTTAAAATTGTTGGTTATATACTGGTGATAAGTGCCAATCCCTTGGCTAAATGCTTTCTGCTATTGTGTGTTTTAAAGTCTTGCTTTTTGTTATGAAGTGATGACATGTCATCGCACAATAGTGATGACAAGTGCCATCTGTGCTCCATTAAACCAGGTTACGGTCAAAGTGTTCATGGGCAGTTCGACAAAGCATATTTTCTATTTGTAAAAACTGTACTGTATATGATTAAGTTAGTCTGTTAACTTTTGTTAAGTTTGGTTAGGTTGGCTAAGGTTAGATAAGGTTTTTAAATTTGTTGGCAAACCATCTTGGGAATAAAATGTAACCTAAATACACTTAACCTAGGTCTAATCTAACCTTATACTTAACGTAATATGCTTTGAGTTTGGAACACTTGTTTTAGTGGGCAAGCACCAGCACTTGAGTTCCCGCGGCACTTGTTTGACATCATCTTTTTTATTCGTAATTCATCTAATTAGGTGTTGCAAGCTCTGTTTGATTATTTTGTTGCTAAAAGCATCAAATACAGTTTAATTATCTCTAACAAAGTCTGGAATTCTTCATCCTTATAAAGTGAGCAACCTAAACATTGAAGTTTGTGGGCAGCACAAATACCTTAGATTAGGTATCAACAAGTGACAATGTAAACAACCTACATCATAGGTTAAAGGAAAGACTTAAACCCCTGAATTCAGTTACTGGTAAGACTATTGGTATCAGTGTTCAATATGCTAGACTGTTTTACTTGTTTATTAGATACCTAGATGATTATCTTGCCCCCGGCACACAATGAATTTCTCCACCTGACGCCACCTTATGGGCACCTGACAGCTGGGTGGACAGCGCTTCGGATTCGTAGTCCCTGAGGTTTCGGGGTCGATCCCCGGTGGAGGCAGAGACAAATGGATAAAATGTTTCTTTAATCCTGATGCTCCCGTTACCTAGCAGTAAATAGGTACCTGGGAATTAGACAGCTGCTACAGGCTGCTTCCCGGGGGGTGTGTAACAAAAAGAAGGCCTGGTCATGGACCGGGCCGCGGGGACGCTAAAAGCCCCGAAATCATCTCAAGATAACCTATATTTTAACTAACTAGAAGTAATGCAGAATGAAGCCATAAGGGCAATTCTTGTTGCCAATTAGTTGGGGACAGGAAGCAATAGGGGAAATTAAATGTCTAACCATTTCTGTCTTGCCCAGGAATCAAACAGAGCAACTCATGCCTTGTATAATAGATGGTTGAGTAAAAAAGCTTACAATCTCATCAAATCGAACATACTGTATCTTTTAAAAGTAATCTACCGGATAACTCTATACAGTATCTGTACTCCCACCAGTCGAGTATCATACATACACACACACACACACACACACAAACATACGAGTGATACAGAGGTGTGAGAAACAACTACATGGCAGTGAGGAAAGAGGCAGAAAGAAATTTTGAAAAACGGATAGCAGACAAATATGAAACAGAACCAGGCCTATTCTATAAATTCAACAACAAATTGCAGGTAAAGGATAATATTCAGAGGTTGAAAATGGGAAACAGATTCACGGAAGATGAAAAGGAAATGTGTGAAACATTAAACGAAAGGTTCCAAAGTGTTTGTACAAAATGAAATCTTCAGAGAACCAGACACACTAAGAATTCCAGAGTGCAAACATAGAGCACATAAGAGGTGCCTAGAGATGAAGTATAAAAAATGCTTAAGGAGCATTTGGTCCAGTTGGCACAAAGCAGTTGGTCCAGATGGAGTTTCACCATGGGTTCTGAGAGAATGTGCACCTGAGCTCAGTATTCCACTTCAGATTTTTCAGGCATCCTTGTGTACAAGAGTCCTAGCAGATAAGTGGGATAAGGCTAACATACTTCCAATCTACAAAAGTGGCAGCAGGGAAGATCCCCCTAAATTATAGACCTGCATCATTGACAAGTGTAATAGTCAAAATATTGGAAAAAATCATAAAACTAAATGGGTAGAACACCTGGAGAAAAACTATATAATACAGACAGTATGTTTTCGATCTGGAAGATTCTGTGTAACGAATTTACTCAGTTTCTACAATCGCGCCACAGATTTTACAGGAAAGATATGGTTGGGTTGACTGCGTCTATCTGAACCTAAAAAACTCTTTCAACAGAGTTCCACATAAGAGGTTATTCAGGAAACTGGAACATATTGGAAGAGTGACAAGTAGGCTTCTATCATGGATGAAACATTTCCTGACAGAAAAATGAGGGCACTGATCAGAGGCAATATATCAGGTTGGAGAAATGAATGAATAAAAAAGAAAAGAATAGGAGAAATGAAATGTTCCTGAATAAAAAATTTGAATTTGAGTGTCACAAGTGGCATACCACAGGGTTGAGGTCTTGCTCCGGTAATGTTCATTGTTTACATAAACGATCTACCAGATGGAATACAGAATTATATGAACATATTTGTTGTTGATGCTTAGATATAGGGAAGATAAGAAACTTAGATGATTGTAAGTTTTATGATCAATGATATTGATAAACACTTCCAAAGGATACCTGATAATCCAGGCTGTGATTCATACGTCAGGCTGCGAGCAGCTGTGTCCAACACGTCCAACAGCCTGGTTGACCAGTCCAGCAATGAGGAGACCTGGTCGACGACCAGGCCATGGGGACGCTAAGCCCCAGAAACTCCTCAGGGTAACCTCAAGGTAACCTCTAGGTAAGGTAATGCCCTTCAAGAAGATCTAGACAAAATAAGTGTATGGAGCAACACTTGGCAAATGGAATTTAATGTGAATAAATGCTATGTTATGGAATGTAGAATAGGAGAACATAGACCCCACACAACCTATAAATTATGTGAAAAATCTTTAAAGAAGTCTGATAGAGAGAGATCTTGGGGTGGTTCTAGATAGAAAACTATCACCTGAGGACCATATTAAGAACATTGTGTGAGGAGCCTATGCTACACTTTCTAACTTCAGAATTGCTTTTAAATACATGGATGGAGAAATACTAAAGAAATTGTTCATGACTTGTTAGACCAAAGTTGGATTATACATTGGTTGTATGGTGCCTATATCTTAAAAAGCACATCAACAAACTGGAAAAGGTGCAAAGACATACAACTGAATGGCTCTCAGAACTGAAAGACAAGAGCTACGAGAGGCACCGCCACACTGCACAGTGTGCTTTGAGGTGCTTGATCGGGGGTGTGCAGAGCACCTCAGGGGGCTCGTAGGTATAGGGTAGGATTCAAAACTCTCGCGGCTATACAGGGTTCACATCAGCTTCCTCAGGGCTCTTGTAAACAGATGCCATTTTAAAAAGAAATCGTGAGCAACATTCCCAGGTGTGAGAGCCTCGGTACTGAGTGAGCCACCAGGGCTGGCGCATGCAGCATGAGTTCACAACACTGCTGTTCAGCTTGTGACCACAGCATCGCCTAAAAATGCCAAAATATTCAGTACTGTATATGTAACTGGTATTATTTAGCTGCATGATAGTACAGTGGAACCTCGAGTGACGAGACGCTCATTTTACCAGCATTTCGCGTAATGAGAGAGCCACTTGCCGATAATTGGTCTCGATTGGCGAGCGTCCGCTCTATTAACGAGAAAACCATGTGGTGCTTCCTAGCTTTCCCTCTGGTTCTCCCAAATTTTCGGACACCTCCGACGATACAAATAATTTTTTTTTTTAAGATACTAATGATGCGTGGATGTAATGGGGTGACTGCTGTAATGTTGCAAAGCATTGATTTTTTTTTTTTAGACAAAAATTAAAAAAAAAAAGAACAAATTTTAAAAAAGAAAAAATGTCATAAAGGTTTGTTCAATGTACATCAGGTAGACTGCTTCATTACTTTAAAAATCGAATATCATATTGATGTTTTTTGGTGATGGAACGGATTAATTTGATTTCCATTATTTTAAGTGGGGAAATTCGTTTCGAAAGACAAGCGTTTCACATGATGAGCTCGGTGTCGGAACGGATTAAATTCATTAATTAATCGAGGCTCCACTGTATTAGCCATGATAGTATTACAGAGGAGCCTGACTGTGATACACTTGTACAATATTCAGATATCATTGAACACAATGCTGTTCAAGATGTTCACAGCACTAGCCACAGCTAGTGCCACAGCACTACCATTGTTTGGTCCATCTAAGAATTTTAAAACAACTTCTCATGGTCCTTTACTAAATAAACGTGTGGAAAATTATTCATTTATAGGATTTAGTGACCAGGATTCTGATATGATAATGGCAGCATTGTGGTGAGAATTAGCGATGTGCCTAGTATGGTGGGAGGAGGAATCTTGGTGAGGAGGAAGGTAGCGTAAGCTGGCTGGTGTGTGGCAGCCACTCTTGTTTGGACTTGCCATACCTGCCTAGTGGTTCGCTATGGTGAACACAAATGTAGATTCTTATATATAATGTGTGTGTGTGTATGTAGCGTTACAACAGCAAAAGGAATATGTTGCGAGGAGCCATTTTGGTAAGGGAGAGAGGGAGGTAGCATCAGCTGGCTAATGTGTGGCATCCACTCTTGTCTGGACTCACCATACCAGATTAGTGGTTCGCTATGGTTAACACAAATGTAGATTCTTATATATAATGTGTGTGTGTGTGTGTATATAGCGTTACAACAGCAAAAGGAATATGTTGCGAGGAGCCATTTTGGTAAGGGAGAGAGGGAGGTAGCATCAGCTGACTGTATGTGGCAACCTCTGTTATTGTCTGGACTCACCATACCAGCTTAGTGGTTCACTATGGTTAACACAAATGTAGATACTTGTATATAATGTGTATATATACAGTGGAACCTCAGCTTACAAATTTAATCCGTTCCCAGAGATGGCTCGTAACCCAAAAATTTGTAAACTGAAAAAAATTTTCCCATAAGAAATAATGGAAAATGAATTAATCCGTTCCAGACTCCCCAAACAATTAACTTCAAAGTAAATTTTATGCATAATTCACCTAAATCTTCAATAAAGAAGTATATACAAGTTATTTCTTACCTTTACGGATAACTCCTGTTGGCGTATGGAAGACGGAGGGGAGGGAGGAGAGATGTTACTGTTTCGAAGGGGAGTCCCCTTCCATTATAACATTTTTTTTATTTATTTATATATGCTCACAAGTTGTTACATTCTTGTACAGCCACTAGTACATGTAGCATTTCGGGCAAGTCCTTAATCCTATGTTCCCCGGAATATAATCCCCGCAAAGAATCGTTTAACATCCAGGTATCCATTTTACTGTTGAGCTAAACAGAGGCTACAGTTAAGGATTTGCACCTAGTAAATCCTCCCCGGCCAGGATACGAACCCAGGACAAAGCGCTCGTGGAATGGAACACCAGTCGAGCGTCTTACCACTACGCCACGGAGACTGTACATCAGGCAGTGATGACTTCTCTGGGGGTACACTCTCTGGCACGTTTTGCCTGCATACTACTGGGACCTGCCTGTGACTTACTGCTTGATTTTCTCATTAGAAATCATTCCATAGAAGATTGTTTTTCCCTTTTTTGTAACACTTGTCTGTAGTGAGGCATCACATTGTCATTGAAAAGGTTAATGCAACAGCCTACAACAGCTTTCTCTGGGTGAGTCCTTTCAATAAAAGTTTGCATTTCTTCCCACAGCCTACACCACTTCCTAATTGTTGAGGAAGAGACATTCTCTACTGCCTCCTCCCCAGAATACAGTTACTCAGTTGCCTCTTGTTGCTGCTCTTTTTGAAGGGCTAGGAGTTCTTCAGTGGTCAGTTCTTCACTGTGTTCCTCCACCAACTCCTCCACATCAGCACCATCCAACTCCAAGCCCATTTTCCGGCCCAGAGTAACAATTTCCTCAACAATAGGCACTTCAGGTCTAAGCTCAAACCCCTCAAAGTCTAGTTCTGAAACACATTCAAGCCACAATTTTCTCCAGCCAGAGATCATGGTTCTTAGTCACTTCTTGCCAGGCGCTTTGTCAATGCGCTTTGTTAAAGCACTACAAATGTTAAAATGGTTTTTCCAGGGCTCTTTGAGGGTGAGGTTTGTGGCATCAGTCACTTCGAAACATTTCTGGAAAAGTGTCATAAAGGTTCTTAAAACTGGATGTGATTTTCTGGTCCATAGGCTGAATTAGAGGAGTGGTGTCGGGAGGAAGGAACTTTACTGTAACAAAATTAAATTTGTCCAACAATGCATCTTCCAAGCCTGGAGGATGAGCAGGAGCATTGTCGAGGAGAAGCAGGGGCTTGAGTGGCAAACTTTTCTCCAGCAGATATTTTTGTAGGAAGGGCACACCACATCATTCACCCACTCCGTAAAAAAAATTGCTTTGTCACCCATGCCTTACTATTAGCCCTTCACATCATACACATTTGGCTTTTCTGCACATTATAATTTTATGAAAACCCTTGAATTTTCAGAATGATACACAAGCAAGGGTTTAATTTTCAAATCGCCACTCACATTACCACACAGCACAAGACTAAACCTATCTTTCATAGGCTTGTGTCCGGGCAATGACTTCTCTTCCTGGGTAATGTATGTCCTTTTAGGCAATCTTTTTCCAGAATAGAAATTCTTGTCACAATTAAACACTTGTTGCGGTAGGTCTCCCTCATGCTCTACAAAATCTTTAAATTCGCCAATAAATCTTTCAGCTGCTGGTTTGTCTGAGCTGGCAACCTCCCCATGCCTCACATCACTATGAATACCACTTCTTTTTCTAAGTTTCTCAATCCATCCCCTGCTTGCCTTAAACTCCTTCGAATCTGCACTCGTTCCAGGGGTTTTCTTTACAAGGTCTTCGTGCAATACCCTGGCTTTCTCACAAATGATGGCCTCTGAAATGCTATCACCTGCTAATTCCTTGTTGTGTATCCAAATAAATAACTTTTCAGCGTCCTCAAGTGTTTGTGTTCTTTGTTTCGTGATTGTTTTTACACCTTTTGCCACTTTAGCACTCATAATGTCCTTTTTCTTTGCAAGTACAGTGCATGTCATTGACATGGATTTGTTGTACTGCCTAGTTAGTTTAACAACACGTGTACCATTTTCATGTTTACGAATGATCTCTTATTTTTCCTCTATGGTCATAGTCACATGTGTTTTCTTGGCTTGAACCTTACCACTGGCTTTCTTGGGACCCATGTTGAGATATATAATAACAAATTTTATGTTCAAATAGCCAAAAATAAAAACTGTAAATCTTTGGAAAGAATTCAGGCACGATAGTCACTAGGCAGGAGGCACTGGTAAACTGAGGCGCGATCGCCGTACCACCACGTGCTAGGTCGGCCCATACGTGTATCAACAAACTTGTTTCCCGAGGAAAAGTTCGTAACCCGATTCAAATTTCCTGAAGAAATTGGGCTCGTTACTCGAAAAATTTGTAAAGAGGGGCATTCGTAAGGCGAGTTGTCAATGTAGTGTAATAACAGCAAAAAATGTTGGGAGTAGCCAATTTGATAAGGGAGGTGTTGGTGAGGGTGGAGTGAGGCTGTCGTCTATCTGCTGTGTCACTTGTCATGTAGTTTTTGTGGCAACTATATTGTTTGGACACTATACCAGCTTAGTTGTACAGTTATGGTGAACAAAACATGTACATACTTATATATATAACTTGTGTAAATAGTGTAATAAAAGTAAACAGTATGGTGAGAGTAGGAATGTTGGTGAGTGGTGTTGAAGAAGGGAGGCAACATGTTAGCAGCACTTTTTAGCAGTCGGCCACTACTGTTGTCTTGTGACTCCTCTTGGTCAAATCCCGGGTACGTCGGTCCACATAACACCGCATAAGTACAACAGCCAACACACTGCTTACTACCGACGATGGCCACTTGTCCTCGCAGGAAACAAGTCGGGAGTGCTGGACTGCCCAAGGTGAACTGAATTCCAAAGTGCAATAGACCCCCAACATCACCTCTGTGGACTTAATAGTCATTAGCCAGACAAAGTATACAAGGAGAACATAGGATGACAGCCTTTCATCGGGGGAACTGTAAATGTAATCAAGTGCACACTCTAGAAGGCGTTGATATCGTTACTTCCTCACCAGAGGTCGGCATCATCGACCTCATCTCGTAATTTAGGTTCGAAACAGGAGCCTTTCACAGACGTCACACCTCTGCCAACAAATGGCATTGTCTTCATCTTACTTAATGCTTTGGAGTTGGAGTGCAGGTTCATAGATGGCTTTGATATCGTCGCAACTCACACCAGCAACGGTGTTGATATCATAACAATGATACACAGTTTAACATGCAAACACTGACAAATTAAACTAAAATTAACATTAACAAAATGAAACAAACTGATATTTTAACTAAAACAGAGCATTTAGACTAATAACAATAAAAGCTAGACTTTGTGTACCAGTCATTGCAGGGGGGAAATGTTGATATATGCCTATATAAAATATATATATACACAGGCTGACTGTCCTCAACAAAATTAATTATTAATTATTATTCTTTGAACACACCTGTTTTGTTTTCTTTGAATTTTGAAATTGTTTTTCAGAAAATGGATGATATTTACATGCAGATAGATGAAATTACCCCAAGAACAGCCATCCGCAACCAACTGGAAGTTCTTGACCCAGAAGAAACTCCAGCACCAATCAGGAAATTACCAATCCGTCAACAAATTTCTAGAAGAAAACAAAGTGAAGGGGGAGAGAGCAGTGCTGCAAAACGAATTAAAGGTGTGTAGACAGACTTACTCTCGTTGTTTGATTTGTCTTTAAAAGGCATTTTTACAACAAAAATGAAATTTAACTAATGTGTAGCTTTTTTTTTTTAATTAATTAAACTTTTAAGCTCAGGATAATGCAGTGATGTAGAATGTAATCAAAGGGTTACATCAGCAAACACTAGTGATTACTGTATGTTATCTATCTTAGTTCAGCAAGGCGCATGTATCTATCAGCACGGGTAATAGTCACACACATAATTATCTAGGGTTAATAAATACCATGCATTTAATAGAAAACCCAGGATGCTTCTGGTAGAAACAATTCAATAAACAAAAAGTAAAAATGTATATAAAAAGTATATATAAATGTCTAGTTAATCTATCCAGTCTGGACTTTATAGAGCTTATAATATTTAACACTTTCGCCTACCGACGACTAAGGATGGAGTCAAAAGTTTACTAGTTCAATACACGCTGATGAGTAAGGATGGCGTCAAAAATTAAAAACATTTTATTTTGTGAAAATGGCGGTTTTGGACATTATATGCATATACACCTGTAGGGATTTTCATTGCGAACACATTGATACCAAAATGAAAGACCTAGGACAAGAATTGAGGTAATAAAGTTGAAAAGAGCAATAAACATTTTATTGCTCTTTATTAGCACTCACTGGGGTAACGCACCGTCACTTTCTCTGTTTGCTGTGGGTGGTACGTCGGGCTTTTGGACTTTATATTTGCATATACACCTGTAGGGAATTATATTGCGAACACAATGATACAAAAATGAAAGACCTAGGACAAGAATTGAGGTGACCAAAGTGAAAAGAGTGTACACATTTCATTGCTCTTTAGCGCTCCCGGGTAACATACTCTCACTTTGTCTGCTTTGTGCAGGTGGTATGCTGGGCTTTCGGACTTCACATGCATTTAATCGTGTAGAGAATTCTATTGCGAATGCATTGATATCAAATTGGAAAATCTAGGATGAAAATTAAGGTGACAAAGTTGAAAAGACTATACACTTCTCAGTATTACCGTGCTCTAATGGACGGCCTGGTGCTCCGCCCTGCTCTCATCACCTGCTTTCATCACATCGGCAGGTGGAGTGCACCACGGTTTTTGACAATACAGTATATGCATATACTCCTGTTGGGAATTTTATTGCGAACACAATGATACCAAAATGAAAGACCTAGGACGAAAATTGAGGTGACCAAAGTGAAAGGAGAGAACACATTTTATCGCTCTAGTGTGCTCCCGGGTAACTTTCTCTCACTTTCTCTGTTTGCTGCGGGTGGTAAGCCGGGCTTTTTGAGCTTATTTGCTTTGATGACCAGACCACACACTAGAATGTGAAGGGACGACGACGTTTCGGTCCGTCCTGGATCATTCTCAAGTTGATTGTGATGAGGAAGTAGAGACAGGCAATAAATAGGCACGAGAGATGAGGAGCAAAGTAAGGTGAAGTAGAGGGGCTAGTAGTAGAAACTGCAGAGGGCCTATTGGCCCATACGAGGCAGTTCCTATTATAACCACCGAAAGAGAAGGAGAAAATAATGATAAGAGGAAAGTGAGGGAACGTAGGAGAAGACAATCTCTTGCCCGCACGCCGCCGGCGTGCGGGCAAGCGCCCGGCAACACTGAAATGTGTATACTCGTTTGTTTTCTCACCTTAATTCTCGTGCTACGTCGTTCGTTTTGGTATCATTGTGTTCACAATTAAATTCTCTACAGGCGTATATGCATATAATGTGCAAAAGCTCAACGTGATTCCCCGCAGGAAAGCCTAAAGTTACCCGTAAACGAGCACCAATTGGCACACCGCAACCTAATGTGTATACTCGTTCAGTTTAATAACATCAATTTTCGTGTTACGTTTTTCATTTTGGTATCAAATTGTTCACAGTATAAAGGTGCATATTTTAAAACTAGTCCCATAATAGATCTATAACTGGAATTTTAACAAATATTTTACTTTTGTACGCTCATCATCACAATTATTTATGTCTTTCCAGTGTTCTGACATAAATTTTTGTGTTACATCTTTCATTTTGGTATCAAATTGTTCGCAATGTAAAGGCGCACATTTTAAAACTAGTCCCCAAATAATAGCACAATAAATAAAATTTTAAAAAATATTTTAAAATTTTGACCAAAAAGTATTTATAATCTTTCCAGTGTTCTGACCTCAGGTTTCGTGTTATATCTTTCATTTTGGTATCAAATTGTGCGCATTCCAAGGGCACTTATTTTGAAACTATTCCGAAGTCGATCGGATAAAAAATGAATTTTATACAAATATTTTTGTATTGGACACGAGCTGTCCACGGCTAGGACTCGAGAGAAAAAAAATGGACGTGAGTGTTGTCCACGGCCATTGATATTCTTAACAGACATCTGTCCCCAAGACCCCCACCAATTGCTACTGTCCGCTCTGAGGCGACGTGAAAACACCGACGCCTCCTCTATTTCCCCCCAAAGTTACCAAGTCTTATTAATAACTCTTTACTAACACACTATATACTGAAGTAATCACTCAGACACAATCATACCAACATAATATATATATACATTCTAATATTATAACTGAAAGCATAACATTCTTAAAATAGAATTAATAATATAAATGATGCAACAACCTGGCAACACAACACCAGACTGGACAAGTTCTTCCTCACTCACACAGATGCACACGTATGATTTGTGAATAGAACCTGTCCACTGAAGGCAAGCCCTTCCTCGTACAATGGTGTATAATACAATATACAATACTATCACACATTATAAACACTATATATCAGCCCACCAATATATGTACACAATATACAGTCATTCCCCTTATATGCAAAATAAATCCTATTCATCCTGTAAGTATTAGTACAGTGGTACCTCGGTTTAAGAGTTTAATCCGTTCCTGGAGACGGCACGTATTCTAAAAACTCGTAATCCGAAGCTAATTTCCCCATAAGAAAAAATGGGAAATGAATTAATCCGTTCCTGACTACCCAAAAACCTCACTTCAAACTAAATTTTATACCTAATTCATCTAAATAAACCTACAAACTGTGTTCAAGTTATTACTTACCCTTGCTGATGAATGCTGTAGGTGTATGGAAGATGGTGAGGAGTGGGGGAGGAGGAGAGGTGTTACTGTTTGGAAGGGGAGTCCCCTTCCATTATAACATCAGGCAGTGAGAACCTTTCTGGGGTGTACTCCCTGGCACGTTTTGCCTGCATACCACTAGGTCCTGGTTGTGGCTCACTGCTCGATTTTCTCACAACATATCTGTCCATGGAAGCTTGTTTTTCCCTTCTTCGCAAGCTGTCTCAGTAGTAAGGCATCACACTGTCATTGAAAAGATTAAGGCAACGGCCTACTATAGCTTTCTCTGGGTGAGTCTTTTCAATAAAAGTTTGCATCTCTTCCCACATCTGACATCACTTCTTAATTTCTGCAGAAGGGACACTCGCTACTGCTTCATCCTCCTCCACTGGAGAAACATCCTCAGCTGGGTCTTCTTGCTGTTCCTTTTGAAGGGCTTGGAGTTCTTCGGTGGTCAGTTCTTCGTTGCATTCTTCCACCAACTCCTCCACATCATCACCATCCAATTCCAAGCCCATTCGCCAGCCCAGAGTAATAATTTCCTCAACAATAGGCGCATCATTTACAGGCTCAAACCCCTCAAAGTCTAGTTCTGTCACACATTCAGGCCACAATTTTCTCCAGCCAGAGATCAGGGTTCTTTGAGTCACTTCTTGCCAGGCTTTGTCAACGAGTTTTAAAGCACTACAAATGTTAAAATGCTGTTTCCAGAACTCTTTGAGGGTGAGGTTTGTGGCTTCAGTCACTTCAAAACATTTCCGGAAAAGTGCCCTTTCATAAAGTTTCTTAAAATTTGCTATGATTTTCTGGTCCATAGGCTGAATTAGAGGAGTGGTGTTAGGAGGAAGGAATTTAACTGAGGAATTTATTGTATCTGGGCAACAAATCATCTTCCAAGCCTAGAGGATGAGCAGGAGCATTGTCGAGGAGCACGGCCTTGAGTGGCAAATGTTTCTCCTGCAGATATTTTTCTATGGTAGGGCACAACACTTCATTCACCCACTCCGAATAAATAAGCCTAGTCACCCATGCTTTTTTATTAGACTTCCACATCACACACAAACGGGTTTTCTGCACTTTATACTGTTTGAAAACCCTTGGATTTTCAGAATGATACACTAGCAAGGGTTTAATTTTCAAATCGCCACTCGCATTTGAACACAGCACAAGCGTAAACCCATCTTTCATAGGCTTGTGTCCAGGCAAGGATTTTTCCTCCTTGGTAATGTATGTCCTCTTAGGCATTCTTTTCCAAAACAGTCCTGTTTCGTCACAATTAAACACTTGTTGCGGTAGGTATCCCTCAGCCTCTGCAAACTCTTTAAATTCGTCAATAAATCGTCCAGCGGCTGGTTTGTCTGAGCTGGCTGCCTCCCCATGCCTTGTAACACTATGGATACCACTTCTCCTTCTAAATTTTTCAAACCAGCCCCTGCTTGCCTTAAACTCTTTCGTATCTGCATCACTCGTTGCAGGGGTATTCTTTAGAAGGTCTTCGTGCAACACCCTTGCTTTCTCACAAATAATGGCCTCCGAAACACTATCTCCCCTTAACTCCTTGTCGTGTATCCAAATTAATAACAACTTTTCCACTTCTTCAAGCATTTGTGGTCTTTGTTTCGCTATTGTTCTTACTCCTTTTGCCACTTTAGCACCCATAATCTCATTTTTCTTCTTAAGTATAGTGCATATTGTTGATGTGGCTTTGTTGTACTGCCTACAAAGTTCAACAACACGTGTACCGTTCTCATGCTTCCGAATGATCTCTTGTTTCTCCTCTATTGTCATCCTCACATGGGCTTTCTGGCCTTTATCCTTACCACTGGCTTTCTTGGGACTCATGGTGAGATATATAATAACAAATTGTATAGACAAATCACCAAAAATCCAACAAAACACTGAAAATCCGCGAGAAGAATTGATGTGGGGGTAGTCACTGAGCGCGAGACAATGGTAAACTGAGGGGCGGCGGGGCGGAGGGGCGACGATCGCCGAACCACCACGCGCTAGGTCGGCCTGTACGCGTATCAACAAACTCGCGTCCCGAGGTAACCCTCGCGTTCCGAGACATATTTTTCGAGGAAATCCTGCTCATCTTCCGAAAAACTCGCATACAGGGACACTCGCATTCCGAGGTACCACTGTATATATATATAAATAAAAACTTTCCCATGACCAGGTAATACATTTTAACATATTAGAATTGTTTTCATGTGCCATGGATGATATGCTTGCGAGAAAATTTACAACAGGGACAAGTAGTCTGTCAGTGTTAGGGAAATGCAGAAATGAGTTGGATGAGAAATGAGTAATGATTCTAGTGCACTGAGGAAATTGAGCTAGTTACTTTCGGTAGAGTTAACTGGCTGGAGGCTTTTGTTATGGTCACCTTATCAATTGGGAGTTTGGTGGAGAGCATAATATTGATACATTACATTATTTGTTTATATAGTACACACAAGTTGGTTGTTTTGTGATAGTCATCTTTTTTCAGGCAAAGATGACTCGAACCTTCAAAGAAAAGTTCTCACGCGTCGGTCACAGCAGAATGTACAGTCTTCCACTTCCATTCTTGGTGAACCACTCAACGTCAGTAGCATCAAAGGTGTAGACCAGACATATGCAAATTTAAGTGCCTTTGACAGTAGTGACTCCTCCATCAATGAGACCATCGATCTGGCAATGGCAGCTAGATTCATAAAGAGGACACAACATCCTTTGAAGGTCCTTGCTGAACCTGGGATTTCTACTGTCAATTTGAAGAAGAAAACTAAAGTTCTCAATAACAAGAAAACAACTCAAGAATTAAAGAAATCTCCCAAGTCTTACCATATTCAAGATTTGAACAAATCTCCTGAGTCCCATGTTTTATCACCAAAAACAGTTCAAAGGGATGAAAAGTTTGGTGACATGACATATGTTGGTGTTAGCACCAGTATGATGGAATCATCTTCAGATAGTATCGATTATGAGGCAGTCAAGAAAATGCGTAATCGACCAACGAAAGAGGCTTTGGGGAAAAAAGTTAATTCAGAGTCATCTTTGACCCACAGTATACCACTTCAGGAAACTTTAAAAGGTGACATTACATATGGTGAGATTCAGAATAATGTGATGGAATCATCGTCAGATAGCATCGATTATGGTGTAGCCAAAAATGTGCGTTACAGGATGAAGAAGCGAGGCATTGTTCTTGATGAAATTGATCCAGTGCTTTCTGGTCAGAAGTTATCACAGGATGGTAGCCTCTCACACCACTCTGTTGTGAGTGCAGATAGTCCTGGAGATGCACTCAATGACACAAGAAAGGGAAACCCTTCTAAGAAATTCAAGTTTCAGAAAGACAATTCTATACAGAAACAGGAGTCTCCCAATTCTCGGAGCCCTGCTTCAAGAGAAAGTTTGATAACTCATTTAGATAAAACTTATGATTTGGATTATGATGACAGTCTCGAAAATGCTAGAGAGATAACTAGACAAAGGTTTGGCCGTAAGGCTACCTTGAAATTAAATGTGTCGGCTCTGATGAATGATTTAAAAGTTCGGAAGAATTCGGCTGCTATTACAGAAAAATCCCCAGAAGAGAAGAAAGCAGCTTTACTATCAGACTCCTTAGATGGAGGTGAAACAGAATTGGAATCGCCCAAGAGCAAGGTGCCTCATGGTTTGCCTTCACCAGATGGGAAAAAGAGTGGCATTCCTCAGAGAGGAGGAGTGCAGAGCAGCAGCCCTGGCAGAACCTCTAGAGATACTTACAAGAGCACAGCAGAATTTCAGGAGCACATACTTTCCCCTGGAGGTTTTTCTAGTGATAGTGAGGATACTGAACTCCAGACCAACATATCTGCTGCCCTCTTTTCTCTTCATGGTGATGGGGAAGAGGAGAGCAAGGAAGCAAGAGAATCGCCATTTACTCTACATGCATCTCCGATTGGCAGTCCTTCTAGTAATCATGGTGTACTATCTCAGTCGTCATCTCGTAGAAAAGACAACTTCCATAAGAGTTCTGGAAGTGAAGCAACATCCATTCTGATGGATAGTCCCAGGAAAAATAGTTTAAGATTGTCACGTGAGAAAGAAAGTCTTAGTCCAATTATTGGGTCCAGTACTGTAGTGTCTTCTGTAAGATCCAGTCCTAGAAAAAGTATAGGAAGATCTTTATGGTTGTCACCTTCAAAAGACAATCACAGCAGCGATGAAAGAGATTCATTTTCGCTACCTTCAGGGAATAGTTCCAGGAAAAGTATTGGAAAAGATTCAATGTTAACAAAACACAGTACCAGCAAAAGTGTTGGAAGCGATGCAGTGTTGTCGCCTAAACACACTCCCAAGAAAAGCAGTGAAAAAGATTCAGTGTTGTCTCCTGCTAAGCATAATACCAGAAGTACTGGAAAAGATACATTGTCACCTACAAAGGTCAGTCACCCAAGAGCTGGAGAAAATGTGCTGTCTCCTTCAAAGATTAGTCCCAAAAAGGCTGGAAGAAGTGCACTGTCATCTACAAAGACCAGTCCCAGAAGAAGTGTGATGTCAGTTGCAGAGAACAGTTCCAGAAAAGTAGTATTGTCGTCACCTACGAAGACCAGTCCCAGAAAAGTAGTATTGTCGTCACCTACGAAGACCAGTCCCAGAAAAGTAGTATTGTCGTCACCTACGAAGACCAGTCCCAGAAAAGTAGTATTGTCGTCACCTACGAAGACCAGTCCCAGAAAAGTAGTATTGTCGTCACCTACGAAGACCAGTCCCAGAAAAGTAGTATTGTCGTCACCTACGAAGACCAGTCCCAGAAGAAGTGTGATGTCAGTTGCAGAGGCCAGTCCCAGAAAAAAGGTATTGATGTCACCTATGAGGACAAGTCCCAGAAGAAGTGTGATGTCAGTTGCAGAGGCCAGTCCCAGAAAAAAGGTATTGATGTCACCTATGAGGACAAGTCCCAGAAGAAGTGTGATGACAGTTGCAGAGGCCAGTCCCAGAAAAAAGGTATTAATGTCACCTATGAGGACAAGTCCCAGAAGAAGTGTGATGTCAGTTGAAGAGGCTAGTCCCAGAAAAGATGTGGTGTTGTCACCTACAAAGACCAGTCCAAGAAGAGCTGGAAGAAGCACATTGTCACCTACAAAAAATGTCCCCACAAGTGATGGAAAAAGTTCATTGTCGTCACCTATAAAGGATATTCCGACAAGTATTGAAAAAAGTTCATTTTCCCCTACAAATGTTGACAGAGTTGCAATAGACAATAAAACAATTACTTCACCAGTTAGAAATCTGTTACCTTCATTCTCTGGTAAGAGATCCAGTATGAGAAGTATTGTTTTGACACATGAACAGTTTGAAATCCATCCAGAGGAAGCTCTTAAAGCAAAGTACAGAGGTTCAAGAAACTCTGATGGCAGTGCAAATGCAAGCACAGCTGAATCACTTTCTAATAAGGTTAAAAAAACACCTGTTACAGATTCACCAAGAAAAAGTCGGATATCGATGAAAGAGGGAGAACATAGTTCATCTCTTATAAAACCCAAGGAAAAGGCTGGTGCAGAAATGCAAGTATCTTCAGTAACAAAAGACAGTGAAACTTCTAAAGGCATTATCATACCTGTTATGAGTGATTCTAGTGCCTTTTCACTAAATGCTAGTGCCACAGATAAGAATGAACGTATTGTACAAATGGAACTGTCAAATGAAGAAAATGATGAACTTGAGGGTACTTCACACAAAGAAGGTAGGACACGTACATGGCAAAAGAGTGAATTTGTTCAGTATGATCCTTTAAGTGAAAATGTAGATAATCTTGTCACAAAAAATAGTATGCATATTAGACAAAAGGATTTTATTACAGAAGATGCTTCTGATTCTGAGAGTGATGATGAATTACTCTTGCTTCCAGTGTCTGAGCGGAAAACTGTTCGGATCAGACACGGTAGTTCTTTGGTTAGTGATTATACCGGAGCTGAGTCAGAAGTCACAGCCTACCACTTGAATGTTGAAGAGGAGGGTGAAGGTGAGGCCTCGAAGAGCAATGACTCAAGTAAGCAAAAATCTGGTATAAACACATCTCCAAAGCCAGGAGGAAGTACATCTGCATTGGGTACCCAGTCTGAAAGATTGACAACATCCAAAACTAGACAGATGACCATGAAAGAGTTTATACAGAAGCTCGCAGATAAACCAATGCCTCCACCCAGAACTGTAAATAAAGCAAAAGATGAAACTTTGCTGGCCAACCTCCTCAAAGGAGGCAGTTTGTCTACTGTACGCAAACCACCCAGTCAAATTGTTGTTACCAGGAAGACCAGAGAGAAGAAGCCATTGCCTGCTACTTTGTCCAAGAGTGTCACGAAAGAAATATTTACTCACTTTGCCAAGTGCAAAGTTTCCGAAAGTGGCATGAATGCTGTCATGGAGGTCTGTGAAACATTCTGGAAAAATTTGTCTACTGACCTCACAAATATAAAGAATGCCAGAAAAGGACCAGATGAAATACTTTGCCAAGACATAAGGAAACTCATGACTCGACAGGGCCTCATTACCGATGAAAATAGTCTATTTGCTCTGGTGGAGAAGTATCTGCCGGTTGAAGACTGGAACACTATCATTCCTACGGCATTTGCAAAAGGTAATGTCTACCCTCCGGAAAAAGTTATTGAGGATATGTTTAAGTGAGTTCTCGACATTGGTTCACGATGTATTACTGGTCATGATTTTGAAGTTTTCAGCCTAACAGTGTATAGTATAATATAATTTTGTATTGATTTTAAAAGGAAGTTAAAAGCTTCAAAAATATACATTTCCATGGAAGAAATGTATATAATTTTTTATAAACAGGACTTCAAAGTAAAGGATTGATGTGTGTTACAAGTTTATATATATATTATCATTGACATATTTCTTTAAGAAAAAAATAACTTTTATATTATCAAGAGATTAAACTTGTGTGGATTATTATTGTAATCACATAATTCTCACAGTAAATAGTGCTTAATCTTTCCTGCCATTGACATGTTGGCTTCCTCATCTGTTGACCTTTTATCCTTCCTTCACATTGACTTTATTCCTTCCCCTCAATTGTATAATTGTGGTTTATGTATATTGAAATAATCTTTGATTCAGCCACCTGTCATGCCAAAAATATACCTGTAGCTACTATGGGTGCAATGTACAAAACATGGACTGGTGTGTGTGTGTGCACAGGTTTGTGTAAGTACTCTGTTATTTAGTTCGTAGAGAACCTGAGGATGATGGTATCTACTAAATCTAAACTTTTCCTAGGGTTTTTATAATGCATACAGTATTTGTAGTAAATTAGGGCCACGGATCACTTACGTAGGCCTATACGTATTGTTTATGATTAGTCTCCTCCACTTTTGCTCTTCAGAATTCCAATAGGACAAAATGTGACGTTTTGTTTATGGGGGGGTTACAACAGATCATATTTTTCACATTGCATCTATAGTAACTATAGGGTCTTACAGGGTCTTATCATATTTAGAGGATGTTTTGGGGTTTACAAACTTGTTTGTATGATGTCATTGCAACCATGTTATTTGTTTAATCTCTTCCCCACTCCCTTCCCTTTGTCACCTCCCCCCTTGCCCTCCCTCCCATTTCTCTCACTTTCCTCTACCAGTCTACATACCCATGTTTCTTACCATCCCATATTATTCCTCTACCAGTCTACATACCCATGTTCCTTTCCATCCCTTATTATTCCTCTACCAGTCTACATACCCATGTTCCTTTCCATCCCTTATTATTCCTCTACCAGTCTACATACCCATGTTCCTTTCCATCCCTTATTATTCCTCTACCAGTCTACATACCCATGTTCCTTACCATCCCTTATTATTTAGTTTCTCATATATTCATTAAGAGAAAAGTGGGAAGGTATTTGAATGAAACAGAAAATGGATAGAAGAGGTAATTATTGTTTTAATGTTTGAGTAAGGCTTCACAGTAATGTTATTTTATAAATTTTTATTCCATTTATTAAATTGCAAATAATGCTTCATTAGTTCCTTCAAGAAAAATAGGGCATGCATGATTCTGACTTTCTGTATAGGTATTTATAATGTATCCACAGGTTGGGCTGTGGATACAAATGCCTTCCAGTTTTGCTAAACCATGTATGTACAGTAATTTTTTCCCCTTAACTCTTAAATGGCTCGTCTAATTAAAAGCTCTACATATTGGTGCATATAAAAAATAATAATGTTCAGATAAGTGATTTTAAAAATCATATTTAGCAGTTAAAATGCAGGAGGTAAATGCAAATAGCAATTGGAGCTGTTTTAGGCTTGAAAAGAATGCATAGCTGTAGAGGTAGGAAGAAATGGTATTGGTGAGCTGTTGATGTGAAAGGTTAACAGGTACCTGAATGTTGACATTTTATGCACCAAGCATTAACTGTCCACATTTGCAAATTTTGTGATGTAAACATCATTTGTGAACAAGATACTGTACTGTGCTGTAATGCTTATAGATACAAGGTGTGTGCTTGTTTAACCTGGGTTACATAGCCTTCCCAGTTTGGTGCCTTCTTTTCATAATTACTTACTTATTTAATCTGGGTGAATAATAATGCCTATATTTCTTTTTTTCTTTAAACCCAATGTACGTCAACATCACTAAATAGAAAAGAAATTGGTTGGAGTGAAGACAATATTCCTCATAAATAAAATGATTCTTTACATTTAAATAAGTTTAAGCTTGTTTCATTAATAAACCTTGATATTACTTTCCTCTTAAAATATTGTATATTTAAATTGAATACAAATTAAAGGAGCAAAACTTACAACTCAGTGTGATGTCATTGCACATTTTTGTGTGTAATAGTACCTGTAGTAGAAACAATTATGTACAGTTTAGGAAAACGTGTGGTATGAATCAAGATATAATAAATTTATTTATTTTTTGGTAAATGGTTATTGTTTTTTCTGATTGCTTATGCCTTCAAAGTATAGAAAATTTCTAATTATTCCCCTCAAATGTTGCTTTGACTTTTGCCTAAGACAGCTTAGGAATAATGTCTTGACAGTACCTAAAGGTTTTAGACTTAAACAGGTCACAGCTCTAGTTAAAGGGTCATCAGCCTTCAAGATGTCTTCCATAAGCTATCTTAGGCCAAGGTTATAGCAAAGTTTGAGGGAAATAATAGCCATTTTCTATAGTTTCGAAGTATAAACAATTGAAAAATGACACTTCTGTATCCAAAAACATGTAATTTCACAGGTAATACAATGAGTATCAAATCTAGATTAAATATGGACATGGAATAATTGAGATTTTTGTTCTGCACTTCAAAAGGACTAAAAATTTCTTATTGATTGTAACTTTATACCATCCAGAATATCTCTCAAACCCTGTCAATCACACCTTGCACTTGTATCTAAATTTTTATATGATTTGCATGTGTTGTTTGGCACATTGTGACATGTTTAAATTATATGCAGTATTGTACAGCATATTGAAGTAGATTTACCAGCTTTATTACATTTTTCTGAGAGTGCTCCTTGGGCTAATGGGGGTATAGGAGAGCTGTAGACGGTATCCTCCTAGAAAGGGGAAAGTATTGAGTTAACTGCCCCAAAGCCACACCTGAAGTGGGCCAAAAATGTGAGGTAATAAGCAGCCAGCACTGCTGGACTACCAAACCTCTGAGCTCGACTAACCACCCCTCCCCCCCCCCCCCAAGACATGCAGTACTTAAAAAAAAACAGACAGCTGCAAACCTACTCCCTTGGGTAAAAGTGACCATGTCTTTTTGGGAATAAAGTATGCAATGCGTTATAATCTGGAAGAAAATATGACTGTCGATGCAAATGAAAAACCTGACTTTAGGAGAGTACATTATGGCAACCTTAGAAAATTTTTTAGTGAGTATAATTGGACAGACTTGTTGCTAGGCAAGGAAGTGAATGAGATGTATGTCAGGTTTTGTGAAATATATGATAAAGGCACAAAAAAATTTATACCAAAACAGAAGCAGAACTAGGAAACAGGATTGGTTCAACAGAAAGTGCGAGAGGGCCAGAGACCAAAAGACACAAAAATGGAATCAATACAGGAAGAGGCCGAACCCCTAAACATACCAGCGATACAAAGATGCGAGAAACAACTACACGGCAGTGAGGACAGAGGCAGAAAGAAATTTTGAAAAAGGGATTGCAGACAAATGTAAAACAGAACCAGGTCTATTCTATAAATTCATAAACAACAAATTGCAGGTAAAGGATAATATTCAGAGGTTGAAAATGGGAAATAGATTCACGGAAAATGAAAAGGAAATGTGTGAAACATTAAGCAAAAAGTTCCAAAGTGTGTTTGTACAAAATGAAATCTTCAGGGAACCAGATACAATAAGAATTCCAGAGAACAACATAGAGCACATAGAGGTGTCTAGAGACGAAGTGGAAAAAATGCTCAAGGAGCTAAATAAGAACAAAGCAGTTGGTCCAGATAGATGCACCATGGGTTTTGAGAGAATGTGCACCTGAGCTCAGCATTCCTCTTCAACTGATTTTTCAGGCATCCCTGTATACAGGAGTTGTAGCTGATGTGTGGAAAAAGGCTAACATAGTTCCAATCTACAAAAGTGGAAGAAGGAAAGACCCCCTTAATTATAGACCGGTATCATTGACAAGTGTAATAGTCAAAATATTGGAAAAAATAATTAAAACTAAATGGGTAGAACACCTGGAGAGAAATGATATAATATCAGACAGACAGTATGGTTTTCGATCTGGAAGATCCTGTGTATCGAATTTACTCAGTTTCTATGATCGAGCAACAGAGATATTACAGGAAAGAGATGGTTGGGTTGACTGCATCTATCTGGACCTAAAAAAGGCTTTCGACAGAGTTCCACATAAGAGGTTGTTCTGGAAACTGGAAAATATTGGAGGAGTGACAGGTACGCTTCTAACATGGATGAAAAGTTTTCTGACTGATAGAAAAATGAGGGCTGTGATCAGCGGCAATGTATCTGTCTGGAGAAATGTCACAAGTGGAGTACCACAGGGTTCAGTTCTTGCACCAGTGATGTTTATTGTCTACATAAATTATCTACCAGTTGGTATACAGAATTATATGAACATGTTTGCTGATGATGCTAAGATAACAGGAAGGATAAGAAACTTAGATGATTGTCATGCCCTTGAAGAAGACCTGGAAATAAGTACATGGAGCGCCACTTGACAAATGGAATTTAATGTTAATAAATGCCATGTTATGGAATGTGGAATAGGAGAACATAGACCCCACACAACCTATATATTATGTGAGAAATCTTTAAAGAATTCTGATAAAGAAAGAGATCTAGGGATGGTTCTAGATAGAAAACTATCACCTGAGGACCACATAAAGAATATTGTGCGAGGAACCTATGCCACACTTTCTAACTTCAGAATTGCTTTTAAATACATGGATGGCGATATACTAAAGAAATTGTTCACGACTTTTGTTAGGCCAAAGCTAGAATATGCAGCAGTTGTGTGGTGCCCTTATCTTAAGAAGCACGTCAACAAACTGGAAAAGGTGCAAAGACATACTACTAAGTGGCTCCCAGAACTGAAGGGCAAGAGCTACGAGAAGAGGTTAGAGGCATTAAATATGCCAAAACTAGAAGACAGAAGAAAAAGAGGTGATATGATCACTACATACAAAATAGAAACAGGAATTGATAAAATCGATAGGGAAGATTTTCTGAGACCTGGAACTTTATGAACAAGAGGTCATAGATATAAACTAGCTAAACACAGATGCCGAAGAAAATATAAGAAAATTCACTTTCGCCACCAGAGTGGTAGACGGTTGGAACAAGTTAGGGGAGAAGGTGGTGGAGGCCAAGACCGTCAGTAGTTTCAAAGCGTTATATGACAAAGAGTGCTGGGAAGACGAGACACCACGAGCGTAGCTCTCATCCTGTAACTACACTTAGGTAATTACAAACCTCACGGGGCCCGAGGGATAACATTTATGATCCAGTTATATCTAATTGATGAATAACTGACTTGTAATGTTTATGCCTAATTAATTAGTATATATTAAGTCATTTAGATGGAATAAAGATGATAGATTGTGTCTTGTATTTACCTATTGTTATAGTTATAAAAATGAGAGTATTGGTATGCGTATTGTAGGAAGTTTTTTTTTCTTTTTGTCTTAGTTTGTGAGAGGTTATATGCCGACACGCGGGAGCGCCGTATGGAGTCAGGTGGTACATTTGGTTGCCTAAAGGTTGACTAAAGAGGCTGACAGGATGTTGTGGTCAAGGGGAGTACCAACCCTGGCATTGTTGTGAAACGCATGTGATGTTTGCATGAGGATTTCCTTGACCCAGAGATGTGTTGCGGAGCTCTGGAGTTATCCAGTTAAATGTGTGGCTGAATAAGGCTGTTGGCAAAGTATGTTAACTTCCTATGTATTGTTTGGTTATAGTGGATACCCAGTTGCTGAGGAGAAGAGTGCGAGTCACTCGCCATGTGGCGACCATGCGATCTGTTGCCAGCTCACTTTGTCAGTTATTGTAATCCTTGTGTATGTCAGTATTTCAGTTTAATGCTTACATTAGGTAAACTGTTATAAATATACTAATCACCTGCGAGGGTATATTCTCTCAGTAGTCTTGTTTAGCAGTAATGTTACTCTCACAGATGAAGTTAAGCATCTTGTCCTGAGTATAATTTTCTTTTCTGGGGGATGCTTTTTTATACTAGATGTTTTCCGGTTCAATGTTGCATTAAATACATCTACCTCCTTAATTAGATCTCCATAAAATGCTTCTGCCGAAACTGGCTTATAAGTATCATACCAAGACTTAATATGGCCAACAAGACCCCTTAATTCTCCCTCATTAAACTTTAACCTTTTCCTCTGAAGGCAGGCATGCTTTTTATCTAGTTTAAGCTGTATTTGTAATGCAAAATGGTCACTTAGCTATTCCTCTACAGTAAGAGGAATACCATCCACAGTAAGACAATTCCCCTCTATGCCCTCAGCATTTATTAAACAAGCATAATCTAATCTCCCTCCCCTCAAATGAGTAGGAGAGGGCTCGCCCAGCAGTTGAACATCTTCATGTTCCTGCAAAAACTGGTACCATCTGCAACCATTCCTATTTGCTTTACCCCTTGATCCTAAAGCTGGATGTCTGGCATTAAAATCCCCTACCACAAGTGTATCTTCAGAAAGGAAGGACTCTGGCAAGTATCTTAAGGAGGTTAAGGGCCTTAGAGCATTCAACTCAGAGATAAGAGATATGGGCTGACCAAGACAAACGAGTGTCAAAGACTAACCCCAAAAGGGACATTGTGTACAGGGATTCGCGGAATCCCTGTACACAATGGGATGATCATAAAGCGACAAAGAGGGACGAAGAACGACATGCTTCCGAGTAAAAGTCATAGCACAAGTCTTAGACGCAGAGAACTTGAAGCCATGATCGGTGGCCCAAGACGACACGGCATCAATCGCAACAGCCCCTATGAACAATGTGTGGGAAAAAGGAACGGAGATAATTAAGGAGAGCCTAGGGAAAGTAGGAAATACAGTTGAAAAACTGAAACCTTGTGCGGACAAGGTTCAGGACAATATGGTTAACTCGGAGGGTGGTAATCAAATTTTGGAATATCTAAAAAACTAGACAAGAGGATTGAGGCATTGGAAAAATTGGCTATGAAGGGTAGACGGGGTGAAGATGGTGGTGAAACGGAACGTGTAATTGAAAGTAAAACAGGACGTGAAATGGAAAGTGAAACATACGTAGAAGAAAGTAAGGAAGCGCATGACGTATTGATGATAGAGGATAGTCAGGAAAATACACTTTCTAGTAGTGTTAGCGGTGTTCAACCTCCTGTTGTGACAAATGTTGAAACAAAGGTTAAAGTAAAACGGTATACAAAAATAAAGAAAATAGATATGAATAATATTACCTTCGATGTTAGTAGTAGTTGTGAAGGTGAGGAGAAAGCAAAAATGTTAAGGTGTTGGAAGGAAGTTTCTAAGGTACTCTCGTATCTCATGGAATGTGACTGACAGGGCAAAGGTAGTTTTATTATTAATCATGGATGAAAGTAGATTGAGAACATTATCTTGGAACGTTAATGGATTAAAAACTAGAGCGGTGGATGTACACTATTATACTCTTAGAGAGAATGTTGACATAGTAGCACTCCAGGAAACTGGGGATAGGGATGGTAGCATTCTGAGGCTAAATGGCTATAGAGGTTTTCACTTATATGCTGATGGAGGAACTAGGGGGGGTCTCATGTTATGTCAAAAGTACCATACCTGCCGAGATAACTGGAATCCCTCAGAGATATAGAGGTATTGAAAGTATTAGCTTGCGGATACAATTACAAGACCGAGAGTTAAATTTCACATATCTATACATCTCTGATAGCTTCCTTGATTTAACCCACGGTCACTTAATGGAGCGCCGTCCTGCTCCTTATTGTCCGAACTGCGTTGTCCCTCTTACAGTTGTGCATATCCTTGTTGAATGTCCTGACTTCCAGGACGAGCGTGTGTCTTGCTTTCCGACCGCCCCTCGCGGTCACCTGTCCCTCGATAGAATTCTAGGTGAATCGGATACTTTTGATATCGTTCGCCTTATGCGTTTTTGTTCTCGTATTTGCATTCTTGGTGATATTTAGCGCCCTCTGATTATTTCGCACTTTGATGGTGCTACATAGCCTTCCCGGTTTGGTGCCTTCCTTTGATAATTACCTTACCTTCATAGGGGCTGTCGTTGGCTTCCAGCTGTTTCCTCCATGCTCCTGCTGCACAATCTTTCCTTCCTTCGAGGATACATCTATCCTGCTTGTAGGACCCGTCCTAGTCTCTCTCAGATGAGGCTTCATGGGGCACAGAGAGGAACCAGCATTGTGGCTGCCTCGACAGTTGCAACAAAATGGGACGATTTTTTCACTTTTTTTCAATCTTGATTCTACACTCTCGCGAGTCATGTTTCTTACCACCGAACCGACACCTGGAGTCAAACTGGCATTTCCAAGCCATATGTCCCGAACGTGAATACTTCATGCATAATATGGGTATTTTGCAACGTTCCTGTAGCCTAGTCCTTGCACAAAAATTCTCTCCGGCGCCTCACCCTTTACCAAGGCAACAACCTGGCTTTGTTTGTCACCACGAACACTGTTCCTCTTTACCCATACAGCACTCTCATTGTTGAGAAGACAATCAGGATCCAAATAAGTTGGATACTTAAAAACTATGATCTTGGTGTGTATTATACCTTCTTCCGGAGTAACCATCACAATATTCTCAAAACCAACCGTCGTTAGGCGTTCCACGGCCTTTTCTGTCCCAACTGTTATGTAGGGCCGGTGAAGACCCTCCGTGAATAGTGGTTCATATTCCAAACACTCCTTAGCCAGACGTACTGTCCACTCTGGCTTTTGGTGGAAATTCAGTTGGCATGTTGTAGGGAACAACAGCCGCTTCCTTCTATTAATCTTCGTGTCCTGCATCCTGCTGGGTAGGGTTGCCTGTTGATAGTTCCTGGGAGTTTGTACCACTGGTGTCTCCTGTCGTGGATCACAAAATTTTTTCTCTCTTTTTCATGTCCTCTCCACTTTCACTGTCTCGCTGTCCATGAAAACTACGGCGTTTCTTCCTGGACATTGCAACTTGGTACGGCCTGGTATCACCCTGTACTTGAGAGTCATCCTCACTCTCACAATCGACAGTCCCAGTGCTGGATTGTCCATCACTGAGGCAGACCGCCTGTGCCATTTCCCCAACACGCAGATGCACAGTACTAATGTTGCAGTTGAACACAATTTCACAATATCCAAGAGCGCCTACACTGCAACCGTACACGACCGCGGGCCGGTCCGGACTGTCTTCTCCACGTTGCCATAGCCAAAGTAAATAGTTTTTTAATAATTTTTGTTCTCATGTACATGTTTAGGGAAGGGATTTGAACAAAGAACGAAAATTTTTTTTTGTTGGGGGGGAGGGGGAGAACTTCAATTTCGGAAAACCACCAGAATGTCACAATAAAACCATGCAGCACGGAGATTAACGCACTACCACCTTTTCTATTTCCACATTTATTCCTAAAACATACAAACACACACCCGTACAAACCTGCCTTTTTCATTTAACATTAACATGGAAATTTAATTCCATGTTAATTTTTGCCTTTAAATGTAACAAAACAAATTAAATATTTATTAGACGAGGTATTTTATTCCATTGCTGGAAACACAGGAAGCTTGTTTGTGTGGAATATTTTATTCACTCAAGTGTATACAAGGGCAAGAATATCCACTTTATTGGCTAGAGTTGAGTGCCACACACATCATCCAACAAACTGAACATGTAGCTAGCTTAAATGATCATATTTTATAAATTCAGTGGTATTATACAATCAATGAAAAACAGGATCACAATTACAATGAAATTTTGTATAAATGCAGGCATAATCTATCGGATGTAGAACTACTGTAGCAGTGAAGGCAGGTTTTTGCTATGACAGTTACTTGAAGGGTAACTTGAGGCATTCTGTATTAGGCGTGCAGTCTTAACACCAACTATTCCAGTACCATAGCAGTATTATCTGCAAGAAAATAATAACATTACACACAGAAATCACAATAACGTGATGCATCAAATGAACAAATCCACAAGGGCCGTGACGAGGATTCGAACCTGCGTCCAAGAGCATCCCAGATGCTGCCTTAATCGACTGAGCTACGACATGGTCAAAAGAGTTGAAACCGAAGTTCTACTGAACTTACTGGATCCTGCAGTCTCTCCGAGACACAAACCAGGGTTTTACACAACTCCCCCCCATGCAACACCCTATGAAACCGAAGTTCAGTAGAACTTCGGTTCGACTGAACCGGTACCATTTGGGAGGTGAAATCCTGCAAGAGTCAAATAGAAAGATCTGGGGGTTGATATCACACCGAACCTGTCCCCAGAGGCCCACATCAAAAGGATATCATCAGCGGCATATGCTAGATTGGCCAATATAAAAACTGCCTTAAGAAACTTGTGTAAGGAATCGTTCAGGACCCTGTATACCACTTATGTCAGACCAATCCTGGAATATTCAGCTCCAGCCTGGAGTCCATACCTAGTTAAACACAAGACAAAATTAGAGAAGATTCCGAGGTACGCCACCAGACAAGTCCCGGAACTGAGAGGTATGAGCTACGAGGAAAGGATAAGGGAGCTGAACCTCACGTCTCTGGAAAACAGAAGAGTAAGGGGAGACATGATAACCACCAAAATTCTCAGGGGAATTGACAGGGTGGACAAAGACAAACTCTTCAGCACGGGTGGGACACGAACAAGGGGACACAGGTGGAAACAGTACCCAAATGAGCCACAGAGACGTTAGAAAGATTTTTTTCAGTGTCAGAGTAGTTAACAGATGGAATGCATTAGGCAGTGATGTGGTGGAGGCTGACTCCATACACAGTTAATGGGCAAAGTTTCTTTCACCCTAAGTGCTCCTGTTACCTAGCAGTAAATAGGTACCTGGGAGTTAGTCAGCTGTCACGGGTTGCTTCCTGGGGTGTGTGTGTGTGTGGTGTGGGAAAAAAAAAAAAAAAAAAAGTAGTTAGTAAACAGTTGATTGACAGTTGAGAGGCGGGCCGAAAGAGCAGAGCTCAACCCCCGCAAAAACACACAACTAGTAAACGCAGTTTCAAATGTAGATTGGACAGAGTCCAGTAGGCTCAAGAATCTGTACACCAGATGATTGACAGTTGAGAGGCGGGACCAAAGAGCCAGAGCTCAACCCTTGCAAGCTCCACTAGGTGAGTACACACACACACTACGTACAAAACAGTAACAGGAATCGATAAAATTGACAGGGAAGAATTCCCGAGACCTGGAACTTCAAGAACAAGAAGTCATAGTCAAACTAACGAAACAAAGCTGCCGGAGAAATGGAATAAAATTCACTTTTGTAAGCAGAGTGGTAGACGGTTGTAACAAGTTAGGGGAGAAGGTGGTGGAGGCCAAGACCGTCAGTAGTTTCAAAGCGTTATATGACAAAGAGTGCTGGGAAGACGGGACACCACGAGAGTAGCTCTCATCCTGTAACTACACTTAGGTAATTACACACATGCTACACTTTCTAGCTTAAGAATTGCTTTTAAATACTAAAGAAATTTTGTTAGACCAAAGCTGGAATATGCAGCGGTTGTATGGTGCCCATATCTTAAGTAAGAAATGACGGAATGGATGGAATTAAAATGGAAATCTTAAGTGATAGTCATTGACCTATAGACTGTATCAGAATAGTCCAACTCTGATGATCCTCAGTAATGGGCATACACTATTTACCTCAGCTGTCTATCTAACTCTGTGAGACATTTATGATGACTGGCATTCTTGCATGAATATGACTTACTGTAGATTGCATTATTTTTGTTTCTGTAGAGAAGAATGACAATGCGGGTCACAATCAGGACGGAAGCCGTTGCTATGGTAATGATCATCAGAGTTAACTCCTCTGTGCTGGCCAAGTCCTTCTGTTCTATATAAATGCCGACGGCTGCCCACAACAGCACTGAAAATACCTTTGTTTTTAGTATTAACAACACTTAAATGTGTGTAGTTATTTACAGAACAAATTTTACATAACTAAAATTGATTTGCAAAGCACAGCATATAGTTTAAGCAAGTAACTTTATTATTAAAAATCTAGAATTTCTAAACAATTGCTAATATTTTAAATGATCCAGGATTACTAGAAAGTAAATCCTATTAAATTCAGGAAGATCTTCACTGAAGGTTCCGTCTAGAACCGTGGTTCCCAAACTTTACGGTCATTACCCCTTACCATCATTATTAAATAGTCCTTTATCATTATTAAATTACCATCATTATTAAATAGTCCTTTATCATTATTAAATTACCATCATTATTAAATAGTCCTCCACACTCGGAAATAACTAAACAAAATTTACAACCTGCACTCCACCAGCTGGTTATTTCTCCCCAACCCTGGTATCTTAACCTGTACACTGCCTCAACTTATGATAACCTGTACACTGCCTCAAGTTATGATAACCTGTACACTGCCTCAACTTATGATAACCTGTACACTGCCTCAGCTTATGATAACCTGTACACTGCCTCAGCTTATGATAACCTGTACACTGCCTCAGCTTATGATAACCTGTACACTGCCTCAGCTTATGATAACCTGTACACTGCCTCAGCTTATGATAACCTGTACACTGCCTCAGCTTATGATAACCTGTACACTGCCTCAGCTTATGATAACCTGTACACTGCCTCAACTTATGATAACCTGTACACTGCCTCAAGTTATGATAACCTGTACACTGCCTCAACTTATGATAACCTGTACACTGCCTCAGCTTATGATAACCTGTACACTGCCTCAAGTTATGATAACCTGTACACTGCCTCAACTTATGATAACCTGTACACTGCCTCAAGTTATGATAACCTGTACACTGCCTCAAGTTATGATAACCTATACACTGCCTCAGCTTATGATAACCTGTACACTGCCTCAAGTTATGATAACCTGTACACTGCCTCAGCTTATGATAACCTGTACACTGCCTCAAGTTATGATAACCTGTACACTGCCTCAACTTATGATAACCTGTACACTGCCTCAGCTTATGATAACCTGTACACTGCCTCAAGTTATGATAACCTGTACACTGCCTCAACTTATGATAACCTGTACACTGCCTCAAGTTATGATAACCTGTACACTGCCTCAAGTTATGATAACCTATACACTGCCTCAGCTTATGATAACCTGTACACTGCCTCAAGTTATGATAACCTGTACACTGCCTCAGCTTATGATAACCTGTACACTGCCTCAACTTATGATAACCTGTACACTGCCTCAGCTTATGATAACCTGTACACTGCCTCAGCTTATGATAACCTGTACACTGCCTCAAGTTATGATAACCTGTACACTGCCTCAAGTTATGATAACCTATACACTGCCTCAGCTTATGATAACCTGTACACTGCCTCAAGTTATGATAACCTGTACACTGCCTCAGCTTATGATAACCTGTACACTGCCTCAACTTATGATAACCTGTACACTGCCTCAGCTTATGATAACCTGTACACTGCCTCAGCTTATGATAACCTATACACTGCCTCAGCTTATGATAACCTGTACACTGCCTCAACTTATGATAACCTATACACTGCCTCAGCTTATGATAACCTGTACACTGCCTCAACTTATGATAACCTGTACACTGCCTCAACTTATGATAACCTGTACACTGCCTCAAGTTATGATAACCTGTACACTGCCTCAAGTTATGATAACCTGTACACTGCCTCAAGTTATGATAACCTGTACACTGCCTCAAGTTATGATAACCTGTACACTGCCTCAAGTTATGATAACCTGTACACTGCCTCAAGTTATGATAACCTGTACACTGCCTCAAGTTATGATAACCTGTACACTGCCTCAAGTTATGATAACCTGTACACTGCCTCAAGTTATGATAACCTGTACACTGCCTCAAGTTATGATAACCTGTACACTGCCTCAAGTTATGATAACCTGTACACTGCCTCAAGTTATGATAACCTGTACACTGCCTCAAGTTATGATAACCTGTACACTGCCTCAAGTTATGATAACCTGTACACTGCCTCAAGTTATGATAACCTGTACACTGCCTCAAGTTATGATAACCTGTACACTGCCTCAAGTTATGATAACCTGTACACTGCCTCAACTTATGATAACCTGTACACTGCCTCAAGTTATGATAACCTGTACACTGCCTCAAGTTATGATAACCTGTACACTGCCTCAAGTTATGATAACCTGTACACTGCCTCAAGTTATGATAACCTGTACACTGCCTCAAGTTATGATAACCTGTACACTGCCTCAAGTTATGATAACCTGTACACTGCCTCAACTTATGATAACCTGTACACTGCCTCAAGTTATGATAACCTGTACACTGCCTCAAGTTATGATAACCTGTACACTGCCTCAAGTTATGATAACCTGTACACTGCCTCAACTTATGATAACCTGTACACTGCCTCAACTTATGATAACCTGTACACTGCCTCAAGTTATGATAACCTGTACACTGCCTCAAGTTATGATAACCTGTACACTGCCTCAAGTTATGATAACCTGTACACTGCCTCAACTTATGATAACCTGTACACTGCCTCAAGTTATGATAACCTGTACACTGCCTCAAGTTATGATAACCTGTACACTGCCTCAACTTATGATAACCTGTACACTGCCTCAACTTATGATAACCTGTACACTGCCTCAAGTTATGATAACCTGTACACTGCCTCAACTTATGATAACCTGTACACTGCCTCAAGTTATGATAACCTGTACACTGCCTCAAGTTATGATAACCTGTACACTGCCTCAAGTTATGATAACCTGTACACTGCCTCAAGTTATGATAACCTGTACACTGCCTCAACTTATGATAACCTGTACACTGCCTCAACTTATGATAACCTGTACACTGCCTCAAGTTATGATAACCTGTACACTGCCTCAACTTATGATAACCTGTACACTGCCTCAAGTTATGATAACCTGTACACTGCCTCAACTTATGATAACCTGTACACTGCCTCAACTTATGATAACCTGTACACTGCCTCAAGTTATGATAACCTGTACACTGCCTCAACTTATGATAACCTGTACACTGCCTCAACTTATGATAACCTGTACACTGCCTCAAGTTATGATAACCTGTACACTGCCTCAAGTTATGATAACCTGTACACTGCCTCAACTTATGATAACCTGTACACTGCCTCAACTTATGATAACCTGTACACTGCCTCAACTTATGATAACCTGTACACTGCCTCAACTTATGATAACCTGTACACTGCCTCAACTTATGATAACCTGTACACTGCCTCAACTTATGATAACCTGTACACTGCCTCAAGTTATGATAACCTGTACACTGCCTCAACTTATGATAACCTGTACACTGCCTCAGCTTATGATAACCTGTACACTGCCTCAAGTTATGATAACCTGTACACTGCCTCAACTTATGATAACCTGTACACTGCCTCAAGTTATGATAACCTGTACACTGCCTCAACTTATGATAACCTGTACACTGCCTCAGCTTATGATAACCTGTACACTGCCTCAAGTTATGATAACCTGTACACTGCCTCAACTTATGATAACCTGTACACTGCCTCAAGTTATGATAACCTGTACACTGCCTCAACTTATGATAACCTGTACACTGCCTCAACTTATGATAACCTGTACACTGCCTCAAGTTATGATAACCTGTACACTGCCTCAACTTATGATAACCTGTACACTGCCTCAGCTTATGATAACCTGTACACTGCCTCAAGTTATGATAACCTGTACACTGCCTCAAGTTATGATAACCTGTACACTGCCTCAAGTTATGATAACCTGTACACTGCCTCAAGTTATGATAACCTGTACACTGCCTCAAGTTATGATAACCTGTACACTGCCTCAAGTTATGATAACCTGTACACTGCCTCAAGTTATGATAACCTGTACACTGCCTCAAGTTATGATAACCTGTACACTGCCTCAAGTTATGATAACCTGTACACTGCCTCAAGTTATGATAACCTGTACACTGCCTCAAGTTATGATAACCTGTACACTGCCTCAAGTTATGATAACCTGTACACTGCCTCAAGTTATGATAACCTGTACACTGCCTCAAGTTATGATAACCTGTACACTGCCTCAAGTTATGATAACCTGTACACTGCCTCAACTTATGATAACCTGTACACTGCCTCAAGTTATGATAACCTGTACACTGCCTCAACTTATGGCCTCCGACGTATTGCATAAAGGCCCCCAGTTTTGGGAACCAGTAATCATAGAATATAAACAGGGACAAACCTTCAAAACTTTCATTTGCATCTCAGAAAGAGTATTTTAATATATTCTATTGCAGTATTGCCATTTCCCCCTTCTTGCCTGTCTCCTCTTGTCGTGGTGAGGTCTCTTTGAGCATTGTACGTGCAAAGGAGACAAACTTACAGTACAATACTCATATGGGTCGTCAGACCACCTGCCAGAAGAGTTGCCCGTGAAGGGCCACTCTTAGAGGTTGGCTGGGTATCTGCACTGGGCAAGAGGGAGAATAAGTCCTTTGCACCAGTGTGGGAGTATACATGATGCGGCAGGATTCCCTGTTGAAAGGGGGGAGGAGCACTTCTTGGTATGATGAACCTTTTCCTGTATCAGCCAGCACTCTACCCTCCGTATTGCCCTGGTATGTAGTATCCCTTGCCGGGGCCCAAACTTTTGAAAAATTATAGTTAGTAACTGAATTGACTTCTCAATCATAGGCTCGTGGGGCAAGCAACTACGCCCCTCTGAGTCAGATACAAATTGAAGATCAGACTCCATGGCCCCGGCTATGTCGGGCTCAGATCAGGCTTCTTCTTTGGCTTTCTCAACTGATCCTCTCCATTCTTCTCCCATTTACTTGTCAGGATCGAGCCCCATGTTCCAAGTGGTAACTACCTCGTCACCTGGAGTGGCTCCAGCTTTAGCTGTAACAACTGCACCATTTACTCCCCCTTCCCCTTCTCACTAGGTCACCATGTTGCAGTACTCATACTCGAACATGCATGATTTCTTCAAACCCTGCTATGGTAATCTGTTTTGCCCTGCTATGGTGATCTGTTTTGATGTTTGTCACGAACAAACCAACCCTGATGATTTACAAATACATAAGCACCTTGTTAACTCTGGATACCTATGTTACCTTTAACCCCACTCGTACTGGCACACTCATCATTGCAGCCCCTTATAAGGAGACAGCTGCCTGCCTAAATCCACTTATGGATGTCAACCAACAAACTAACACTTAACATAGAAAAGACCTACTACATCTTATTTGGAAGCAAATCAACAAATGCAATTCAGCTTCAGATGGACAATGTTAACATTAGTAGTAAAAATAATGGAAAGTTTCTTGGCCTATTCCTAGACAAGAGACGCAACTTCAGTACCCACATACAACACATAACTAAGAAAGTCTCTAAAACAGTTGGTATACTCTCCAAAATCAGATATTATGTACCTAACTCTGCTCTCATCTCTCTATATTATGCACTAATCTATCCCTATCTTAATTATGGTATCTGTGCATGGGGTTCAACCGCTGCAAACTCAGACCACTCAGGTCCATCATCACCCAGCAAAAATCTGCTATCAGAATAATAACAAACTCTGCTTTCAGACAACACTCAGCCCCCTTGTTTAACTCCCTTAACTTGCTAAACATAATCTCACTCCACAAATTCTCTTGTGTCAACTACATTTATAAAACCCTGTTCTTAAATGCAAATCCTGCTCTGAAACTCTCCCTGGACAGATGTAATAGGACCCATAATCACCACACAAGAAATAAATATCTCTTTGATATCCCCAGAGTCAAACTTAATCTGTGTAAACACTCTATGCAAATAAAGGGACCCAGTCTATGGAACTCACTCCCTAATGAATTGAAAAGCTGTCCAACTTTTGCCTCATTCAAAAACAAAACTAAAAAGTACCTAATTTCATCTTCATAGTTTTCTACCTTGTTGTATCTAGTACTACCCAATCTCACAGTTTTCATGTACCCAATCCAAACATCTTTATCATTGTGATCATTGCTGTCTTCTTATATGTGCTTTCAATTTGCTGTATTGTGCCTATTAGTCTTCGTTTAAATTACCAATCAAACTGTCAATGCAATCAATCAGAGCTTTAATATACCAATGTGCTTTAATATACTTACTAATCTCTCTCATCTCATTTTTTTTCTTGCAATGTATCTGTTATCATTTTATTAATTCTGCTAGAATTTACCTACTTAAAATTATCTGTTAGATTAAGGAACTGCCCGAAACGCTGCGCGTATCAAGATTGTAAATTACTATGCTATGTATTCTCACAAATCCAATGTACCTTTTTGTATATAAATAAACAAATTAACTGCTTTCTCCTGCATTAATAAGACCCCGGTTCAGATCTCCAAAAATGTCCAATTAAATGCCAGCATTGGCACCGCCATTCTTCCTCACCATGTTGGGGCTGCGCCACTCCTCGTTGCTCTTGACTCACCATACTAACTTAGTGGTTCATTATGGTAAACAAAACATGCAGAAACTTATATATAACTTGTGTATTTCAAAACTATTTGTTTATTGTTTTATGAACTTAACAACTGAGTCACTAATGTGCTCACAATTCTTCTGAGGATAGCGATGGTTCACACATTTTATTATATCACACTACACACTATTGGATAATTTTACTACAAAAGAACTAAGAAATCAATCTGAGACATTGAAATAAATAGGTAATAATATCTTTGTGGCAATTCCGGCTGACAGCTCGGGCGGAACTGACTGCCTGTAACGATTATTCTGTCAACGCCTCACTGTTGCCAGACTTCCTCAACCTATTACGGCCAAAATGTGTTACCTACGATTTTTCCCCGTGACCAGGGAACACAACTGAACACTTTCATAAGACGAAATATTTTTTTTTCCTATGGGTGTTGAAGAGCCCAGAACAGTTTAAGGGTTAAGGTCTTGTCCCATACTTCTTGGGGAGCTGATAGGCGCACACACCTCTCTTTGCATTCCTCTCTTGGTCTGTCGAAACACGATTATATAGTTGCCCTGCTTACTCGTCTGCCTCTTCTATTTTTCGCCGTCTTGATGCTTTGCACCATACTAGGTTACGCCTCAGTTCTGGTGCCTTTCGTTCAATTCCTACCCTCACCCTGTATGTTGACACTGGCGTCCTGTCTCTTCAGGATCGCCGTGATCGCTACTGTCTTCGCTACCTGAACGGTCCTTACAACACTCTCACTATTGCTTATGTTGTGCCTTGACCTTTATCCCTCCTGTGGTTCCTGTTCCCCTTCACCACCTTCCTCTTTCTCTACGGTTGTCTCGCTTACAAGATGCTCTTTCGGTTCGTGTTACTAATATTTCTCCTCGTGTCGTTCCGTCTTTGCCCCCGTGGAGGGTACACCCCCCCTTTCCTAAATTTTGTAAAGCCCTGACCCACGTAACTAAAGCTTTTACCCCTCCTACAGTTCTGAAATGCTTTTTCCTTGAACAATTTTCTTTCCACTCCCGCTCCATTTCCGTCTTCACCGATGGGTCAAGTCTGCAGACGGTGTAGGCTACTCTGTTGTTTTCCTGAGAGAAGTGAGTCCTCATGGACACACTACTGTCCCATACCAGAGAAATTGGTAAAATATATATACACTTCACTACATAAAACAGACACGACAATAAGAGACCTTCCATATCAGTCAAAGCTGCCACCTACCTCCCCTCTCTACTCCCTCCCCCTTCATATGCCATGACCTAATCACCCATCATAAAAGTTCGATCTCCTACCCTCCGCCATCCATGGGAGAGGTGGGGGGGGGGGGTCCCCTCTGTACCCTCAACATACCTTCCCCTCTTACCCTTACACTCATTTTACCCCCGCGACAATGCCCGTCCCAATCTACAGACCTTACACACGCACTTTTGACTTCATTTTTACCCCAGCGTCAACACCTGTCCCAATCTACGGACTCCCCCACCCACTTTTGACTATGACCGAGTTCGATCCCCGAGATTCTCCTCGATGGCGCGCACAGTCGTAGGCACATATTTCACTATTACACTCCGTAGTAGTGGCACACACTCTAGAACTTACACAATTTAAACTAGGCATACATACCCTTTTCAAACAGGCCCATCTAATTTTTCCCATGTCTTAAGCTCATTTTTTTAATGATAATTTTTACTTATGAAATGTCTTGGGGAAAGAGTTTTAATTAATAATTTTAGAAGATATGGCGTCCGGGCTTTTTTTTTTTTTTTTTAATAAATCGGAAATTTTGTGGGAAGATTCATTGGGTAAATTTGGTTAGTTAAAAGCAGCTAAACTCTAGCCTAAAGTGAGAGGTAGAGTATTCAAATCAAATTCTTTATTAAGAATCACTAAATACAGTACAAATGATTCTGCTCTTCACAAGCTAGAGGGCAATAAAGAAAGGTGCATAAATGAGATACTAAACTGTGCTGTTGAAATTCCAGTGTTACTGTGAGTTGAACTTACCCATGTTGTGGATGATGAGAGGGTTGGCATACAGTATGAGGATTGTGTTCTCTAGTATGAACCAGCCAACGAAGAGTGCCAGAAGGATGATTAGCTCTAACAGGCAAATTGTGTTGCTATTCAGGTCAATCTATCAGGGCGAAGGAGATGAATACACAATAAATAGGATAAAATGCTTAATAAATCAGGAACATAATTACAAAAAAAAGTTGCAATATGGGTACAAATTTTATGACTGGCCTTACTCCATGTTTCTTGATTTTATGTTCCTTAACTTCTTTACGAAACATCATGAAACCATCTAAGAGAGAAGTCTCTGCTGTGTAAATCATGCATTTTTATTCTTGAAGGACTCAACTTTGTTCTGATTTGCGCTCATCAATTCACCAACAATCAAGTGCTACATAAACTTCCTGGTTTGGCGACGCCTTTGATAATTGCTTACTCATCAACATACTCATCAACAATCTTCCTCTTGGCTGTGTTGTGCCTTTGTTTAAATCATGCAATCACTTGCCTTTAATTCAATTATCCTTAAGCTGACTGCAAACCTGCCTGCAGCATTCCATACCTTCACCACAGATTCCCACACCCACTGTGCAATGATGTATAAGCCACTTTCTCTAATTGTGAATAATATGAATACTTCAACATTTTCCTGCTACGATCTCGACTTGTACTTGCCTCCTCACTCTCACTAATGATATGCTGTAAGGATTTCTCTTTTTTGTTACAAATATCCGACAGTACTTGTGCCTTTCCTGAATTCTTTCGCAAGACTCACAGAGGCATGGTGTGAGTTTTGCTTTCACACCTCACAAAGTTCGGTGACTCGAAGCTTATCCCTAATAGAGAAACTTGCATCCTTTGAACTCCTCCATTTTTAAGTGCAGTTAATGATACTAGACATGTAGCATGTAAACATGTTGGCTGAAAGTGATCTAAGTTTATATTAAAGAAAAATGTAAGAAAATAAAATATGAATAAAAGCCTAACGTTTATGAACACACTGGCTTCCTGTCCCCCAGACACAATGAATTATTATTATTATTATTATTATTATTATTGGATTACATGTGAGGGGTGAACCGTACGGATCGGATCATTCACAGTGTCGGGACAGATTTAGCATGATTCATAAGCCACCAATGGTAAAATACATTTTAATTTAGTGGAAAAATAGTATAGACAGGCTATATAGACTATACAGCCTGTACATATAGTTCTCACAATTGATAATTATTTGTTATAACATTTTATCTGATTTTAATGTTATTAATGCATTGTTTTTATGTACAGTAATTGCATATTGTAAACATATTCTGCCACATAATATATTAAGCCACATACAGTACTCTAATTTAGATATTGGTACAAATCAAACATTGCTCAAACTTGTCCTCACTTTTCCCAGAATGAATGGATGTTCAAGTTATTGAGGTCTGAGTCAGTGAGCAGTTACTCGATATGTAGATGCTTTGGTGTCATTTTACTGAACAATGCAGGAAATGCAGGCTTTTCAACCACTGCAGAATATATAACACATCAGTTTAGCGAATGGTAATAAGCAAGTATTTTAAATGACTAAGATAAGTTTGGCCTGCATATGTCTTGTGCTATTTTATTTATTTTATTTTATTTTATTTATATATATACAAGAAGGTACATTGGGTTTGTGAGAATACATTGGATAGTACAGTAATTACATTCTTGTAAAGCCACTAGTACGCGCAGCGTTTCGGGCTATATATTAACACTTTCACTGACCTCATACTCGTAGAAAATGTTGCGACTGATGATGGCAGCAATGGCAGTCCAGGTGTTATAAAGTGCTAGGCCATTGATAACCAAAATCCCAGACCAGAAGTGAAACTTGGATTTTTTATAAAGACTTGGAGCATCTTTCGCAAAGCTGTAAAGTAGGAACATGAACCCAAGGATATTTACTGTATTTTTAAATTAACTTGTCATTCAGTACTGGTGCACAATTTCTGTCATATGTTGACACAAACCATAATTCACATAAGGCTTTTTATCTTCACCTGTTGGCACTTAAGGACACTGCAATGCCACTAGACACTGCAATGAGCCAGAGGATGATGGACGAGCCTGTGACATCGATGGCATCCCAGGCAAAGAGCCATCCAACAATGAGGTTGAGGCTGATGACCAATGTGAGCAGAGACGAGGTGGGCACTGCACCTCCGAGCCTCCATGCCTTCACCTCACCCACTTTCAGAAACAACAAAGCAATCGCTGCAAAAAAAATATACAGGGAGGGACTGAGAAAGATCAAAATGCCAAAATATATTAGTAAACTGTAATGAGTTACCTGTATATATATTGTGACGATAATCTCTTTCAAGAGAGATTGAGCCTGCTCTTCCCTACATAAAGTTACTTACACATATACAAGAATAAGATGCTACCTTCAAGATACGTCTACCAGTAGCACAAAACGTTTCGACCAGGAGGCAAAACGTACCCTAAACCCCCACTCCACACTCCCTCCATGCCGGCTCCGTCATCAACCAGCAAACTACCATTCCCAGCTTGCCTGCTTCTGATTGGTGACTCGCCGACTGCACACCTGCACCTCTGCACCTCAGCGCCGTCTACAAGTCGATGTCTGGGCTTGAATCAGCCATTGAAGTCAGAATATCCTTGTGCTCTCAAGCCGTGAACAACTAACTGATATACGCTGTCTATCAGGTGGATGTTTCTCAGCTAGCGCTATATTCTCAGCACCTGTTTAATCACTTTGTCTTTATATTATTGTAGAGTAACGTCATCCCTATTCTTCATTCTTATGTTGTATTTTTTTGACTTGTTTGTTTGCACTGTACATAGCCAAGGGATTATCTTTGTCATTAATTTGTTTTCTATATTAAAGTTTCATTGTTCATACTATGTGTTTTGCGTGTCTTCCCTTACTTTACCACAGATAAACATCCAAGCAGTTTATCTTTTTTTTTGTAAGTGTGATTAGGCATTGACACCAGCCATTGGAGGACTGCCGAACATCAACACTCCTACACTTTCCCGTCACAATATATATATATAATATATATATATATATATATATATATATATATATATATATATATATATATATATATATATATATATATATATATATATATATGAGTTCTTACATTCTTGCACAGCCACTAGCACGCAGACCGTTTCGGGCAAGTCCTTAATATTCCCCGGAATACGACACGCCAAATCGTAAACAACCAAGTACCCATTTTACTCTTGGGCAAACAGAGGCTACAATTAACGATTGGCGGCCAGTAAATCCTCCCCGGCCAAAGCGCTCGCGATACGCCAGGCGAGTGTCTTACCACTACACCACGCCACTTTGCGACCATTAAGATATACACACAATAAAGGTCACTAATCATTGCACAACATATATTTGCCCAAATACTGGTCAGCTATCAACGGAAGACCTGATACACAAGTTTTCAGTCATACTAATATATCTCTCATTCTCATGGCAGACCTCAGTGCTTAACGCCAAACATTCCACCTCAACAATATAATCTCCATGGTTAACAACGGTACCAACCACACTAACAACAACGACTTTCATTACCTAGACCTGATTTCATTACAGTTGTTACACTTGCTGGATCTGGTAGACGTGACCTTGTCCTTACTAAGAGACCAGGTGTACATCTTTAACACTACATATTACCTGGAATTCTCACAGGATTTGATCACATCCATTAACAGACCACTTGAACATTATCTAACACAGTGCACAGTTACAAACCCATTAAGATTTTAACTTAGATTCAACAGAGCAGAAGAAGTTGTTAAACACATATGGCAAAATCTTACTAAAGCGACCATACGAGTAATAAATACTCATACTCCGCCCAAGTAAAACAGAAACAAGCAACACTTAATGGTCCAACCAGAGGCTAAGGGCCCGCGCAGGAATATCCCTGCAAAAAAAAAAAAAAAATCCATTAACATTATGCTTCTCTAGCAACCTTATGCTCACACAAACCACAACTCATTATTCATTTAAAAGGTTTAACTGGGATACATTCAAACCAATAATACATGCCGCTGATCTAACATATGCATACAATGGAAACCCACCGAAAGATATAGTCAGATGCACAACATATATACCACATTAAACGGGCAGTAGCCACATCAGTTCTCAAGACAACACACACAATGTGACACACATTCCCCCCGTCCGTCAGATCAACACGTCCCTCTTGTTATTAGTACACATTCATACAGAACACACCCATACGACCAGTCTTACGGGACTCAACAACATTAAGCAGCCATATTCTTACCAGTCTAGATGCTAGATGATTACCACACAAGACATTGGACTCATCTCATAGTTCAAGCTGAACTACATATAGGGACACCACTCTCAAGAGTTTAGAATTTTATTGAAGAAATTAAAGGCAACAATTTCACATAATTTGTACATATCACACAACAATCGCATTCCAAACCAATGCTAATTGACCTGAATTTACCTGAGAGCCACTAACACTCCAGTGGCTTCGATGAGGACAGGAAGCCGTCGGCTTGTTAAAGGTCACCCCATTTGTCATGATAAATTTTTCAAGCTGGGTTTTAAAGTACAGCAGAGTTTCGGCATTTAAAGTTTCGGCGGGTAGGGGGTTCCATTGGTTTATAACCCTGTGGGTGAAAAAACATATCCTCTTCTCAGTCCTACATTGTTGCTTGTTGAGCTTGAAGCCGTTACTCCTTGTTTGTGTTACATCTGATCTGTTGAAGAAGTTGTCTAGATCAACATCTTCAAATTGTTCAGTATTGTGAACGTTTTGATGAGATCATCCCCGTGATGCATGGTTGTCAGTGTTGTTAACCCTGTGGCCCTTATCCTGTCCTGGCATGAGAGTTGACGTAGCTCTGGAACTATTTTTATTGCCCGGTGTTGCACTTTCTCCAGTGAAGCTGTGTCTTTCTGAAGCTCCACGCCTGGATGCAGTAATCCAGGTGGAGGCGGACCTGAGATTTATACAGTTGAACGACTACATTATTTTCCTTAAAGTCAATGGTACACTTGATTATTTTTACTGCCGCTCCCACTTGTTGGAAGTATGTAGTCAACTCACATATATTACAACATTCCACTCAGATCACTTGTACAGTATAAAATTCCCACTTCAAAACTACTACAGAGAAAGTACAGCTAATATAACAGGTAAAAGGTTATAATGTACTACAGTACCATACATGACTATGAGGACAAGAACCGTGTAGATGACGGCCCAGATACTGAAGGTGTAGGCGGCCGGGGTGACGCAGGTGGCCAGTGTGGCAGACACACTGGCAGTTGAGTGTCTGAAAGGAACTGAAAAATACAAATATTCTTTTAGTCATGCTAAACAATCACACTTTCTTAACACACAGAGGTCACACTAACGTGATGCATCAAATGAACAAATCCACAAGGGCCGAAGTAAGGGCGATGAGGGAGAGCGGCCTATTGACAGCTCGGGTGCAGGGGGGAGTTGTGTAAAATCGTGGTTTGTGTCTCGGAGAGGCTGCGGGATCCAGTAAGTTCAGTAGAACTTCGGTTTCAACTTTTTTTAACCCTGTCGTAGCTCAGTCGATTAAGGCAGTGTCTGGGATGCTTCCGGACGCAGGTTCGAATCCTCCTCGCGGCCCTTGTGGATTTATACACTTTCTTAACTTAAATGAATATGAAAAATCGGGGGATTATGTTGTAAAGCCAGGAGGGGGGAGGGGGGGGGCTGTGGTTTACTTTAATAGGAATGAACAAACCTTGGTGTCTTCAAAGTGTTATATATAGGTAACATACCGATAAAATCAAACACCGTGTAATATACGATAATTGAGATGGCAAGAAACAATATTGATGAATTATTACCTTAATTGCATATCTTTGATATTGAAATAAGAGTGTTATTGGGCATAGCGCCCCTCGTCGTCCTGTTGTGTGAGTACTTATAGTAACGGCGAGGACCATGGTACAGATACCCACCTTCAACACAATTAGAAAGTAGATCTCGTACATGTTGAGTTTGGACAGACCGGAAAATATTTTCTAATTATGTTGTAAAAACAAACTAAACTAACCTAACCTAACATTCCTAGGCCTAATACACGCTATCTGAGGCCTAATATAGTATATTGGTTATCTTGAGATGATTTCGGGGCTTAGTGTCCCCGCGGCCCGGTTCTCAACCAGGAATCCTTTTTGTTACACATCCCCAGGAAGCAGCCCGCAGCAGCTGTCTAACTCCCAGGTACCTATTTACTGCTAGTTGAACATAGGGTATCAGGGTTTAATAAATTCTGGCCATTTGTTTCCGCCTCCGCCGGGATCGAACCCAGAACCTTAGGACTACGAATCCCGAGCGCTGTGCACTCAGCCGTCAGGCCCAGTATCCTGACAGTTAGTACACATGTGTTTGTGTATATATGTGTGCTATAATAGGCCTAAGAGTTTAGTTTAATTCATTTATTATGCACCCCATACCCATCTTGTGGGCGGTAGTGGAAAGGGTTACAGAGGCACATAATGGGCTCAGGGACTGAACCTCACAATTCATTTAGCTAAGCAAGTTACAATCTTGATGAGCTAGTTACAAAATTCACTATAAGTCGTCACATCAACAATGGGTTCGAGATCGACCACAAGTACAGGTTCTAAATTACCCTTACTAGGCTTAAGAATTATTAAGTTTGTTTATTTGCTTATTTTTTTTCTAACTATAAGGATAAATAGTACAAAGTTCTACTATATAAGTAGTATGTTAATGTGTGTACTATGGTGCACATAGTTACAAAAGGTACTGGCCAAACAGGAGGATGGTTGACACACATGTAATGGACTATTACATGCTAGAATTTGGTACTATTCACTTTATAGAGTCGGGACAAAATAAAGCTATAAAACAAACTTCAATATTCCTAGGCCTAGTATAACACATATATGTACTATACTAGGCCTCATATAGTGTGTATTAGGCCTAGGAAGGTTAGACTAGGTACTGCAACACAAATACATTTATGTTGTATTTATGTTCCTTTACAACATAAATACAAAACCTTTCCGGTTTGTCCAAAATCAACAGTACCGATTTATACTTTGTAATTGCCTTTTATGTCAATATATGTACTATGGTCATCATCGTTATTATAAGTGCTACGTAAACATGAGGATGGGCTGCATATACATAGCATCTGAGGGCCTCCAGTATATATATATATATATATATATATATATATATATATATATATATATATATATATATATATATATATATATATATATATAAGTATACTGTATATTATTATAAATTTCTTCAACAAGTCATGTATGTCAGCTTCTCGTTTATTATTGTTTTGCCCTATTAAATTTTTTAATAAATAATATACCTATTTATACTATTTTAGAACTCTTCATATTGGTGGCTTTATATAATTACATCAATTGTCTACCTAAGAATTCTCCTTTGTGTAATGCCTCAAATGTATTTTATAAATTAAGAGTAATTATTGTTATTAATATTAATATAATTTGTAACTTTTGCTACGGGCTCGCCATAGACCGTGCTACTTGGAACTTGTTGTTGTTGCCAGTAGCTGAATCTAACACAACAACAACAACAACAATAATGGCAGCTGATGAAGCATTCATGTGGACGCTCCAGCCAACACAAAATATCAGCTGTATAACATTACTACACTTATCATTCATTTTCACACACACTATATATATTAAACATATATAAATCCCGCAAAGTCGTCTTAATGTACAAGTCGGTCAAAGTTACTTATACATCACAGAAGGTACTCACCGAGTCCGAGACCAGCGAGGGCACTGAGGGTGACAGTACTGAGGACAGAGGCGGCCAGCACGGCCGTCACAACACTGCGAGCTACGGTCGCTCCACACTGTAAGGAACATGGGGGTAACTTATTTAACTAAACATCATTTTCATCTATGTACAAAAGGATGTTTGTCCAAGATTGGTCAGACGCTTGGGGCTGACCTCATTAACCTTTGGAGTGTGACTGGTGGGGGTCATGAACCTCTCGTGGGTGGGTCATGGTCGGCCCTATTGCATTCTTTAAAGATAGTTGGCTCCATTACCACCACATGAAGTCGATGAATATGAAATGTAATGTGCACAATCCATAGAGTTGGAGTATAAGATTAGATATTTTTGTACTCTGCCAGTGCAGACTGCCTATCACATGCCTCTGTATGACTAACCATCCTGTGTGATGGGGATTTTATAGCATCACGTAGTTAGCTTTTTTGACACACTGTACTCCACTTCATATAGTCTAGGGTAGCTGCACTAATGCAGATGTACCTCGTGTATTAATAAAAAAAATCACAGTATACCCAAATTTGCCAGTGCAGGCTACTAAACATATGGCCCTGTATGACTAACCATCCTGCGAGCTGGGGACTTGTATTACCACTGCTACCTTATTCAATCTTGTGTTGATGATATCCTCAAAATGCTTCCGGAGTCTGCCAGTGAAGACTGCCTGTCACATGCCTCTATATATGACTAACCATCCTGTGTGATGGGGATTTTATAGCATCACGTAGTTAGCTTTTTTGTCACGCTGTACTCCACTTCATATAGTCTAGGGTAGCTGCACTAATGCAGATGTACCTAATGTATTAGTAAAAATTTTTTTTACCCCGCCCTGCCCTGGTGACACTCTATTACTCCCTCATCTATCCATATCTCAACTATGGTATTTGTGCTTGGGGTTCTACTACCCAAAATTATTTACGTCCTCTAATTACTCAACACAAAGCTGCTATTAGGACAATATCCAACTCTGGCCCCAGACATCACTCGGTACCCCTACACAAATCTCTGAATATGTTAGATATTAAGTCACTGCACATCCTCTCTTGTGTACTCTATATCTTTAAAACTCTGAATTGTAATGCCAATCCTGACCTTCAACGCTTCCTAGAAGGTTGTAACAGATCCCATGAGCACCACACCAGAAACAAATACCTATTTGATATTCCAAGAGTACGACTTAATCACACTAGAAATGCTTTACAAATCAAGGGGCCCAGAATGTGGAATGACCTTCCCAACCATGTTAAAGACTGTACCTCTCTCAACCAGTTTAAGATAAAAACTAAGTACCACCTAATTAACTCCCTGTAACCTACCTTACTCCTAAATGTCAACCCATGTATTACTATTGTAATAATGCTGTTTGTTGACCAACAATTGCTATTCTCTGCCTTGTTCCCCCCCTTTTTTTATTTGTCTTATTTTTTCAACACAATTTATACTTTAAGCTCAATTACTATTAAGTTTTAATCTAAGTGTTTCCCTCCCCCCCCCCTCACCTTGCCCGAAACGCCGTGCGTACTTTAGGTATTGTGTGTACTACCTCTATCTTTAAATCCAACATTATGTATATAACTCAATGTATGTACCTTTACCTGAATAAAAAATCTAAGTCTAAATTCAAATCTAATCAACCTGTGTGATGGGGACTTTTTAGCGTCACGTAGTTAGCTTTTTGACACACTGTACTCCCCCTTCATACATTCAGAAAAATATAATATTATTATTATAAATTTTATTATTATTACTTTCCACCCAAGAAGCAAATTAGATATCAGCCCAAGCTTTGTCTTGAGGCAAAGCTCATTGCCTTAAGCCATATTGATGCTCTGTCCACAGAGCATTCTCTCTCTCAAATCATATACACTGATGGTTCCCTACACCGCACCACGGGTGCAGCTGGAAGTGCAGTTGTCCTGACAATGGGCGATGGCTTGTACTTTGAGTGGGGAGTCCGTCTAAACAACTGGACCTCTACCCTTCATACCGAACTATTTGCCTTGATCCTTGCACTGAAATGTGTACAAGTCTCCAAACTTGATACATTAATTGTAAGTGACTCCTTATCATCCTTAAATGCTCTCAACTCTTTAAGACATAACTGTAACATGCTCGTGTCTGAAGCTAGACACAAATACAACAAAATTATTAATGATGGTAACAGAGTCCATTTCATGTGAACTCCATCTCATGTTGGCCTTCGAATGCATGATAGAGCTGATGAGTTAGCCAAAGAATCTGCCTTCATAGGAGTTGATAATATCCTTGGATTGCCTACAAGCAGTTTGAAAGCAATAGTTCACCAAGAACTTCAACAAATTTTGTAGATCTGAGGCAAAGTGAAATCGACACCAGTAATTCCATCTATCATCATACTATCATGCAACAGGAGCCACACATCTATGGATCATCCAATAAAATCAGCAGACTTCTAGATGTTACTACTGCTCGGCTTAGACTCGGTTACAAGTATCTCTGGGAATTCTCATTATCTGCTGATGTAGACCTGACCAAATGTAAACTGTATCAACAAAATTATTCGCACACCCTCCGTCACTGTGATGGAGTGCGAAAAGATACGTGAATTTAGAGACAATTCTATAACCAATGTTCCAACGATGTGTAAATATTTCATTCAAAATGATCTGCTACCAGAAATTTTAGCCAAATATCCCCAGTTTGCTAACTGTAGGTAGTAACTAAGTGACTGTAACCTATCCACCGCTGCCCACTGGATGGGGGGCGGTGTGCAGGACAAACATATCAATTGTGACACTAGCTCTCCACATATGTCAGTTGCTTAATTTAGAAACTGTACTTGAGGTCGATCAAGTTGATGTGACCCATTGTTGATGTGATGACTTATATTGAATTTTGTAACTAGCTCATCAAGATTGTAACTTGCTTAGCTAAATGAATTGTGGGGTTGTCCCTGAGCCCATTATGTGCCTCTGTAACCCTTTCCACTACCGCCCACAAGATGGGTATGGGGTGCATAATAAATGAACTAAACTAACTATTATAATTATTATTATCGTAATTAATATTATAAATCTTATTATTATAAATATTATTATTATAATTATTATAATTATTATAATTATTTATCATTATTATTTATTATTACTATTATTAAGTAATAAAGAAGTCCCCCCTTGAGCCAGTAAGCTCGGCCGCCATGAACCTCACACTGGCAGATATAAACAACCTGATCGCTCGTAATACACCGTTCCATCTTGACGTATACTCTCCCTAAGGCCAAAAATCGTCGTACTAGAAAATGGTAGCGGCTCGCAAAGTTGACATATTGTCCCGTTTTCTGTTTTGGGTCCTCTGGTAGGTTAAGATACGGCACTTTAGTAGGACAGTTTCTTGACGTTGGGAAACCTTAGGAAGACGGGCTGGTGTCACACAGCCCGTCCTCGGCAACAAAAGCCAAATGTTCATTGTGTGCACCCGTCGAACCCCGCTCTTTATTAATGTAAGACGCTTTACACACGATTCTCCAATCTCGAAGTCTCCAATCTCGAAGTCTCCAATCTCGAAGTCTCCAATCTCGAAGTCTCCAATCTCGAAGTCTCCAATTTCGAAGTCTCCAATCTCGAAGTCTCCAATCATTGCCCGGGCGTTGCCGCTTAACTCAGCAATTCCCGTAGACTCCACGCAATACCAGTCTCGTCTGCTGTTGTGTTGTTATATTAGTATGCAATAGAATTAAGGTCGGTGACACTATATGTCATATGTAGGTCTGTTATCACCTCCAGGCATCCGATTGGTATCATGGGGTTCGTATAGAGTCAACACGTGATGAGAGATTGGTGGGGAGGACCCGTGAACGAACGTGTGTATGCAGAAACACACACACACACACGCAAACATGCACACGCACACACACACACACACACACACACACACAAGGAGAACCCACAAGGATGAGAGGCAATGACGAACCAGCGAGACTCGACCTAGTCTTCACTCTGAACGACTCCGACATAAGAGAAATCGGTTTTGAGGACCCAGTAGGAATGAGCGACCACAGTGTACTGGTGTTTGAGTACTTGATTGAAGAAGGGTTATTGAACTCGAGGAGGGATACCGAAACCAAAAGGTTAGCATACCGAAAGGGAAACTATGAGGGGATAAGAAAATTCCTAACAGATATAGCATGGGAAACAGAGCTCAGGGGAAAGACGGCCCAAGATATGATGGATTACATCACGCAGAAGTGCAAGGACGCAGCAAACAAGTTTGTCCCAGTCCAAAAGGAAAACAGAGAAATGAAGATGAGAAACCCATGGTTTAATCAAAGATGTAGGCTAGCTAAGCAGCAAAGTAAAAGGGCATGGAGAAACTATAGGAATAACAGGACACTGGAGAGCAGAGAAAGATACCAGAATGCCAGGAATGAATATGTCAGGATGAGAAGAGAGGCAGAAAGACAATACGAAAATGACATCGCAAGCAAGGCAAAGACTCAGCCTAAATTGTTGCATAGCCACATTAGGAGAAAAACAACAGTAAAGGAACAGGTTATGAGATTAAGGATAGGGGTGGAAGGATTCACTACAAATGACAAGGAAGTGTGTGAGGAATTGAATAAGAAATTCCAGGAGGTCTTCACCTTAGAACAAGGAGAAATTCCAGAGGTAAGTGAGGGAATAGCTAACCAGGAACCACTGGAAGAGTTTGAGATTACCAGTGGGGAAGTAAGGAAGTGTTTACTAGAGTTGGACGTGACGAAGGCTATAGGCCCAGATGGAATCTCCCCTTGGGTTCTAAAGGAAGGAGCAAGAGAACTGAGCCTACCACTCTCCATAGTGTATAACAAATCACTGGCAACAGGGGAACTGCCAGATATTTGGAAAGCAGCTAACGTAGTCCCGATATACAAGAAAGGGGATAGACAGGAGGCACTGAACTACAGGCCAGTGTCCCTAACCTGCATACCATGCAAGCTGATGGAGAAGATTGTGCGAAAAAAACTAGTGGAGCATCTGGAGCGAAGGAACTTTGTAACACAGCATCAACATGGGTTCAGGGATGGCAGGTCCTGCCTCACAGGGTTACTTGAATTCTACGACCAGGCAACAAAAATAAGGCAAGAAAGAGAAGGGTGGGCAGACTGCATATTTTTGGATTGTCAGAAAGCCTTTGATACAGTGCCACACAAGAGGCTAGTGCGAAAGTTGGAGATGCAGGCTGGAGTGAGAGGGAAGGTACTCCGGTGGATAGAGGAATACCTAAGCAACAGGAGACAACGAGTCTGTGTGAGGGGTGAAGTCTCAGATTGGCGAGACGTCACAAGTGGAGTCCCGCAGGGGTCAGTCCTCGGACCTATACTGTTTCTGGTATATGTAAATGATCTCCCAGAGGGTATAGATTCGTTCCTCTCAATGTTTGCCGACGATGCAAAAATTATGAGGAGGATTGAAACAGAGGATGATAGTAGGAGGCTACAAGATGACCTGGATAGACTGAGTGAATGGTCCAACAAATGGCTGTTGAAGTTCAACCCGAGTAAATGCAAAGTAATGAAACTAGGCAGTGGAAACAGGAGGCCAGGCACAGGATACAGAATAGGAGATGAAGTACTTAATGAAACAGACAGAGAGAAAGATCTAGGAGTTGATATCACACCAAACCTGTCTCCTGAAGCCCACATAAAGAGAATAACGTCTGCGGCATATGCGAGGCTGGCTAACATCAGAACGGCGTTCAGGAACCTGTGTAAGGAATCATTCAGAATCTTGTACACCACATATGTAAGACCAATCCTGGAGTATGCGGCCCCAGCATGGAGCCCGTACCTTGTCAAGCACAAGACGAAGCTGGAAAAAGTCCAAAGGTATGCTACTAGACTAGTCCCAGAACTAAGAGGCATGAGTTATGAGGAAAGGCTGCGGGAAATGCACCTCACGACACTGGAAGACAGAAGAGTAAGGGGGGACATGATCACAACCTACAAAATCCTCAGGGGAATCGACCGGGTAAACAAGGACGAACTTTTCAACACTGGTGGGACGCGAACAAGGGGACACAGGTGGAAGCTGAGTACCCAAATGAGCCACAGAGACGTTAGAAAGAACTTTTTCAGTGTCAGAGTAGTTAGCAAATGGAATGCATTAGGAAGTGATGTGGTGGAGGCTGACTCCATTCACAGTTTCAAATGTAGATATGATAGAGCCCAATAGGCTCAGGAATCTGTACACCAGTTGATTGACGGTTGAGAGGCGGGACCAAAGAGCCAGAGCTCAACCCCCGCAAGCACAATTAGGTGAGTACAATTAGGTGAGTACACACACACACACACACACACACACACACACACACACACACACACACACACACCATGATACCAACAGTACACCTGTTGATTGACGGTTGAGAGGCGGGACCAAAGAGCCAGAGCTCAACCCCCGCAAACACAACTAGGTGAGTACAACTAGGTGAGTACACACACACACACACACACATACACACACATACACTTCTAAGTGTTGATATCACACCAAACCTGTCTCCTGAAGCCCACATAAATAGAATTACATCGGCGGTATATACTAGGCTGGCTAACATCAGAATTGCCTTCAGGAACCTGTGTAAGGAATCATTCAGAACCTTATATACCACATATGTAAGACCAATCCTGGAGTATGCGGCCCCATCATGGAGCCCGTACCTTGTCAAGCACAAGACGAAGCTGGAAAAAGTTTAGAGGTATGCCAATAGGCTAGTCCCAGAACTAAGAGGCATGAGTTACGAGGAAAGGCTGCGCGAAATGCACCTCACGACACTAGAAGGCAGAAGAGTAAGGGGAGACATGATTACCACCTACAAAATTCTCAGAGGAATTGACAGATTAGATAAGGATAAAGGGTTAAACACGGGTGGGACGTGAACAAGGGGACACAGGTGGAAACTTGAGTACCCAAATGAGCCACAGAGACGTTGGAAAGAACTTTTTCAGTGTCAGAGTAGTTAACAGGTGGAATGCATTAGGCAGTGATGTGGTGGAGGCTGACTCCATACACAGTTTCAAATGTAGATATGATAGAGCCCAGTAGGCTCAGGAACCTGTACACCAGTTGATTGACAGTTGAGAGGCGGGACCAAAGAGCCAGAGCTCAACCCCCGCAAGCACAAGTAGGTGAATACAACTAGATGAGTACACACACACACACACGCACATAAACATAGGATAGGGTAGACAAAGACAGTCTATTTAAAACAAGGGGCACACGCAGTAGTGGACACAGGTGGAAATTGAGTGTCCAAATGCCATAAAGACATTAGAAAGAATTTGTTTATTGTCAGAGTAGTTAATAAATAGAATGCATTAGGCAGTGATGTTGAGGAGGCAGAATACATACACAGTTTCAAGTGTAGATATGATAGAGCCCAATAGGCTCAGGAACCTGTACAGCAGTTGGTTGATGGTTGAGAGGCGGGACCGAAGAGCCGAAGCTACCCCCACCCCCCACCCACTCCCGCAAGCACAAGGGAGTACACACGATGACCTGATCAAATGGAATTCAATGTAAATAAATGCCATGTTATGGAATGTGGAATAGGAGAAACTAGGCCACACACAATCTACAAGTTATGTGGAAAGGCATTAAAGAACATTGTAGGAGGAGCGTGTGATATGGTGATGTGTGTCACCAGTTCTATATAGTAGAAATGTAGTCACATTTCTGTCACGTATAGTAGTCACGTATAGTAGTCACCAGCATCTATATAGTAGGTATATAAAAAGACGCGCCTATTCGAATGCAACGTTGTGTCAAAATTTCAAAGCAATTGGTGAAGAACTTTCAGAGATTACAGCGTGTGTTGCTCTTACGTCCAACAGATGGCGCTGTTTACAAAAAAAAATCCTGTCACAGGTGAGGCATGTATATAGTAGGTATATAAAAAGACGCGCCTATTCGAATGCAACGTTGCGTCAAAATTTCAAAGCAATTAGTAGAGGTTTCGAAGATTTCCCTCACATGAAAAACACAGTTTTCCAGGAAAAGCATTTTTTTTTAAATAAATGTCACAGACGTGACATCTATATAATACGTATATAAAAACCTGTTTGGTGGCGAAACGAAACGTGTGAAAAATTCAAAGCAATCAGTGAAGAACTTTCGGAGATTAGCGGTTATGCACAAATGAACATTTTCATTTTTATTTATATAGATTAATCTAATCTTTGTGTATTGTGTCAAAATGTCTTACAATGTACCTGTAAACATTATTTACCAATTTTACTGGAAATTATCTACTTAAAATTACATACTTAAAATTATCTGTTAGATTAAGGACTTGCCCGAAATGCTATGCCTGCTAGTGGCTTTACAAGAATGTAAAATCAGCATTGCTATGACAAAGCAATGCTCTTAACCCCCAATGTATCTTATTGTACATAAATAAATACATAAAAATAAATAAATAAATAAATACCACCACTCACAGGAGGAGTATGGGGTGCATAATATACCACCACTCACAGGAGTATGGGATGCACAATATACCACCACTCACAGGAGTATGGGGTGCAAAATATACCACCACTCACAGGAGTATGGGGTGCACAATATACCACCACTCACAGGAGGAGTATGGGGTGCATAATATACCACCACTCACAGGAGTATGGGATGCACAATATACCACCACTCACAGGAGTATGGGGTGCATAATATACCACCACTCACAGGAGTATGGGGTGCACAATATACCAAAACTCACAGGAGTATGGGGTGCACAATATACCACCACTCACAGGAGGAGTATGGGGTGCATAATATACCACCACTCACAGGAGTATGGGGTGCACAATATACCACCACTCACAGGAGGAGTATGGGGTGCATAATATACCACCACTCACAGGAGTATGGGGTGCACAATATACCACCACTCACAGGAGTATGGGGTGCACAATATACCACCACTCACAGGAGGAGTATGGGGTGCATAATATACCACCACTCACAGGAGTATGGGGTGCACAATATACCACCACTCACAGGAGGAGTATGGGGTGCATAATATACCACCACTCACAGGAGTATGGGGTACACAATATACCACCACTCACAGGAGTATGGGGTGCACAATATACCACCACTCACAGGAGTATGGGATGCACAATATACCACCACTCACAGGAGTATGGGGTACACAATATACCACCACTCACAGGAGTATGGGATGCACAATATACCACCACTCACAGGAGTATGGGGTACACAATATACCACCACTCACAGGAGTATGGGGTGCACAATATACCACCACTCACAGGAGTATGGGGTGCACAATATACCACCACTCACAGGAGGAGTATGGGGTGCACAATATACCACCACTCACAGGAGGAGTATGGGGTGCACAATATACCACCACTCACAGGAGGAGTATGGGGTACACAATATACCACCACTCACAGGAGTATGGGGTGCACAATATACCACCACTCACAGGAGTATGGGGTGCACAATATACCACCACTCACAGGAGGAGTATGGGGTGCATAATATACCACCACTCACAGGAGGAGTATGGGATGCATAATATACCACCACTCACAGGAGGAGTATGGGATGCATAATATACCACCACTCACAGGAGTATGGGGTACATAATATACCACCACTCACAGGAGGAGTATGGGGTGCATAATATACCACCACTCACAGGAGTATGGGGTACATAATATACCACCACTCACAGGAGGAGTATGGGGTGCATAATATACCACCACTCACAGGAGGAGTATGGGATGCATAATATACCACCACTCACAGGAGTATGGGGTACATAATATACCACCACTCACAGGAGGAGTATGGGGTGCATAATATACCACCACTCACAGGAGTATGGGGTACACAATATACCACCACTCACAGGAGTATGGGGTGCACAATATACCACCACTCACAGGAGTATGGGATGCACAATATACCACCACTCACAGGAGTATGGGGTACACAATATACCACCACTCACAGGAGTATGGGATGCACAATATACCACCACTCACAGGAGTATGGGGTACACAATATACCACCACTCACAGGAGTATGGGGTGCACAATATACCACCACTCACAGGAGTATGGGGTGCACAATATACCACCACTCACAGGAGGAGTATGGGGTGCACAATATACCACCACTCACAGGAGGAGTATGGGGTACACAATATACCACCACTCACAGGAGGAGTATGGGGTGCACAATATACCGCCACTCACAGGAGGAGTATGGGGTACACAATATACCACCACTCACAGGAGTATGGGGTGCATAATATACCACCACTCACAGGAGTATGGGGTGCACAATATACCACCACTCACAGGAGGAGTATGGGGTACATAATATACCACCACTCACAGGAGGAGTATGGGGTACATAATATACCACCACTCACAGGAGTATGGGGTGCATAATATACCACCACTCACAGGAGTATGGGGTGCACAATATACCACCACTCACAGGAGTATGGGGTACACAATATACCTCCACTCACAGGAGGAGTATGGGGTACACAATATACCACCACTCACAGGAGTATGGGGTGCAACATATACCACCACTCACAGGAGTATGGGGTACACAATATACCACCACTCACAGGAGGAGTATGGGGTGCACAATATACCACCACTCACAGGAGGAGTATGGGGTGCACAATATACCACCACTCACAGGAGGAGTATGCTGGTAGCGTCAATTGAATTGGATTCAGGCTCCCACGGCCCACGGAGCCTGTATACACTAATAATGAGTTAATAATAACCAATTAGCGCGTGAGAGCGAAAAATTTAGAAACATTTCTTCGGCGCTGATGGGTGTGCTCACCTATGTGCAAATATACCTTGGATTTAGGCCACTGTTGTGAGTTGCCTCGAGCCTCCTGTCCCTGACAATGGGCAACCGTGTCCGCAATTAATCCTTTTAGGTTAGAATGTTTTTTTTTTATCCAGACGATTCTAGAATGGTTCCTAATAAATTATGATAATGTTATAAATCTCCTACAATCTATTATTCTAAATTCTGATATTAAATGAAATCAAAGTTAAAAACATGTTTGTTTATTCCCAGTTGCAACAAAGTGAACCTAGTCCTTACCAAATGGTTCAGAACCATTGTAGCCGTAATGAGCGGACCCGGCCTCTAGTGTGTCAGTTTATTTACCTCTCTTCTGGCAGCTGTTCACACAGTGCTTGAACACCCGATAAGAGTAAGAGAGAAAATATATGTAAGTAAATAAGAGACAAAACTTGCGAGACGTAGTACGTCCGTCCCCTTACGACGTCAGGCCGGTACTGTGGGTTGAGCCCGGCTGGAACAGGATGACATCAAGCAAGCAACAGCCACTCTCACAGCTGTGCACGCGAACACCAGATCGTAACTTTTCATAAGTACCAGTGATAACGCTAATAACAGTGCTAGTGACACCACCAATAGTAGCATCAGTGATAACACCAGTTGCAGCACCTATGATAACACCAGTAGTAGTAGCATCAGTGATAACACCAGTTGCAGCACCTATGATAACACCAGTAGTAGTAGCATCAGTGATAACACCAGTTGCAGCACCTATAATAACACCAGTAGTAGTATCAGCAGTGATAACACCAGTTGCCCTGGCCTCCTTGACGTTCTTGTCCTACTCTTCCCTGGCTCGGCTCTGGCTCGATTCTGGCGTCCCTGGCTCGGCCTTGGCGTCCCTGGCTCGGCCTTGGCGTCCCAGGCTCGGCCTTGGCGTCCCTGGCTCGGCTCTGGCGTCCCTGGCTCGGCCCTGGCGTCTCTGGCTCGGCCTTGGCGTCCCTGGCTCGGCTCTGGCATCCCTGGCTCGTCCCTGACTCGGCTCTGGCATCCCTGACTCGGCTCTAACGTCCCTGACCCGGTTCTGGCGTCCCTATCGTTTCTGGCTCGGCTCTAGCGTCCCTGGCTCGGCTCTGGCGTCCCTGGCCCGGTTCTGGAGTCCCAAGCGTTTCTCGCTCGGCTCTGGAGTCCCTGAAGTCCCTGGCTCGGCCCTGGCATCCCTGGCTCGGCCCTGGCGTCCCTGGCTCGGCCTTGGCGTCCCTGGCTCGGCTCTGGCATCCCTGGCTCGTCCCTGACTCGGCTCTGGCATCCCTGACTCAGCTCTAGCGTCCCTGACCCAGTTCTGGCGTCCCTAGCGTTTCTGGCTCGGCTCTGGCGTCCCTGGCTCGTCACTGGCGTCCCTGGCTCGGCCCTGGCGTCCCTGATTCGGCCCTGGCGTCCCTGGCGTCCCTGGATGGTCTGTCCCCCGTCCTGACCTGGCCCAGGCCTCCCTAGCCGGCCTGGTCCAGCCCGGGACGAGCCTTCCCTTACTGGGCTGCCCAGAGTAGGGGAATTGACGACTACAACCACCCCCTACATTTTGGTTCATTTATTATGCACCCCATACCTATCTTGTGGGCGGTAGTGGAAAGGGTTACAGAGGCACATAATGGTTGAAATGTTGCATAGCAATGGCAAAACAAAGTGATGTTGCAGAACATAGAAAACGAGAATGATAGAAAGTGGCAATAGGTTGCAAGTGAACAGAGTTAAAATGGAAAATCAAAATGTTTTGTACAGTTTTCAAAATGTTGCATACAGTGAAAGTAATGTTTTATATCAACAAGTTTTATAGCAACAAGGGGTAAGGATGTAACAAAACAAAGATAAAGTGAAATTTCAAATGATTCACAGTGTAATAAGCGGGAGATTCAGGATTAGACTTAAGTGAGTGTGGCGGACGAGTATAAGTACTTAGGGATATTTATCAGGGCCGGGGTCACTAAGGCGCCACTCAAACCCCAACACAGGCTATACCTACTAAAACACCACCTAATCCCCAAGATGAACCACCGGATTATTCTCGGACGCGTGTTTAAGACGGAGTTTACGAGGCTTGACAGGTGGTTGCGGCACACCATTCGTGGCTGGCTGCGGCTGCCTCATCATACTCCTAATGCCTTTTTTCATGCCGACATAAAGGACGGTGGACTAGGAATTCCCAACTTTGCCACATACAACAACAACAAATACAAATACAAATTTTTATTCAGGTAAAGTACATACATACAAGGTAAGAGACAAAAGTTGGTGGATTCACAGATAGAGCTAGTACAGACAATGCCTAAAGTCACTATTACGCAAAGCGTTTCGGGCAGGAAAAACACTAAGACTAAAACTTAATACTAATTCAGATTAAAGTATAAATTGTGTTGAGAAAAAATAAGAAAAAAATTGAAAAAGGGGGGGTGGGGAAACATGGCCAAAAAAAGGCAAAAATACAATTTGGTCAACAAAACAGCATTGTTTAAAATATAAGATATGGGTTGACATTTTGGGGGTGAGGTAGGTTACATTGAGTTAATTAGGTAGTACTTAGTTTTTTATCTTAAACTGGTTGAGAGAGGTACAGTCTTTAACATGGTTGGGAAGGTCATTCCACATTCTGGGTCCCTTGATTTGTAGAGCATTTCTAGTTTGTCTAAGTCATACTTTTGGAATATCAAATAGGTATTTGTTTCTTGTGTGGTGCTCATGGGTTCTGTTACAACCTTCTAGGAAGCTTTTAAGGTCAGGATTCACATTACAGTTCAGCGTATTATATATATATATATATATATATATATATATATATATATATATATATATATATATATATATATATATATATATATATATTGTGACGATAATCTCCTTCAAGAGATTGAGCCTGCTCTTCCCTCCAAAATTACGTCTTCACAACTATATAAAAGACTATGGAAGAAATGTCCAACAACGCCAACAACACCACCACCAGCAAGGCTTGCCAGGGTGAGCAGAAACGTATGCAGCCCGCCACCTGTTCGGACCCAAATCACCAAACTACCCGTTGATCGCTACGGCTCCGCTGATTGGTCGCCGGTCTGGCTGCACCTGCACTCGCCCCCCAATACTACCCGATGTCTGGGGTCGCCCCAACATCAGTCTTCAGAATGTTCCGTGCTTTCGTAGCCAGCACACCTCCCAGCTAGACTCTAGAGTGTACTGAGAGAGGTGGTGGCTTTAAGCCAATATTCCAGCACCTCCCACTTACTGTTGTATTGCACTTCTTGTTATTTTGCCTTAACGTAACTTTTCATTGTGTCATTTAAGTATTCTTATTATTTTGATTCATTGATTTTATTATACATATTTGTTTGTGCATTATTTTCATGTTTTGATTTATTTAACGTAATTAAAATTTCATTGTTAAAGTTTACTTGTGTTTTGTGTGTCTTCTCCTTACCTTACCACAGACGAAGTTCCAGTTTTTCTATTTTTTTTTATAACTATGTGACGAGGCCATACCCCTAGCCTTAAACAGCCGAACACCAACGCGTTACCGTCACAAGTTATATGGGGGCCTGTCCGGGAGCTTCACTCAGGTACTGGTGCCAAGTGGTAATTTATGGTAAGCGTATTTAACTTTGTTAACGTAGCTTTACTATTTTTCATTCAATTTCATTTTTTATAAGGTGCGGTATATTGTGCATTACGAGAGTAACATATAGTGAAGGTGAGACAACTTTGGATTACGTGGTGACTGTAGGCCGCAGTCATACTCTTAATTGGTCATCTCTCCCTCCTTGTTATTACTCGTATTTACCATCTATGTCCCTTGAATATTTCTCATTCTGACAGATCATCATATTGGTACCCTGGTACTGTGGTCTGCCCCGGGTCAAGAGTACCCAATCTTCTGCAATCTGACTGTAGGAGGACAAAGAGGGCCATAGTTCCTCTAGCTCGAACTTTAGTTGCTGAATTGGGACCTCAGCAGCAGTTCTCGTCACCAGTTGACACCTCGCACCCCTACACGTCAGTCAGAGATGATGATACATACAACGGTAGGGAATTAGCTTATTTTTTCAGAGCACAAAAGTTCGCTAATTCTGTAAGTATCATATTAAATTCAGTGGGAAAAACTTGCTTTATGTCCTATAGAGACTTGGCAAGGTATGCCTACATCCTTGGACTACCAATTTTACTTTTGAAGCATTTAACTGTTTCATTTGTTTTCGAAACTTTGTTTCATTTGTTAGTAGGATTTTCTTGCCCTTATTCTCTTACATGAGTACCGGGTACAAGATTTCCTGCGCCCTTGATTTAATTTAATATCTTTCACTTAACGTTAATTGTTAAAGATCACACAGGATAGGTACCAGTTGCCACGTTGTCCTGTTTCTGACATTTCATTATTGAACATTCGTGTACCTTTATTTGCTAATTTCACCATGTTTCGTCTCCAAACTTTCCGTGCAAATCCAGCAGGTGAAATAGGAACTTTAAGTCGTGCCAAGAGGACTGAACTACAAACTCTTGCACATGAGTATCAACTAGAAGTTCCCTACCAAGCCAACAAAAATGACCTACACAACCTGTTGCTGGATTACTATTTAGAGCAAGGTAAGATAGACTCTGAAACTCATGAAACTTACTATATTGCAGATAAAACTGATTTGGCAACGCTGAAACTTAAACTAGAGCTGGCTAAGATTGAACGTGAGCAGCAAAGGGAAGCCCGCGAACAGCAAAGGGAAGCCCTCGAACAACAAGAACGAGCAGCTGCCATACGAAGAGAAGAACAAGAACGCGAAGCTGCTTTGAAGAGAGAAGAACACGAACGCGAGGTCGCATTACTCCGTGAACGTGAACGAGTACAGCTTGAAACCAAACAACGCGAGTTGGAAATACAACGCGAACATGACAAGCAGCAAGCGACTCTGGTTCTTGAGTGTCGTCAACGGGAATACACGTTGGAAACTTCACACCTCGCTCAACGCCAGCAAGCTACTGCCAATCTTCCCATCAGTTTTAATATATCACATGCAAGTAAGTTAATGCCATCCTTTGTAGAAGCAGAAGTTGATGTGTTCTTTACCACCTTTGAAACCCTTGCTAATCAACTCAGTTGGCCTGTCGACCAATGGGCCACACTTCTCAGAGTCCATCTTACAGGTAGAGCTGCAGTCACACTCAGTACTTTGGCGTCTGAGAATGACTACTACACTCTGAAACAAGCAGTGTTGGACGCCTACCTCCTCTCTACTGAAAGTTATAGAAGGAAATTCCGTGACCACCTGAAGGCAAGTACCACTACCTTCCTCGAGTTTGCTAACACGAAACGGAGGTATTTCATGAAATGGCTGGAAGCAGCACATGTCTCTACTTTTACAGAACTCGTCAACCTGATGCTTGTTGAAGAATTCTTGAGACGTGTGCCGCCTCCTGTCCGCCTCTACTTAGCAGATAAAGAAGAAACCGACTACCTGAAGTGTGCTAAGTCGGCTGACACTTACAGCCTCATCCACCGGCTGACACCTGAACCATCCTCCAGTAAGAAGTCGTGGTACAGTTACGAGAAGGTGAGCCCCGATCAAGCTGGTTCACAACTGTACTGCAAATATTGTAGACTCTATGGACATACCATAGACAAGTGTGGTAAGTCTCAATACAAGGGAACCACTGACCAACAACGACCCAAACCAACTCCTCCTAAGTCCGGTAAGCCTGTGATGAATGTTGGTGTTGATGTTAATGATCTTTCTCTTTTCAGTAACCACCTGTATACTGGAACTGTCTCTGCCAACGGTTCAAATCCGGAGGTACGTTTCAAATTGAAGATCTTGAGGGACACAGCGGCTCTACAATCGATCATCTTGAAGTCGGCTGTGCCCAACATAGTCTACACCGGGGAAACGGTCTTCATCACTGACCTCACTGCTACTACTCCATACCCTCTCGCCAGAGTCCACCTGGATTGTCCCTACGTGAACGGGGAAGTCCAAGTCGCCGTCAGGGAAAAGCCTTTTCCCATGCCTGGAGTGCAACTTCTCCTAGGCAACGACTTGGCAGAAGACCTGCAACCAACCAACCTGATCGTCATGGACAAACCCCAGGTGTGTAACTCTGTGCCAAGTAACCCTATTCTTGAGTATGTTCCAGCAGAGGTTCAAGAGAGTGATGATGTTTCTCCTCCGGTTCTCGTGACCACCCGTGCACAAGCCGCACGTCCACAGCCAGCTGACTCTACTGCTACCGCTGTCCCTCAAGACCCTCAGAAACTACCCCCGCATCTGACCAAGTTGGAGTTCCGTAAGTTGCAGAGGGAAGATCTTACTTTAACACCATTGTTTTTCCAGGCTGAGACTCAACCCGACAGTATTCCTGGGTTCTTCCTAGAGAACGACTTGCTCTACCGCAGATATAGACCCAGTAAACTGAAGGAGGAGGACGATTGGGCCAACACCGAACAACTTGTGATTCCCACCAGCCTGCGGCCCACTATTCTACACCTGGCCCATGGAGCATTCTCCCACTACGGCTTCAACAAGACTTACCATGGGATTCGTCAAGACTACTACTGGCCAGGTATGGTAAATAACGTCAAACAGTACGTAAAACAGTGTCATACATGTCAGATGGCAGGCAAACCGAACGTCTCCATTCCCAGAGCACCACTGATTCCCATACAGGTGCCTGCGGAACCTTTCCACAGACTCATAATAGACTGTGTCGGTCCTTTACCTCGGACCAGTTCAGGTAACGCCTACATCCTAACCATCCTGTGTCCTACCACCAGATTTCCCATAGCAGTTCCAGTGAAGAACATCACGGCTGCTACGGTTATCAAACATCTATTGAAGATCTTCACTCAATACGGATTTCCCAGGGAGATTCAAAGTGACTGTGGCACCAACTTCACCAGTGATCTCTTCAAAAGGACACTGGAGGAGTTCAACATCAAACAGGTATTGTCCAGCCCCTATCATCCTGCTTCACAGGGTTCTCTTGAACGTAGTCATCAGACCATCAAAGCACTCTTGAAAAAGTTTTGTAGTGAAACCTCAAAGGATTGGGATAAGCAGATTGACCTAATAATGTGTATTTTCAGAAGTCTCCCCAATGAGTCCCTAGGAGTATCTCCTTATGAGATGCTCTACGGCCGTAAGTGCCGTACTCCCCTTAAGGCTTTCAAAGACTCTCTCAGAGATGCCACCTTCAGTGAGCATCAGAATGTGCCCCAGTTTCTTCAAAACCTTCAGCACATTCTAGAGAGAGTCCACCGCTTTGCCCATGATAATCTATTGAAAGCCCAGGTGAGAATGAAGACTCATTACGACCAGACCAGCAAAGTAAGAAAATTCAAGCCGGGAGACTTCGTCCTTGCTTATTTCCCTATCCCAGGTTCACCTTTACAAAACAGATTTTCAGGACCCTACTGCGTCAAAGAGTGCAGGAATAATAATAATTATGTGATAGAGACTCCAGATAGGCGGCGGAAGACCCAGCTGTGCCACGTCAACCTCCTGAAGCAATATAATGGTACTCCTCCCACTGTCTTGACTAATTATTCCACATTCACAGAACCCTACATCCACAGTGAGACCTTCCCAGCTTCTCCTCCCGAAAGCACTGACAAGGAGTCAGCGCTTTCTAATTCCGAAATCCTTAATGATCTTCCCAAATACTTTCAGGATAATCATAGTGCACCTCTCGTCAAGATCTTCAGAGAACATCAAGAGTTGTTCAGAGATGATCCCCAAGAGTGTAATGTTACCCAGCACGACATCCAACTGCTCCCCGACACCCGGCCGATTCGTCAACCCTTCTACCGAATCAGCCCGAGCAAGAAGGAAGTCATGCGTGCTGAGGTGCAATACCTCTTGGATCATGGACTGGCTACACCTTGTGAGTCCCCCTGGGCCTCACCTTGTATCTTGGTGCCCAAACCCCAAGGTAAGGTGCGGTTGTGCACTGACTATCGAAAACTGAACTCTGTCACTGTCAAGGATGCTTACCCCTTGCCAAGGATAGATGACATCCTTGATGCCATTGGTAGTGCCCAGTACTTGTCCCAAGTGGACTTGCTTAAGGGGTACTATCAAGTGTGTCTAACGGAGCGCGCTAAAGAGATATCTGCCTTCATCACTCCTTTTGGACTTTTCAGATATGAACGCCTTCCTTTCGGACTATGTAATGCCCCGGCCACCTTTCAAAGAGCTGTCAACCGTGTCATCCAGGGCTTGGATAACACATACGCCTACCTGGACGATATCGTCGTAGCCTCCAACTCCTGGAGTGAACATCTGCTCCAGCTGCGACGTCTGTTCTCCAAGCTCCTGACAGCCGGCCTCACCATCAACCTGGGCAAGTCCACTTTCGCGAAAGGTAAAGTGCGTTATCTGGGTCATGTTATTGGGAGTGGCAGCATAGCTCCGTTAGACTCACACACTCAAGCCATCCTACAGTATCCACAGCCTACCACCAGGAAGCAGCTCCTGCGCTTCCTTGGTCTTGCCTCTTACTACCGTAGGTTTGTGAGGAATTTCAGTACAGTCGCCACACCTCTAATTCTATTAACCAGTCCCAAGCAACGGTATAATTGGACCATGCAGCAAACCGTTGCTTTCGAACAACTCAAATTCCTCCTCTGTTCTAACCCCATTCTCGCCTCTCCAGATATCACCAAGCCTTTCGTCCTTCATGTCGACGCCAGTGGTACCGGCGTTGGTGGTGTCCTGATGCAACTACGAGGCGAGGAGGTTCTACCTGTCAGCTACTACAGCTACAAACTGAAACCACACCAGAGGAACTACAGCACTATTGAAAAGGAGCTACTATCCATCGTCCTGAACCTCCAACACTTCGCTCCGTACCTACAAGGCGCCAGGTCTACCACCATCTTCTCAGACCACAACCCTCTCCGCTTCCTACATCAAGCCCAATTCACCAACCAGCGTCTTCTACGATGGGCTCTGTATTTACAAGACTTCAACCTGGAGATCCGCTATATCAAGGGTTCTGACAACACCATAGCCGATGCCCTCTCCAGAGTTTATGAAGTAGAAGCGACTCCATCCATTACTCCACCACATAACGACGTACTTCTTCCAGAACCGCAGGCTTCGGGGGAGAGTTGTGACGATAATCTCCTTCAAGAGATTGAGCCTGCTCTTCCCTCCAAAATTACGTCTTCACAACTATATAAAAGACTATGGAAGAAATGTCCAACAACGCCAACAACACCACCACCAGCAAGGCTTGCCAGGGTGAGCAGAAACGTATGCAGCCCGCCACCTGTTCGGACCCAAATCACCAAACTACCCGTTGATCGCTACGGCTCCGCTGATTGGTCGCCGGTCTGGCTGCACCTGCACTCGCCCCCCAATACTACCCGATGTCTGGGGTCGCCCCAACATCAGTCTTCAGAATGTTCCGTGCTTTCGTAGCCAGCACACCTCCCAGCTAGACTCTAGAGTGTACTGAGAGAGGTGGTGGCTTTAAGCCAATATTCCAGCACCTCCCACTTACTGTTGTATTGCACTTCTTGTTATTTTGCCTTAACGTAACTTTTCATTGTGTCATTTAAGTATTCTTATTATTTTGATTCATTGATTTTATTATACATATTTGTTTGTCCATATTTTCATGTTTTGATTTATTTAACGTAATTAAAATTTCATTGTTAAAGTTTTACTTGTGTTTTGTGTGTCTTCTCCTTACCTTACCACAGACGAAGTTCCAGTTTTTCTATTTTTTTTTATAACTATGTGACGAGGCCATACCCCTAGCCTTAAACAGCCGAACACCAACGCGTTACCGTCACAATATATAAAATACACATGAGAGGATGTGCAGGAACTTAATGTCTAACATATTCAGAGATTTGACATCATTAAGCCTACAGAAGAACAAGCGGCTCGGGGCGTTGGTAGAGTCGGAGGATCCTGTGGTAGTGGCAGCGGCTTTCCTACCCGCGTTACAAGCGTGAATGCGTCGATGGGTAGACCCGACCACGGCCGCCGGAACCCCTTCTGACAGAACGACTGAGCGCTCTAGAAGGTGGAAAGCAGAACTATACAGCATGGTTGACGGTGCCGGCCTTGCGTCCTCTTGTGACGTTTCTTCCTGCCACAAGTGGGTAGCATCCGGTACCCGTCTGCTAAGCAGAGGAGATTTTGCTCATGCCATCCAGATGAGGGCAAACGCTGTAGCCACTCCGTCTAGAACAGCTTGGGGTAGACCCGAGGCTTCTGGTCTCTGCGATGCTTGCCAGAAACTAGGAACCCTGGGTCACATACCCCAGGCATGCCACAAGACACATGGGGTTCGAGGGAAACGTCATGACGATATCACCCGGTTCGTAGCCGGCCGCCTGCGGCAAAGAGGTTTTGAGGTGGAGCGTGAAGTTCGTATACCGGATGGAGGGACCTTCTGTAAGCCTGACATCATAGCTTGCAAAGGTGACAAGGACTTTATATTAGACACCCAGGTCTCTGCTGATAACTTCCCACTCTCCCGTCCACATCAGAGCAAGTGCGACAAGTACGGCACCCCAGAGATCCTTTAAAAGGTCAGGGAATATACCGGGAAGCACACAGCATCCGCCTCTTCGATAACCCTTAATTGGAGAGGGGGATGGTGCAGGGAGAGTGGGCGTGGTCTACAGGATATGGGACTCACCAAGAGCGACATTGAGATTTGCTCTGTGAAAGCCCTGACCATCTACAGAATATGGTCCAAGACCACATCAAGGGGCAGACCACCTTTGTCTCATGATCACCATGCACAGGGTGCATAAGGGTTAATATAGTCTTGCTTAGGTGAACCGCAGCCATGATAGCTGGCAGCCAACTATCTAAGCAGAGTCGTCACCTGGAGTACCACTTCTCCAAATGGTGTCTCACAAGAGGGTGGATGACCTGGCCGGAGTCCACGAGTGGGTAAGGCAAAAATCGGTTGATTTTTGCCGCTAGCGGCCAAAAATCGTGCGAATATCCCCGCTAGCGGCCAAAAATCGTGCGAATTTCGCCGCTAGCGGGCAAAAATCGCGCGATTTTTGCTGCTAGCGGGCAAAAATCGGGCAAATTTCGCCGCTGGAGTGCAAAAATCGGGCGATTTTCGCCGCTAGAGGCAAAAATCGCGCGATTTTTGGCCGCTAGCGGCGAATATGGCCCGGTATTTGCCTCTGTAGTGATGAAAATCGCCCGATTTTTTTACGCTAGAGGCGAAAATCGCGCGATTTTTGGCCGCTACCTGCGAAAATCGCCCGATTTTTTGCTGCAAGCGGCGAAAATCGCCGATTTTAGGCTGCTAGCGGCAAAAGTCGCCCGATTTTTGGGCCTCTAGCAGCTAACATCGCCCGATTTTTGGCCGGTTGCGCCGAAAATTGCCCGATTTTTGGCGGCTAGCGGCGAAAATCGTCCGATTTTAGGATGCTAGCGGCGAAAATCGGGCGATTATTTGCTACTAACGACGAAAATTGGCCGATTTTCTGCCGCTAGCGGCCAAAATCGCCCGATTTTTGGCCGCTAGCGGCGAAAATCGCCCGATTTTAGTCTGTTAGCGGCAAAAGTCACCCGATTTTTCGCCCGCTAGCGGGTAAAATCGCCCGATTTTTGGCCGCTTGCGCCGAAAATTGCCCGAAATTTGGTTGCTAGCGGCTAAAATCGCCCGATTTTTGGCCGCTAGAGGCTAAAATCGCCCGATTTTTGGCCGCTAGCGGCGAAAATCGCCCGATTTTTGGCCGCTAGCGACGAAAGTCGCCCGATTTTTGGCCGCTAGCGGCGGAAATCGCCCGATTTTTGGCCGCTAGCGACGAAAGTCGCCCGATTTTTGGCCGCTAGCGGCTAAAGTTGCCCGATTTTTGGCCACTAGCGGCAAAAATCGCCCGATTTTTGGCCGCTAGCGGCGAAAATCGCCCGATTTAGGCTGCAAGCGGCTAAAATCGCCCGATTTTTGGCCACAAGTGGCTAAAATCGCCCGATTTTTGGCCGCTAGTTGCGAAAATCGCCCGATTTTAGGCTGCTAGCGGCTAAAATCGCCCGATATTTGGCCGTTAGCGACGAAAGTCGCCCGATTTTTCACCACTAGCGGTAAAAATCCCCCGATTTTTGGCCGCTAGCGGCGATAATCGCCCGATTTAGGTTGCTAGCGGCGAAAATCGCCCGATTTTTGGCCAATAGCGGCTAAAATCGCCTGACTTTTGACCGCTAGTGGCAAAAGTCGCCCGATTTTTGGGCCGCTAGCGGCCAAAATTGTCTGATATAGGCAGCTAGCGGCTAAAATCGCCCGATATTTGGCCGCTAGCGGCAAAAGTCGCCCGATTTTTGGGCCGCTAGCGGAGAAAATCGCCCAATTTAGGCTGATAGCGGCTAAAATCGCCCGATTTTTGGGTCGCTAGCGGCGAAAATCGCCCGATTTTAGGCTGCTAGCGGCGAAAATCGCCTGATTTTTGGCCACTAGCGGCAAAAATCGCCCGATTTTTGGCCGCTATAGGCTAAAATCACCCGATTTTTGCCCGCTATAGGCTAAAATCGCCCAATTTTTGGCCGCTAGCGGCGAAAATCACCCGATTTTTGGCCGCTAGCGACGAAAGTCGCCCGATTTTTGACCGCTAGCAGCAAAAATCGCCAGATTTTTGGCCGCTAGCGGCTAAAGTCGCCCGATTTTTGGCCGCTAGCGGCGAAAATCGCCCGATTTTTTGCCGCTAGCGGCTAAAGTCGCCTGATTTTTTGCCGCTAGTGGCGAAAATCGCCCGATTTTAGGCTTCTAGTGGCTAAAATCCCCTGATTTTTTGGCCGCTAGCAGCGAAAATCGCCCGATTTTTGGCCGGTAGCAACGAAAGTCGCACGATTTTTTACCACTAGCGGCAAAAATCGCCCGATTTAGGCTGCTTGCGGCTAAAATCGCCCGATTTTTGGCTTCTAGCGGCAAAAATCGCCCGACTTTTGGCCTCTAGCGGCAAAAGTCGCCCGATTTTTGGGCTGCTAACGGCGAAAATCGCCCGATTTAGGCTGCTAGCGGCTAAAATCGCCCGATTTTAGGCTGCTAGCGGTGAAAATCGCCTGATTTTTGGCCACAAGCGGCAAAAGTCGCCCTATTTTAGGCTGCAGGCGGCAAAGGTGGACCGATTTTTCGCCCGCTAGCGGGTAAAATCGCCCGATTTTTGTCCGCTTGCGTCGAAAATTGCCCGAATTTTGGCCGCTAGCTGCGAAAATCGCTCGTTTTTTTGCCGCTAGTGGAGAAAATCGCCAGATTTTTAGCTGCTAGCGGCTAAAATCGCCCGATTTTTGGCCGCTAGCGGCTAAAATCGCCCGATTTAGGCTGCTAGCGGCTAAAATCACCCGATTTTTGGGCTGCTAGCGGCGAAAATCGCCCGATTTAGGCTGCTAGCGACTAAAATCGCCCAATTTTATCCGAATTCTGACTCTCTGCACCTATTTTCAGTTTCAAATTACGACTTTTTATACCGAAAATATGCCAATTACTGAAAACAGCGATGGGTCATATTTTGCCCAAACCCCCCTGCAGTTTTCAAAATGTCTGAAATATCGAAAATTTGACTCCTGAGCGTGATTTTTGAGCCGAATTCTGACTCTGCACCTATTTACAGTTTCAAATTACGACGTTTCATACCGAAAATATGCCAATTACTGAAAACGGCGATGGGTCATATTTTGCCCAAACCCCCCTGCAGTTTTTAAAATGTCTGAAATGTCGGAAATTTGACTCCTGAGTGTGATTTTTGAGCCGAATTCTGACTCTGCACCTATTTTCAGTTTCAAATTACACGTTTTACACCGAAAATATGCCAATTACTGTAAACGGCGATGGGCCATATTTTGCCCAAACCCCCCTGCAGTTTTCAAAATGTCTGAAATGTCGGAAATTGACTCCTGAGCGTAAATTTTTTATCCGAATCCTGACTCTCTGCACCTATTTTCAGTTTCAAGTTACTACTTTTTATACCGAAAATATGCCAATTACTGAAAACGGCGATGGGTCATATTTTGCCCAAACCCCCCTGCAGTTTTCAAAATGTACCACCACCACCCCAGAAGGGGACTCCCTTGAAATCGCCGGAGTCTCAACACCAGCTAAACCTTGCCCAGATTCCGAAACCCTCAGACACTTTGGAAGTGGAAGCAAGTGGGAAGGACTAGGACGCACCACAGAAGGGAAAGGACAAGGAGGCGCGAACGGAACCAAAGGCGAAGCTACTAATGCCCCCAAGTCCAGGTCCCTGTAACCAAAGCGGGGCATTTGGGGAAGCAACCAACCACGCGTGCTGCAGCAACCTGAACCTAGCATGCAACTCCGCAGCTGCCTGTACCCGCATATCCTGATCAGTACACTGGGCAAACTGGAGTATGAACAATCAACAATGCTTGCAAGACTCCGGGTCGAAGGCGTCACCGACCTAACAGGTAGCATGATGGAGGCACAACCAGTGAGTCACCCTGAGACAAGGGGGACAGAGCAACCTTCCGACTCACACGAAGCGAGAGGAGACTCCGGAGTCACATCCATTGGACCATAGAGCCCCCTGCAGGGTTTCCCAGGGCCCTTAGCTGCATTACCTCACTAATGAAGCCCAGGTATGGTGCTGCTAACCGGTGCCCAAAACTACCGAGCAAACTGTTAAAAGCTGAACCCCCCCGGGACGTGTACACTTGCCGGGGCCTAGTGGAGGACCACCAAAGAACAAGAGGGTATGACCAAGCAAGAGGCAGACCCCACTAGGCAGGGAAAACAAAAAGAAAAAGAAAAAACCCGCAAAAGGACAATGTGCCCAGGTGGAACAGAGCTGGCCATTATGAGAGATGACAACTAGCTGCACAGCACCCTGCACCCCAACCAGTGGCTAAAACTATTCCCCTTCCCAGAGGCAAACAGGGAAACACATAACCCCAGCTGACTCCAAGGGCGGTCAATTAACGAGCAGTAAAAGACATAGCGAAGGTAGAACCCCAAGGTGATTTGTGAAAGGTAGCCCTAAGCTCCAAGGGCAGTATTTACAGGGCACCTAGGGAAGGGAACCCTAGGTGCATGCAGCCCGAGTACTTGAAGAATAATGCTCCTGGCTCACACACCTTTTGCAGAGACAGCACGTCACCACAAAGGCACAGGGCAAGTAAACAAATCTGGAGCCAGAGACACATGACCTGCCAGTGCCACATCAGCCAAGAACTGAAGGGTGGATAGCTGGTGTGAGGGGTCTGGGGCTCCCTCTTTCCCCTCCCCGGGGACGGTGGGGGGGGGGGGGCTGAGCAGATGGTGGTGCGGCGATGTGGTGACATCATGCTCATTTGCTCGTTTTCACTTGGGGGAGTTCTGTCCACTAGTTTGACTTTTGGTAGCAATAATTTAACCGAAATAGGGGTTCGTTTTGGGGCGCTTACCTTTCTGGTTGCCTGACTTGGTCGCTGGCAGACATAGAATGCTCCCAACCACACCGCTGGCAGACATAGAATGTTCCCAACCACACCGAGGTTTCATAGGCCATTGCTCCTCGTACCTCTCTGCAGGAGCCAGGTTCTGGCTCGTGGTCCCTGGTAGGCCTAGAATGCCATGCACATTGATGCCAGATGTCTAATATATCCACATAACCCTGGATAGCTCTGGGGAGCCATAGGGGCTTCCCCAAGAAAAAAATTTGAAACTGTACAAGAAAAAAAATCAAAACATCCAACAAAAAAATTAATTTTGTCTTTCTCTGTGTTTCAGAAAGCTGACAGGGCTCCCCACACAAAGACAGCATTGAATGTAATGAAATGATAGTTTCTGGGTGAACCCCTTAGGCCGCCTCACACCCTCCCTTCCCCAGGTCAGCAGGCATATCTCATTAAAGAACTGAAGCCATTCGACCTGGCCTTCCTGGGCCGGCTTTCCCCCAACTAAGGGGGGGGAGAGGTAGGGTTAACTAGCAGGGAGCTAGTTTTCACAAAGTTATGGTCATTTGTTTTATTTTGGGGGGATTTCTCATGACATGAGACCTGCTTGATGAAGTTCTGGGAGTTTTTGTACTCCCAAGCCCGGCCCAAGGTCAGGCTCGACTTGTGAGAGCTTGGTCCACCAGGCTGTTGCTTAGAAAAGCCCGCAGGCCCACATATCCACAACAGCCCAGTTGGTCCAGCACTCCTTGAAGAAAACTCTAGTTTTCTCTTGAAGATGTCCACGGTTGTTCCTGCAATATTTCTTATACTCGCTGGGAGGATTTTGTACAACCGCGGACCTCTGATGTTTATACTGTAGTGTTCTCTGATTGTGTTTATGGCACCCAGACTCTTCATCGATTCTGTTCTGCATTTTCTTTCGTATTGTTCACTCCAGTATATTGTTATATTGAGTGCATATCTACTGCATTATTCCTTGAAATGATCCTTGAAATTGTTATTATTGTGTATTATTCTAATCTTTGTTTTTGTGTCAATTTCTTACAATGTACCTGTAATTTATTTTTGTCAATTTTACTGTAATTTCTCTACTTAAAATTATCTGTACCTGTACCTGTAAAGTAAAGCTGTAAAGTACCTGTAAACATTTTATGTCAATCTTACTGTGAATTATCTACTAAAAATTATCTGATAGTTTAAGTACTTGCCCGAAACGCTATGCGTGCTAGTGGCTTTAAAAGAATGTAAAATCAACTTCATTTCTATGTTCTCTCTTAACCCCCAATGTACCTTCTTGTATATAAATAAATAAATAAATAAATTTTACTGTGCAGATTTGGGACCTTGCCCTCCAGTATTTTCCACATGTATATTATATTATACATCTCTCATCTCCTTTCTAGCGAGTACATTTGGAGAGCTTAAAGTTGATCCCAATAACGTAAGTGCTTTCTGGGAGCGTTCCTGGTGATGGCAAAGATGATATCCTTTAAATGTAAAGTGCTCATAGGCCATTGCTCCCTATGCCTCTCTGAGGGGAGGGGGCCATGTTCTGGCTCATGGTTCCTGGTAGGCAAACAGAACTCCACAACTGATGACACTAGGTAGTATGGCACTTAATAAGTAATGATAGCGTCAGGGAACCATTGGGGCTCACTCAGAAACTGACATTTAATTACATTCAACTTTTTTTTTTTTTATCTTACTGACATAGTGAATGACTGTCTTCAAGGTTTGGTGCTGTCTTTTGTTAATTTCTTGTTTTGCCCTTCTGTTACTACAAAATATTCACAGTTAAGAACATCTTAAATATTAAGAATAAATTCTCAGAGGTATAAATAAAAATGAATATAGAGAAATACTTCTTATTGATAAGTTGTCGACACAGTGGTGTACTTGACTAGACAATACAACACAGACAGGATGATCTCTTGCATGACACAGACTGACCCAAAAGACTGAATGCCTCTTGCAATTTTATCACAAGCAAAGGTGATGATTTTTTCCAGGCTTGGGAGCCACTTGCACTATAATTACAATTCTGTACAAAATTTATGAATATGAGCTACCATTCTCCTTAGTTTCTAATTTTAATAAAAACCATCAGATATGGTTAATTCTGAAGCATTCATCCTAAATATTCCACTGATATATTTTTTACAAGAGTAAGAAAAGTATGAAAAAGTACAATAGACAGGAGTCACAGTATGGATTGTTTAGTGCCTGACCACCGATACATTAGTGTGTAATCCATGTGGCCATTCCAACACTGGTACTTTCTATATCCGCAATAAATAAGGAAAAATATATAAATATATTTTATAGATATTTTGCAACTAAAGCTCAGCTTTGCATATTATATACAAATGGTGCTGTGGATACAAACTAGCAAGAGACTTTAATTATAAATATATAACTTCAACTCAGAATAGAGAAGTAGATAATTGTGTACAGTCAAACCTTGCAAGTGTTTAGAGAAATAGTGAAATGTGTATACAGTACTAATATGTGACCTCAAAGTTTCATAAGGCAAAAATTTGTATTATCAGACAGACTAATGCTGAGTGCTTTGGAGGGTACAGTACTAGTAAAAAATGTTGAAACAGTGTAGGTTGTGTATAAATACAGAAAAAGTGATAGGGCCAGAAAGCAAATTACAGTATGTCAATCAGAAAGGCCTGACTAAACAATCCTAACTTGAGGGATGAGGGCACGTTATGCTCATGAGCCTACTTAATGAAAACATTCCATAAGGTCAACCTAATATAACAAAATATTCACACTACTGACCAATATGTATGTAAATGTATGTAAATATATATATATATATATATATATATATATATATATATATATATATATATATATATATATATATATATATATATATATATATATATATATATATATATATATATACATATATATATATATATATATATATATATATATATATATATATATATATATATATATATATATATATATATATGTATATATATATATATATATATATATATATATATATATATATATATATATATATATATATATATATATATATATATATATATGTGTGTGTATATTTATAGTATATATATTAAATCTCAACAATGTAATAATAGTACATGCATCACAGACTTGGAAATACATAGAAGATATACTTGGCAAGAGTTCGCTGGTGCCCTACTCAAGAACATTATTCAACTTGCAGGACATCTCTGCCTCTTTGTCAAATTTACTGCTAAAAATGTAGCGAACTCAGTGATACAGTATAAAAAAGGTTTTAAAAATACTGTATGTACCACAGTGTACTGGCCTCTGTTAGCATAATACAGCATAAAGAAAAAGAGTTTGTTTATCTGGATTACAGTCGTTATAGCAAGAATTCGAGAGCAATACTGATTTGAGCTGGTTGGGACAATATGGCACCATGCCTTTACTCTATTTACCCGTGCACCCAGCAGTAATTGCATACCTAGATATAAGGCAAAACGTAGCAGTGAATAACTTGATCAGTTTCAATACCTGCTCAAGACCTACATCTTGATATGACCAGAATGGGTTTTGTAAAATTTACTTCATTAATGAAGAAAATATGATCCATTTCCCCACCCCCAGATAAACACTACGCACAATATCACAAGACTTTAAAGCAGAGCCACTGGTGAACTTTAATGAAAATCACTCGAGTTTAATTGACTAACTCCATCAGGTTTGACATAATTGCATTAATCAACAAACTTCAATGCTTTCCAGGAACCTGATTCTCAAGATCACTTCACTAGTGCATGAGCAAGCAAGACAGTATCGGCAAACAATTTGATGCAAATTATTGGTAATCATCTTCCTTTTAGCATTATAGTATTTTGAATAATGTTAAAACTCAAAAGCAGTTACTTTAATGTAACTACAGTCCACAATACCCTCTCTATGCATTCAACACCTCTCATTATTCAGTGCACTAAATGTCTGTGAAGAGCAGCACACTCAGATACATGTTAACTCCATAGCCAGTACCAGCTGATGCACTATATCCTGAGCAGTTTGGTCAGATCATGGAACTCAAATGTAAAGTTGCCTTCTCCATGTAGCATCAGAAAGATTACGTTGAATTGGCTCGTGCCATGTCAGGTCAAGACAACAGCATCCTTCATGGCTTGTATCCACCTGCACACAAACACAATGGCAAGAGTTAAGTCTTGGTATTAAGAATTTAGTAACCAACAAGAAATTATGTGACTTTATACTAAATAAAAAGAATGTAATGTAGTGAAAATTAAAAACGCCAACAATACCACAACATTGCTAAAGCATTAAGTTTGAATGAAAATGCATAATACAAGTCTCACTTGTGAGCCAGATGTGGAGTGTCAGCATGGAAGATGAGAGGTGGTTGGTTAGAGTGGGTGAGCTGGAAGGCTAAACAAGCGTCCACACCATCTGCCTCTTCCTTCACCTGATGGTATAAACACTGTCACACATTTTTCATTTCTTCACTGTCAGTATTACATATTGGCAATATTGCTGCTTAGTTATTTCCCATTATAAAAACAAGATAAATTAAATAATGAAAAAAGTCAGATAAGCTTTGCATATTATATTTTCTAAAATAAATATACACTTTTTACTCTATCTCTTATTAAAATATTATTTCTGATAACTGTTGTATACCTAAGAGGTATAAAAGAGGTGTTGTATACCTAAGAGGTATAAAATCTTATATTTTATACCTAATAGGTTTATGAAAGTTAGTACTGTACAATACAATACTACAACCTTTAGCATAGCTTCAACTGTATAACCAAGCACCGGAATGCTCTCCAGGGCACACACATCCTCTGGGGCACGATACTCGTACAACACTCGGTCCTTGAGCACAAACCACCCTCTGCGCCATGATCTTCTGACCATCATCCTAAGATAACCGCACATCTGAGAGGAAGTGTCACTAGCACAGACCTGTAAAGTAGAACAAAAAGTTAAGTAAAAAATATAGCACCTGGTACAATACGTATGTTTAATTTCCTGCAACATTTGTTTTATTTCTGCAGGATACAGTACTTAAATTGGCAAGAAAAACATAGGTCTAGGAAGAAATTTGTTCAATGTGGGGGTTGTACATACCATGCTAAGAAGGAAGGTCTGGTGACAGGCCAGAAGTGTTTGAACAATGTTTCCTTTTATCTTTTTTTTTTTTTTTGAGATATATACAAGAGTTGTTAAATTTGTGTACAGCTCTAGTACGCATAGTGTTTCGGGCAAGTCCCTGGAATACGATCCCCACCACAAAGAATCGTTGTTACAACCAAGTACCCATTTTACTGTTGAGTTAAACAGAGGCTACAGTTAAGGATTTGCACCCAGTAAATCCTCCCCAGCCAGGATACAAACCCATGACAAAGCGCTCGTGGAACACCAGGCGAGTGTCTTACCACTACACCACGGAGACTGATGTAGTGGTAAGTAGTAGTGGTAATCTGAAGCCTCTGTTCATATAGCAGTAAATACTGTAGATACCTGGGACTTAGACAACTATTGAGGGCTGCATCAGGGGAAAGGCCAGAAGTTGGACTAGAGAGACCTCGATTCAACTAACAGGCTTCCTGTGCCTGACTATGGAAAACAAAACGTAAATGTAACAACACGTGCTTCCTCAGGATACCACTTTTCTGTGATGATGCTGCCCGAAAACTTTTCTGCCCGAAACTTTTTTACTTTTCTGCCCGAGACGCTTTGTGTAATAGTGGCTTTAGGCATTGTATGTACTAGCTCTATCTATAAATCCATCAACTTTTGTATCTCATCTTGTATGTATGTACTTAACCTGAATAAATATTTGTATTTGTATGATGATAAGGAGGGGTCATGTTTCCTTTGACAATCCGGAAGGTATTCCATCCTCTAGGGATAAACAACTTCTGATAATATTCTACAGTCATGTCGAGTCATAAACCGCAACACACTGTAATTTGACTCTTGTGTTGAGCGTATATCCTAGATTGTACTCTATACAGTATAGGAATATTGCACTATAGATAGCCAAGTGACTTAACCCCTAAACTGCGCAACACACCTGCAGGCCTTCGACGGGGGTGCGCAACGCGCCTCCGGGTATTTATATTTTTAGCGTTCCATTCAAACCTCCCGCGGCTACATGGG